>NC_133002.1:42088630-42389196 GCF_048564905.1 Vicugna pacos
AGCTGAAACCTAATAAGTTGCCCAGCGAGGAGTGTAGCAAGACGGTAACTAGGCCAAGCTGGCACTGTCATCGGGGTGCTCAGAGAGGGGGGTCCCACAAAGGGTGCCTGCCCCTAGGTAAAAGGGGGGGTTGGGAAAAGATAAGAACTAGGGAAGCAGAGGGTCATGGTGCTGGGAGGGAGGAATATAGGGTTTCCTATTTCCCCTTGCTCTCTGCAAAGCAGCAGCCTCACAGGCCCTAGTGACCCCAAGGGGCAGAGGGTAAGCCAGGGTCACTGGAAGGACTCAGCCCTGCCATTCTCATATCCAGAGTTGTGGGTGTGGGGTTGCCCCTTCACAAAGGCAACTGGTGACTCTGTTGAGAACCCGTCCCCTGCAGAGGGGATCTGGGTGCTATTCCCACTCCCTGGGGCACCCTGCTGTTCCTGGGGTGCGTGGGTTCCTCTGTATTACTAATAAAGGCATCCCATTCCCATCCCCAGCCAGGGAAATTAATTTAGATTGGATTTTCTCCTGTGAGGGCTGCCCCCTCCCTTTGTGTCATTATCATAATGAGATGGAAGTGTCACGGTAGTTTAATGACATTAGTCAGGAGAGTGTGTTTGTGTGGCTGGGGCAAGGGAGATACAGGGAACTGGGTGGGGGCAAGGGGCAGGGCTGCCATGGAGTGGTTCCTGCATGGGGCTTTGCGGATGCCCATCCTTTCTGGTCCCAGACAGGGTGACAGGCACACGCTAGGGAGAGCACATCGGAAAGTGGAGGCCTGAGTGAGCAGGCTGTCAGTGGGGATGTGGTCTGTGTGCTCCTCGGAGGTCAGGAGTGAGACCCTGACTCACACTCCAGGGTGAATGACCACGCAGGCAAAGTGCCTGGCCAAACTCAGGCCCTCCCTTCTTTCCTCCCTGAAGGGAGGCAGGGAGCCCTGTCTGTCATGGCTCTAGAAAGTCCTCTGCGCCCAGGGCAGGGGATCCACCCACCTTCTCTGCTTCTTCTCCAGCTCATGGTTGCGGACTTGCTGGCCCTCCAGGTGCAGCTTGGTGTCCTGCAGCTCGGCCGTCAGCCGCTGACACTTCTTCTTGAGCTGCTGCAGGGCCCGCTGGCTCTCGTCACTATCTGCCTGCAGGTCTCCAAGCTAGGGGATGAGATGGGGTGCAGGGTTGCCCAGGGAGTTTTAGTGGAGGGCGTGGAGAAGGAAGTGAATGAAGGAGGGGGGGATCGGGGATGAGGGATGAAGCCAGGGTCATCCAGGGAACCTAAGACACCCTCGTAGTAGTTTACCCTTGGTTGTTCCCTATACCAAATGGCTAACAAGTCAACCCTTCCCTATTGCTCCCAGGGCCTGCCCGGCTCTGGCCATTCACTGGGACAACATGTGGCACCAAGCTCCTCCCAGCCCTCCCAGGCACAGGCCTCTACTCTTTCTACCAGACTCACCCGCCTCTCCAGCTGCCTCTTGTTCTGCTGCTCCACCTCCAGCTTGTCCTCAAACTCCTGCTGGAGCCGCTTCTTGGTGAAGTCCACCTCCCGCACTGCTCGCTCATACTTAAGGCGCCACTCGCCACCTGTGTATTTGGGGCAGAATAGGGAGGACTGCGCTGATGAGTGTCCCCGAGAAGGGGCAGAGGAGGTGAAGGATGGGGCAACAGATGGAGTCAGCCAGAGGGACTCAGAAAGGCTCCTGGAACAATGGCTTCCTCCCAAGACAGAAGGAGCCACTAGCTGGGAAAAGACTAGAGATGGCGATGTGGCTACATGTGCTGTCTTCTCCCCTGGGACCGCCAGATCATGGTCCTTGGATATAGTTCTTGAACATCATCATTATCACGATTGCCCAGGGGTAGGTTTCAGAGTTCGCCACTCAGGCCACTGCCGAGTCCTCCAGCCTCTGACCCACCTGTGTCATCATCATCCATTTCCCCGTTGATCTCAGCTGCCCGGATGAGACGGGCCTCCATCACCTCCATTTCCATCACCTCCATTTGCTTCTTCAGTGCATCATACTGGGTCTGCAGAAAGATGGTGATGAGGTGTGCAGTTCCACCCCTTCACTCAGTACCATCTGCACCCCTGAACCACACAGACCATGGTCACAAGCTTACCCAGGGCAGACAGGGCTGCTGGGCTGGTGACAAAGATGCCACCTGTCCTTGGAGGAGGAGATGGGCACTAGAGTGGCAGCCCTAGCACAGCCTTGCCCTCACCTGCAGCTCCTTCATCTCTTTCTCTGCCCGGAGCCTCTCCGCAGTCTCCGCGTCCAGCAGCTGGGAGGCGGACTCTCCTGTGTTACGTTCATCCGTCAGCTCCGATGTCAGCTCAGAGATCTGGGGTTGGGGGAGGGAGTCACCACCAGTTGAAATGCCTGCCTCACTCAGCTGGAACACCGGGAGGGTGGGGTGGAGGCTCCCAGGTGGCTGCCCTGCAGAGGTGGGCAATCTGTTGGGTGCTGGGTATCGCTCACCCGGGTCTCCAGCCGGTCACTGCTGAGCCGCAGCTCATTCCGCTCCTTCTCCACCTTTTCAAGCTTGCTTCTCAGCTGCTGGATCTCCTCCTAGGGTACAGTAAGGAGGGCAAAGTGAGCCAGAGGCACTGCAAGAGGTTGGGGCTCGGGATCTGCACTCTTGGGGTGAGTGAAGCTGGTGAAGCTCAGGCCAGGACATGAGGGATCAGGAAGCCACTGCCTCCCTGGGTCTCTGTCGGTAGACCCTTCCCCATGTGCCAAGGAGGCCTGAGGTCTTATCCTAAGAGGATACCCAGGGGGTCAGCCAGCACGTCAGATGGATACCTTCGGTTTGCTGGGCATAGTTCAAGGACACTAGCTCTCTGGACTAAACAAAGGAGCACTTGGGAGCCCAAGACAAGCCGGCAAACCTCTTGCCCACGTGGATGAACTCCAGCCCTTCCCTCCTGGCTGTGTGGCCCTGCCCAGGCTGTCACGTACGTCTTTGTTCCGGATCTGCTCCTCCGACAGCTGAACCTCAATAAGGGGTCGCACGGTGGTGAAGAGCTTCCACCAGGGCCAGTCCTTTACCCCTTTGTTCTTCTTGATGTTCTTCTGCACACAGCGAATGGCTAGGTCCTGGATCTAAGTTGGGGTGGGAGTGGCGCACAGCAGGCTCTCAGTCCCATGCCTAGCCAGGACCCTCCCCAACACCAGCCCAGCTGCTGGGCTGCTCCTCTGGCCACCTGACCTCGAGTTAAGCATTCCCTAAACCACCCTTGCCCCTGGCCTCCCTCCATCCCTCAGAGAGTGGGCGGCAGAGAGCCAGCCCCGGGAGCACTGCACTGGGCACTAACTGCTCCGCCGTCATTAGGAATAATTTCGTCTGCTTTATTTGCTGCCTGATTATTTCCAGCACCCTGGCCTAGATGTGCTATAAAACCTAATCTTGCTGAAACACAAGAGGCGGCGGTGCTGGCTGTTTTATGGACTTGCTAATAAGAAAAGGAGTCGCTGACACAGCTCCTTAATCTTCATGGAGCAGCCTATGATCCAGAGCTCACCTTTGCCTGGGCCCTGCTCCCCCACCACCCTAGCTCTCAGACCAGGCCACATGGCCCCATTGCTGGGCACACCAGCACTCTCCCTGGCACGGGGGAGCTGCCCACCCCAATCCTGGCCCAGCCCAGAGCATGGTGCCCCTGGCAGGTCCTGCCTCTTCTCCCCCAGGTAATAACTCACTGTCCCAAGACCAGCCTCCCGCCCTGCATGTCCCCTAGAGTGGCCCTCCTAACCCCCACCCCAGGAGCCAGCTCTGCCCGTCTAGGTTGGGCTGTGGGACGGGGATGTCCCTGGAGCAGCACCTTTTTCTTCTTGAAGTGCTGGCGGGCCAGGTAGCCCCGGCAGGCCGCCTGGAACAAGGTTAGGTTCCTGCTGGTTTGTTCATCCCGCTGCTCCTCCAGACGTGCCAATGTGCCCGCCCGGAAGAATACCTGTGGAGAAGCCAGCCAGGTGAAGGCGGGACCTGGGCCGGGGGCCACCCGGTGGAGGAACAAGCAGCTGGAGCAGAAAACCAGCAGGCCTGGGAGTGTGGCTCTTGGCCCAGGAAGAGCCTGAAAACGCCAATGTCCAAGAGAGGAGGGAAGGAGCAAGAAGAGGCCTGGGCAAGGCTGAGGGAGGAGGGCCAGGCTGGGGGCTGGGAGGTTTTGGAAGGGGAGGAGTAAGGTGGGAAATCCAACTTCTAAGAGAGATGAAAAGAGACGCCAGAGGGAAGGTATCTGAGACAAGAAAGACAGAAGCAGCTGCTGTCAAAGGGGGAGAGGACGCCCCTCAGCAACACCTATGGTGGCTTCTTCCCCCAGGGCCGCCAGCAGCTCTGCCCATGACGCTGTGCCCACAGCACACTGCAGGCCCCACTGCAGTCCCGACCGCAGGCCCCGGCCACCTCCGGCCTCCAGGTGCCTGGGATCAGGTGGACGGAGGTCTATGTGTGGAAGAAGAAAAAGGTCCGGGAAGCAGTAAGCAGAGAAGGGGGAGGAAGGGGGGCGGGGGGCTTCTCTGCACACTCCCTGCTGGATTTCATTTCAGACTGTCTCTTCTTTCATGTGCCAACACCCCACCCCCACCCCCAGGTTTCATCTCATGAAAAAGCCTGTGTGGTGGGCGGGGGTTGGCCCAGGCAAGGGACCTGTCATACAGGTTTGGGGGCTGGAGGGCAGATGTGAGAGGAACCAGCTGGGCGCCCTCACACTCAGCCTCTCCTCTCTCTTTGGTGCCCAGAAATAGGGCTGGGTAAAATGTTCTGTGTTAAGGGAAGAAGTGGGGGAAAAACAGGTGAAAAAGAGACTCTGGTTTCCTTAAAGAGGGCAAAAAACAGACACCTAGGTATATGCCACCTCCACCTTGCCCAGAAGACAGAAAAATTCCCTTTTGTGGGGCAAAGAGAAGATGTGAACTCCATGCGAAACATTCAGAACTGATAGGTACGGTGTCCCCAGGCCTCCCTCCAGGGAAGAAGTGGGGAGGGGCCTACACTTTCTGCTGAGAAACCTTTGCCTCTGGCAAGAACCTGGTCCCCTGAGGCCGGCCTGGGAGAAAGCCAGCTCAGTCCTGTGCAACACCTGGGGTGAGCACCTGAGATCTCCCTGGGGTCTCCAGCCCCACCTGGGCCTCTGTTTCCCACAATCCGTGAGCCTGAGATTCCACAGAGGGTAGGGAAGACCCAAGTCCCCGGAAGAGGTGAGCCAACATGCTGATGGCCAGCACACAGCTGTCTGACTGGGACAGAAGAAGTGAGGTGCTGGGGAGGGGGACAGAGAATGGCCCAGAAACACACTGAGCAGAGAAAGGGTGGTCTAGAGACTAGGGCAGCGAGCCTCACACCTCTCCTAACAGTTGCACATTTGTGAGGTTGAGTCCTTTTAGGTGAAATCTCAGGGCCATCTCCACACCTCATGCCCCCGCCAACATAACCGTCCATATATATTTTACAAACAACATCAGGAGGCTCTCAGACCCCCAGACTCCTTGCCTAAACCCCCAGGGTCCCGTGGGCTTGGATTGAGACCCCCTTCCTCTGAAGCAATGTGATAAACACACAGAGAATCCTCGTTCACCAGCCATTGTTAATCACAGCCGAGAAGCCCTGAAATTTCTCTGGCAAACCAGATGTCAGTGAACATCCGACTTTGCCTCTATTCTGCTCTGAGCATGAGTGGGACTTGCCTCCTTCAGCCAGGCACCTGTGATGATGCAGAGTCTGAGATGGCAGCTGGGAAGAGGACCAGCCCGTACAGGCTCTTAGCTGCCCGAGGCATGTCTTGGAGGAGGTGCCACCCCCGTGCCAGCCAGCAGCAGCTTAGCCTACCAGAGGGGCAGGAGCCCACCCAGGGAGAAACCAAGAGGCCGCAGTGAAATCTTTGACTGCAGGCTTCCCAGGGAGGAAGCTCAGCTGGCAGCTTCTGAGCTTCGAGACAGTGGGGAGGAGGAAGGAAGGAGGTGAGCCAGACACAGCCGAGACCAAAACCAGAAGGATGACACGGAAAGAGGGTGGGATCACAGGAGAAACAGAGAACCAGGAAAGAAACAGAAAATAACAGAATCTGAAACCAAGGAACAGAGACCAGCAGGGACTGCCAGGGCCAAAAGGAAAAGAGAAAACCAGGGACAGTGGAGACAAAGAGTGAGGGGTCGGGGAAGGGATTCCCAGTGGCTCAGAATGCAGAACAGGGAGAACAGAGCCGACAAGCAATACGGGAGCCTCTTTCGGGGAGCCTCCCCTTCCACCTCATACTCCCCATGACTTCCTCTCCTCTCTGCTGACAGATGGACAGGCCAGAACCCTCCTGGGGACTCCCAACTGCTCTCTGTCCCACCGCAGCCCTTGGAGCACATACGTGGATGCCGCTGTCAAGCCTCCTGGTCTTGGGAGAGAGGGGTGCACAGGCTCCGGGCCCCGCGGGAGGGACGCTCGGCTGGCCCTTTGGTGCGGGTAGATGCTGCAGACTGGCACTTTGGGCGGGCGTGCCTGCCTTTTATGCACCGCGTTCCATTCAGATGAGGAATTTGGCCTGTGGGCAGGTGGCTCGGCACAGCCTCACCAAGTCCTGCTTGCTCTCTGGGACCCTGGCAGCCCTGGACAACTCCCCTAAAGGGGGCCCTGCCTTCTGGAGCACCTGCCGACTGCCTTCCTGCTTCTCCCAGCTCTCCTCCCTCCTGCCTTCCCCACTCCCCACACCAGGCCTCAGGCCAATTCAGGACCATCTTCCAACCCACTCCCTCCTGATATCAGAGAGGTGTTCATGGCACTGAACAAGCCCAGTTATTCAAAGGGGGGGAGAGTCACGCTTGCTGCAGGTGGAATATCTAACTTCCTGGGCTTAGCCCTGAAGGGGGCAGCTTGAGAGGAAGGGTAGCCCCAGAGTGATGGGGCAGGAGGGGTTGGGGGGCAAGACCTAGAAGGGGTCCCGAGAGATTCCTGAAGTTGGGCAGAGCAGGGAGAGCAGGAGGGGAGGGCCGATCATCTGGATAAGGGTGACCAGAGAGTGAAGGCCCGGCTGCCCTCCTGTAGGGGCAACTCACCCGGCTCAGGCCCATGCTGCAGCTGCTTTTCTCCAGGTCCAAGGATTCCAGCAGCTCCTCCACTGCCTGCAAAGAGACATCTCTGTCAGAGAGCCCACCGGGGTCTCCCCACCTCCACTCAGGCTTCACCCAATCACTCAGTCCTTCCCGTTCTCCATTCGGATGGTCCACTATTGATTCAGCGAGTGCTACTGGTGGCTTCTACAGCATCCGGCAATGTGCCGGATTCCAGGGACATAAAGATGACTGCAAGACGAACAAGCTATCTTGTTGGGGAGTGAGACGAGAGAATCAGTGAAGTACACAGAGGAGGAGGTTGTGTAAGTCAGACAAGGGGGCTGTGGAAGGCACCCGGAGGAGGTGTTGCTTGTGCTGTCTTTAGATACAAGTAAGAATTAGTCAGACAAAGCCGGGGAGAGGGCATTTCAGGCAGAGGGCCTAGCATGTGTAAAGGCATGGAAGCATGGAGGAAACTCGGAGTAGTCCAGTATAACTGGGGTGAAGGCGGTGGGAGGGGGCAATTAAAGTGCAATTAGAGAGGTGGGCAGGGGCCAAAGTATGTGAGCCTGTGTGCTCGGAGAGCCCTTGGAGGGTTCTCTCAGGGAGGGGCATGATCAGATTTGCTTTTTGCAGAGATCCCACTGGAATATGAGTGGAGGATGGATAGACCACTTAGGCAGCTCCTGCAGGAATCCACAGGAGAGAAGGCTAGAGCCTGACCCAAACGGAGGAGTAGAGGGGGAGATACGAGAGATGTTAAAGGGATGGAGCCTTGCCTGATGTGGGGGAGGGGTAGGTGGGAGGGGAGAATCTAGGGACACACTGAGGTTTCTGACTTATGCAGGAAACGGATGATGGAGCCATCCTCCAAGGAGGGGAAAACAAGAGAAAGCGTAGGTTTGGGAGGAAATGTGATCAATTTGGTTTGAACACGCTGAGTTTGAGGTGCTATAAGGCATACAGGTAGAGAAGTCCGGAAAGCAGCTAGACAGAAATGCGTGTCGAGTGGGAGAGAGGCCTGGGCGAGAGGTATTGATCTGACCATCAATATATATGTGGTAATTGAAGTGATGGGTGTGAATGAGGTTGCCCAGGAAGACAGTGTAAAATAGAAAGCAGATATGGCCAAGGAGAGAGACAAATAAGAAAGAGACCTTTACTTTGGGGGCAAGTGGAAGAAGGGAAGCTTGGAGGGGCTGAGAAAGAAAGAACAAAGAGACAAGGGGGAACCCAGGAGTGGCAGCAAAGAAGCTGAGTAGAGAATGTTTCAAAAAGAACAGAGTCACTTGTTGCCAAGAAGCACAGAAAAGTGCCCATGAGCTCTGACAACGTGGGGGGCGTGGTGGGACAAGACTAGTCCCGGGGTCAGGGGTGGGGACCAGGCAGCTACGGGGGGAGGAATGAACGGTGGTGAGGCAGGAGCAGTGGGAGGAAAGTAAGTACTGAAGGTCCAGCACATGAGGGAGGGTGACAGAAGGCTCCTTTCCAAGAGCAATGTCTGCAGAATGTTCCTCCACTGAGAGAAAAGAGCCAGCAGAGAAGGTGAGGCCAAGGGAACAGGAGAGAGGACTTATGCTGATGGAACAGGCCTTTAGAGGGACCAAAGGGAACAGGTTCCGAGGCACAGGAGGAACGGATCAGACAAGGGGAGGGAAGCCTCTCCCACCCAGATAGGAGGGCTGGGGAAGGAGGCACCTGGAGAGGTATACCTGTATACCTGTATACCTGCGTATACAGAAGGCAGTCCCTCACATGGGAGTCAAGGCTGAAGGGCCCAGATGCCACGAGTGGGGCACCTAAAACCCTTGTTCTGATCTGCCACCTGAGAGGGTCCTGGAGGATTGTCTGGCTCATCAGAAAGCAGACACGCTCATCTCAGGCCTTCGAAGTGGGTGGCTCTTCTGTGACTCCTGTAATCCATGACCCAGGGTGCCTTCCCTCTATGCCACAGCCTGGCTGCCACATGTCCCTGTCCTGGTCCTGATTGGCCAGCCTGGCTCTCTCAAGGGGAGCAAGGGCAGCTGCTCAGAGGCGTCTGAGCAGAAGAAGGACGGTCTGTTGGGGCTGGGGGTGCCCAGACCTACCCGCCTTTCATCCATCACAATGTAGTTGCGCCCGTGTTTCTTGGTCAGGTGTGGAGCCAGGACGTCAAAGCGGCGGCGGAACTCGGAAAACACCATGTGATCAGGGTAACCTGGGGAGACAGCGGCCCAGAGCCAGGCCTATCAGCCTTGCTGGCTCCCAGTGAGCCCCAACAGCCACTGGTGCCCTGGCAGAGTCACCTGACGGGGAAGAGACTGCTGGGGGAGGAGAGCCTGTGGTTGAAGCAGATCTGGGAAAGGAGAGCAGAAAGGAAGGAGGCAGGGG
Source organism: Vicugna pacos (assembly GCF_048564905.1). Classification (NCBI taxonomy): domain Eukaryota; kingdom Metazoa; phylum Chordata; class Mammalia; order Artiodactyla; family Camelidae; genus Vicugna; species Vicugna pacos. The sequence goes on from NC_133002.1 coordinate 42,098,016, forward strand.
TGAGAAACAGGAGGTGAGAGGACAGCTAAGGCTGCCCCACAGTGGGACTACAAGGTTTAAAAAGGGAACAGGTTCTTTTAGAAGGAAGCAGCTGCCTCGTCAGTGAGGAAGCAAACAGGGGATGGCTGACCACCTGGAAGGAGATAAAAGCCTGGATGAACCCTTAAGATGCTTTCTAGCCTCCAAGTCTATGACTCTGTGATAACCCAGAGAATGATGTATTAGGGATTTAATAAGAAAAAAAAATAGGGCATCAGAGAACAGCAGAGAGGAAAAGTGTGTAGGCTTGGGGCTGGAATCCTGTCCTGGCTCTTGGTGTCATGTGACCTTGGACGAGTCACTCAACCTCTCTGAGCCTTGGTTTCCTCCTCTTTAAAGGAGGGCCCTACTAGTTATCTTGCATGGTAGTCATGGGACTTAAATGAGAAGATATGGAGAAAGTACAGCTTGGCTTAGTTGGCGGGTGTTCAGTAAAAGGCTCCCTTCCTTTTCCCAGTCCACTGAAGCAAGGTATCAGAAAGGGCTCCCCTCCTGCCCGCTCCTGACGTTGGGCCCTAGGCCAGGTGACCAAAAAATCTTATAGATTCTTTTTCTCTAAAGAGTATTACTTCTAACAGAGATCTCCTACTGTCTGGTCTTAAGGTCAGGGAAAGGAGGAAGCGGCTTCTGACTTGGAGCAAGGTCAGGAAGGTGGCCAGCGAGAGGTTACCCTGAGGTACCTCAAGGACACCAAAGGACCCAAGCAGAGGACCAAGAGACCCACTCCTATAGAAACATAGAATTTCAAACCAAAAAGGCCAGACACAACACATCCTCCAGACGTGGAAACTGAGGTCTGGAGGTAGGGCACCTGGCTTGTTCAAGGTCAGACACAAAGGCTGCAGCTGATGGTAGAACTGGACTCCAGACCTGGGCTCCTGACAGCCACTCGGGGGCTCTCTCCACTACATGGGAATAGTAGCTCTGGGAAACCCTCCAACTGGGAGATGAGGCTGATGCATGTGCCTGATAATTGAAACAGGAGGCAGGGGCTGCTGAGGGGCCAAGACAAAGTGAGCTATTGATTGTATCTGAATTGCAATTAAATTGATGGGCTGGGATAGCAGGTCTGGACGCCTGGCATCTTAATTAATCATCAGCGCTATCGATGGTGGCTGGGGGCTGGGAGAGGGGAGGGGGGCTGGCTGCTGCTGGCCTCATCGATCTGCTTGTTTGAGTAAAGCACATTGATTTTGGTTCAGAGCAGTAACAATCTGGTTTTGAAATAATAAACACCAACTCCATAGCACAACGTGGGGACAGATCGATGATTTATTTAGAGTAGGGCAGGGAGCCCGTTTCCTGGCTTTGGCTGCCAAGAAGAAATGACAGTGCCCCTGGGGATGTCTCAAGGGGACCTGGCTGTGGGTGAGTGGGACACTGCCCACCCTTTCCACTAAGGGACAAAGGTAGAAACCTGGCAACTCATAACTTCTCAGGCAAATGAAACCCTACCCAAGGGGCATGAACTCAGAAGTGATCTGCTTGGGTCAAATCCCACACTGCCACTCACAAGCTGTATGACCTTGGGCAAACTACTGAACGTCTCTGAACCTGTCTCCTTATCAGGGGATGATATTAGTACTTACATCTCATGAAGTTGTTGTGAGGACTGAGTTCATGTGTGTGATGAGTTTAGAAAAATGCTCTAAGGGTTTTGTTTTATTATTATTATTATTATTATTATTATTATTATTATCACCCTCTCTATTCCCTCCTCCAGATGGGTCCACAAAAAGGGTCTATTTGACCTTTCTTGGGAATTTTAAGTTTTTCAGAAAGATTTAGCACCTCATTTCTCATTGTGGGGCTGGCCTGCTCTTAGAGGCAATTTCTCCACGAGGGTACTGGGTCTGCTGCCGTGGGCAGAGCTGACCCATCCAAACCAGGGAAGGGGGAAGGAGGGAGCTGTGGGAACAGGGCATGTGGAGTGCGGAGGGGAGGGGATGAAGAGGACAGGAATGTGGAAGGGAAAGGATAGCCAGCAGGCTGGGAAGAAAAAGAGAAAGGAACAGACTGGGCTGGAGAGACATAAGGAGAGATCCACAGAGGAGGCAGCAGCAGAAAGATGTAGGGCCAGCAGGAGGCAGGAGAGGAGCAGCACCCCTCTAGCCCCATGGGCCCTGTTTGGGAGGTGGGGAGGGGGAGGGGTAGCTCTTGGAGAGAGGCAGGAGTTGAGAGGGAAGGGGGCCCCCACCTTGGCGGTACATGCGCATGGCATCAAGCAGGCGGGAGCCCCTGAGCTGGGCACGGAGCAGGGGCACGTCCAGCTGCAGGAGCCCGGCCTCGCAGTGGTCTCCTGGGGGCAGGTCCAGCTCACTGCTGCTGCTGACTCTGCGGGAGGAGGCGGAACGGGGCTCCCCGGCCCAGCCCTCTGCCAGAGGCAGGAAGCAGTGCACGAAATGCAGCTTTGACTTCTTGATGGTGTCGATGAGGGCATCCTGCCAAATAGGAAGATACAGCCTTCAGTGGGCTCTGACATCCACAGCCCAAGAGATCAGGGACCAGCAACAGCATCTCCCTTCCATGCAGGATAGCAGGTGTCCCATCCCTGGCCAGAATGTCCTAAGCCTGGACAACTCTGCCCATACTAGGCCTGGGTGGCCACTCACAGGCAGCAGCACTGAAAGAGGACCCACCAGCAGTAATCAATGCAGGTGGGCTGCTGAGTGGGCACTGATGCCCTGAGTGTGCCCAGGAGGCCCCAGTCACCTGCCAGGGGCCGGGAAGTGCCCCGCGGCCCGAGCTGGCACACTTACCACCTGCAGCTTAATCTGGATGCACAGGGACTTCTTCTTGACAGCTGCCATCCCCATGGTGAAGGTCTTCCGCATGCTGGTGGCCCGGCGCAGCGCTAGCTGCGAGCCGCCCTCCAGGCCCGCAATGGAGCCTGAGAGCACTGTGGCTCCACCTGCCCGGCCCAGGAACAGGTTGCTGATGATTTTTCTACCAAAGGAGGGGAGGCAAAGGAAGGAAAGAAGTCACATTCACGGAGCAGTAGAGGTTGTTCCTTCTCCCAGAGCCTAGGACACACAACCACCCCCACGGCCAGGCGTCTGGCTTTTCTGGGCTGGGGCTGCACGTCCCATATCTGACAGAGACACTGCAGAGAAATCTTCAAACAGTAAGAAGAGAAACTGGGATGGGCTGAGTGAGTGGCACTCTTACTTCTGGGAGTCCTGCAGGAGTCGGGGGGCGTTCTGGGTGGCTGGGTTCTGCTTGGTGTAACTCAGCCAGCCAGCCGTGTTGTACTCCACCCAGTTGGTGCCGTGGCTGTGGCCCAGGAGAAAGTGGCGCGGTTTGCTGCTGCGCAGGAGAGGGCTTTGGCCTGAGAGTCCGGGAAGCAAGGTTCAGATCATCAGGGCACAGGCCCCAAAATGCCCATTGACTCAGTGAGCTCCGAGCAGTGCCAACTGGCCTGGTATAGGTGGTTCTCTGGAGAGGAAGCAGAGGAACGGCGCTCCAGGGGTGCCACCTACCTTTTTTGTCACCTTCCTGGGGGCCATAGTAGGAGAAAAGGCGCTCCAGCAGGGCATCCTCAGTGGCCCCTGGCACCAGTGCCTCCTCTTCCAATAACCACAGTAGGCCCCTAGCCTCATCTGTGCGGGCCAGTGAGCGGACCTGTGGGGAAGCAGAGAAATCCCACACTGTCACGTGGAGCCCTGGCCCTAGCCCCACACTCTGAATATGCTGTGCGCGTGCGTACGTGTACACACACACACACACACACACACACACACACACACTGCAGCTCCTGCCCCTCACTGCTGCATCTGGTGGAAGAAGTGGGCAGCAAGGAGGAAGAGGGGCTGGGAAGAGATCAGAGAGAGAAGCCCCCAGCAATTTGATTCCTAGGTCTCATGTGCAAAGTCAGCAATGATTGAAGTCTTCTCAGTAACCCAAGCCCACATCCAGAGCCTCTCCTCTACCCTCGGCCCCTCAGAGGTGGGGAGGGCTGGGCAAGCCCCATGTTGCCCTCACCCTCTGGGCGTCACCTCCCAGGCATATTAAATGAGACCCACTGCTGCTCCTAAGCCACGCGGGCTGACGTCTCCACACCTCCTGGAAATGGCGAAGGTTCTCAGGGGAGGCCACTGCAGGGGCCCAGGTGACAGGAAGAAAAGCCAGCTTCCCTGGGGGGATGTGGAATTTGGGTACTTTAAGTACCTGTCCCAGGGGGACACACCCTCCCTGGGGCCCTACGCCCTGTGCCAGCCTGACAGGGCCTTCTCACAGGAAGGAGGGAGAGGGAGGCAGGGCTCAAGGCAGAGGAGAGAAACCAGCAACCTGGCAAAAATGCCAATTCCCCAATAAAGTGCTTTATACAACCTCCCTAACTGAAGACATTCACCAACGCCTAGTGCTCATCAGGCCAGCCAGCCCCCAGGCAGCAAGGTGCCCAAGACACTGGCCCAAAGGGTGACAAAGCCCATCACCAGAATGAGGGGCGATGGCTCACATCCACACAGCCCCTCAGTGGGCGTTTATATCCTCTCTGTTTGGGCGGAAGGCCACCTCCCCACCCTGCTCTGCTAGGCGGCACCAGTCTTCTATGTGGGGACAATGGAGGGGATGACCAGGTTCCTCTGGGTCCAGCCAGGCCCTCACCACAAAGGAGGTGGTACCAGGACTCCTGGCAGACACACTCGAGGCACGGCTGGGAAAGGGCCTGAGCCCATCTGGTAAGAGAAGAGGTACACCTCCCGCCTGGCTCAGACACCCAGGGGCTGTGCTCCCCTTTGCACCAGGGCAGAAGAAAGTGCCATCTTCCTGATCACACTGGCTGAGAGCCGAGGGGCAGGGCACGCAGCACTAACACGCTTGGTGTCTGGGCCTGACTGCTGGGCGCCCCCAGCCTACGGTGGCACCGGTGACAGCAGCTCCCACAGAGAGGGCTCTGCTGAGGAAGAGGAATGGGAGAGGTGAGAGAGGCCAGCCCAGGCCCTCCCTGGGATTCCTACCAGGGACTGATGGGAGGCTTGGTCGACAACAGCCACAGAGTCGTCCGTGGCTGGCTCCAAGTCGTCAAACGCCAGCTCGATGTTCTCCTAGGAAGAAAGGTGAAGCAGTGGTGAGAACGGGGCCTGGTGTGGGGTACAGCGTATGAGCAGGCCAGGAGGGGACGTTGGGGTCAGCAAGGCCAATCTCCCATGCGAGCAGGAGCTCCCCTCCAGCAGCCCGACTGACAAACACTCCACACCTCTCAAGGCACCAGCCTGTATCTCTGGTCAGCTAACCTCCCTGTGCAGTGAGCTACAGTCACGTGCATATCCCTGTTACTTATGCTGCTAATTAGGCTCCATGGAGTGAGCCCACTCTCTATTTCACATGCTCATCCTTGAAACACTTGAAGACAATGATCATTTTCCTCCTGAATCTTCTCTCAACTAAGATAAACATTTTTCCTAGCTTGTTCAACTCATCTCCATACAAGGTAGGTTTCCAGATCCTATCTGTGACACCCCTTTATGGGGGAGGGGGTCTAAATACTTGGTCACCATCCTAACAGATCAGGAGACAGGGAAGGCCAGGTCTGACACATGCGGAGGCAGGAACTGCATGGCTGTAGTACCCAGGGCCTAGGCAGGTGCCTTGAAGGTGGGCAAAGAGGGGCTCCCAGGAACCCTGAATGCATCTTTGGCTTCCTGGAGAGCAAATTCTCCACAAAGAAAGAATGTAGCCTGGGCAGGAAAAGCCTCCTGCCCTGGAGAGCAGAAGGGGACAGAAATGTCAAAGGGTAAAGAGCGGGGAAAGTGGTGCCTTCCGACATCCACAGATGCCCTCCCTGAGGGTGCCAAGGTCAGAAGGCGAGCCTGAAGGTGGGGGGCAGGCAGACGCAAGGTCAAGTGCTACCTCCTTGTATCTTTCCAATTCCTGTACAAAAGTGCGCTCGTGGAAGAGCCTCTGCAGCCGGTCCTGGGTGTAGTTGTGGCACAGCTCTTCAAAGGAGGCCCCTCGGGCTGACCCACCCTGTTCAGGGTTCTGGAAGCCAGGAGTGTCCACAATCATCATAGAGCACAGCGAGTGCTGGCTGGACTTGAGAGCCCTTCAGAGGGAGAGTCTGGGTCAGAGCTGTCCAGGGCAGTGTCCCTGCCTCAGCAGCGCCCCCTGCACCAAGCCCGATCCCCATCACTGTCTTAGTGCCCAGATCCTGTGGGGACGGCGGGCCTCTCCTGCCTGCAGGGACAGTGAGCCCTCTGCTGGTGGAGAACGGCTCTGCCTAGCGATCACATAAGCACAAAGGCATCAACCCCACCTTTGTCAGGACAGGAAGAGGGAGCTCCTGGGCCCTGCCTGGCACTCACCTGTTCACCAGGGAGATGAGAAGCGTGAAGAGTTCGCTGTAGAGGCCGGACGCCATGCCCTCCAAGCACTCCAGCGCACTCAGTTTGGGGCCTGTGGAGCAGGAGGGTCAACTGTATCTCCTGCTCCTTGGGACTCCCCACCTGGGTGTGCTCCCTACCCACCCAGGCCAAGTCAGCACACAGCCCTGGGTTGGGTCTCTCCTCCTAATTGAAGCATCTATTCACCCCAGCAGTCTGCCTGCCCCAGAGATGGCAACCAGCCCTGGAAGAGGCCTCTGGGGACATCCACCAGCAAAGGGGCTCAGGGTACCTGTGCCATCCCCTAGGCTGCTTTCCTCAGGGCCCTGGCGGAAGGAGGTGGAGCGCTGCAGGGTGCCGCCCTGGTGCTGGTGCTTGAAGATGGCCGAGGAGAGCTCTTCCAGGCTGCAGCCCAGCAGGTAGGCAGCCTTCTGGGCCCACTCATGGCGGGCAAACTGCCTGCGCCCAGCTATGGGGTAGAAAAGAGGATATGGCATCTTGGGTCTTCCTCCTTAGGCTGTTTGATAACCACTGTGCCCTTCAGCTCCCTCGATCCTAGAGGACAAGGGAGCAGGTGCCTTCCAGAGGGTAAAACAAGCCCTGATGACACCAGCAGGGCTTCAGGCAAAACAGGGACAGCAGGCAGCTGCCAGCGCTTCCTGTGTCCCTTGGGGCTGTAGAGAAAGAGCAGGTCCTAAAAGAGGAGGTAACTCCAAACTGCTGCCGCCAGAGGGCTCCCAGTCGGCTGTGAAAACCCCTTTAGAGGGCTTGGCTCCAGATGCCAACGTGGGCAAGGACAGACAGGCAGAGCAGGAGCCAGCTCCGCTATGATGAGCACAAGAACCACCGCGTCTCAGGAAAGCATTGGTGCCTCCCCGTTCCAGGAACACATTAGGACCCTCCCCCTTACCCCTAGACATCTGCCAGGGGAGACCACAAACACCCACTGCGGCCCAACAGCAGAGAGGCAAGAAAGCCGCAGGGGAGGGGGAGCCGCCCACAAGCCTCTAATCGCGGCAATTAGGGAAAGCTAACAAGAAACAAGGTTTTACCTTCGGCAGCTTCTGTAAGGCAAAGGACCAGCATGCAGCATGCAAAGAAAAACAGCGTGTTAGCAAACAGTCATCAGCTGAGCCCGCTGGGCCCAGGGGAAGGGACCGTGGAGGGCGGGGCTTTGTGAGGAGCAGGAGAGAAAACACAACCCCATTCAGACTCAGAAACACGAAAACACACACGTGAGCACACACTCACAGCATCAAGAGTCTGTGGATGTGATCACACTGACACACACAGAAAGAGACCCACGAGACCCACAAAGACTTTCTACCACATACACGCACACACACCCCTAGAAAGTACTGGAAGCTCTGAGGAGGTAACAGACTGCTCAACAAGGTCCACGTGCTGATGCACCGAGCTTTCCCCTTGCAGTCAGCGCTGAGCAGGGTTACAGGAAACCTGGAGGCTGTCACCTCAGAGTGAAAGAACTTCCTCAAGACATAGCCACACGCCCACCCACCTGCCCACCAACACAGTCTGGAGACAACTTCTTTAATTCAGAGCCTGCTTCCTCTTTGGCAGGAATGCCACCTGCTGGGATCATAAGGAGACTAACACCCAGACACCTGTTCCTGCATGCACCCACCCTGCCATCCACCCACCGGTGCTTCCTCACTTCTGCTAAGCAGCCTGGGGCCCTTCACATCCCAGAGGAAGATGAAGCCAAAGCCTGAGATGCTGTTCAAAGGCAGCATCCCTTTTCCTAAACTGAAGGAGAAAAGGGTGAAGAGGCGCTGGGAGCACCAGCCCATCAGTGTAATCTCAGAGGAAGGCAAAGGAGCTCCTCCAAGCCACACCAAGCTCTTGCCATTCGCAAGACCCCAGGCACAAATGCTGAAGCTGCAGTCCATTCAATACCGCGGTGCCTGCTGCCCTCTAGTGGCCTCCACCCTGACATGCAAGAGGAAGAGGCACCTACTACCAAACCAGTGGAGAGAAGGGAAGATCCAGGGAAAACTGGCCTTGGGGAACCCCAGGAGTAACACACCCTCCCCCACCTAAGCCCCATAGAGGGCATCCTGAGATGGATACAAAACAGGTAGAAGCACCTATTTCTGGAACTCCAGAGACGCCCCACTGCCAGCAGGTAACCTCTCCACCCTCAATCCTGGGGCTTCTCCCAGGCCAGTGCCCTCTGCTATGATAGACCAAGCCCAGCCCCTAGAGAGAGCCCAGGGCAAGCACCAAGATGGGGCAAGGTGGCCCCTACACCCCAGGAAGGGGTCAAGGTCAGTTACCCGCTTGCTCCTCGAGAGCCTCTGTCAGGAAGGGAACAAGAAGGAGGGTTATTCCAGGGGGACAGCTCTGAATTAGTGCCCTTCTCTTTCTCCTCAGCCTCCAAACCCCCAACCCCCTCCTCCCACTCTTCACAATGCTCCCAGTCACCGCCACTCAGTCCCGGCCTCTGGCCATCACTGGCAGAGACACTTCTCCAGGCATGTGGAGCCTGCAGCTCTGATGAGGGGGACTGGGAAGCAGCACAAGCAAAAGAGGGGAGTCTGACAACAGAGGAGTCCGTGCTGGGCGAGGACAAATGGGAGTGGGCAGGACCCCCAAGATGACCAGCCAGGCTGTGGGGACCCACTGCAGGTTACCTTTGGTGGCGCCAGCAGCCCCCAGGTGGTAGATGGCAGCCAGGATGAGCCAGCAGGCTTTCTGTTCATCGGGGGAGATGCCCAGCACCTTCATGGCTGCCTGTAGCTTACTGAACTGTTGAGCTGCCTTCTGCTTCTCCTCCGGCTGCAGGGACAGATGGGCACACTGGCACCAGATCTCAGAGGGGCTCTCCCTTCCTGCTGGACCCTCAGGGAGGCCAAGGCTAGGCTAGAGCTCCCCAGCCGGAGCTAGGCTCCTGCTACTCCCAGGGGGCACTCAGGGCCATCTGAAGCTTCTCCTACCCCCAGGCCCAGGGGTGCCAACCCTCTCCCCACAGGCCCCTCACCTTGGCCAGTGGCACAATCCCAAACACGTTGTTCTCTGCCAAGTGGTTCAAGTGGAGCTCTGTCCTAGGGGTACAAACGAGGCATCAGCTCCGTGCTTGGTCGCCATGCCAAGGCCCTCTCCCTACCAGGCTGGAGGCAGATACTCAGCTTCCAGATCCAGTTCTGTCTGTCCATCATGCCCTCCTGTCAGGCCAGCTGCTGCTGCCTTTCCTAATTGGCCTAGACACTTGGTTGGACCTAGGATAGGTCACCAGAAATGCCCTGGTGAGTGTCCAGCTAGACCCCTGGACGGGAGCAGGGAAACTGCCTGAAGGTGGAGTCCAGCCAGGACAGAGACTGTGCCCTTATTACAAGAAGAGCTAAAGAGGATAGTGCCCTGGGCTGCTTGCTCAGCCTTATCATTTATCCTTTATTTCAGTGAACACAGACAGCAAGTCTGAAGGTCTAAAGGGAAGAGCCTGGCGGAGGAGCCAATGTGGAGGCAGGGAGGCCAGCGTGGAGGGCACCGGAAATGGCTTGGGCTTTTGGCCCCTGCGTGGGTTCAAACATCAGCTCAGCCCCACATTAGCCATGTAACTGCAGGCAAGTCCCTGACCCCCAGATCTCCAGAACTGGCTTCATGTGCAGCAGCGATCCTAGCTAGGCCTTGGGTATACTGAAGGGTCACTGGTGCCCCTCACATATAGCCAAGACTCATGCCCAGGACCAGGGAGCTCCTGCTAGGCAGGGCCTTTGGCTCATTCATCTCGCCATCCCCAGGACCTAGCTCAAAGCCTAACCCGTGGCAGGCATGCAATAAACAGCCAGCGTGGGATGCGGTCAAGTGGCAAGGCCTGGGAGCCGCCAGTGCGCGGGAGTCCAGGGCATCCTCCCTGTTCCCTCTGTCCCATCTCACCTGAGGGTGCCATCCCCACAGGCTAGCAGGTAGTAGAAGATGTTGAATGTGGCCTCACCAGCCGGACGCCGAGCCACACGCAGCTTCTCCAGAAGCATCGTCTGCGGCACAGGATAGAGGGTATGTGGGCAAGGAGGGCGGTGCTGGGACAGCTCCTCCCTCCCACACCAGAAAGAGCCAGGCCCAAGGGAACCAGCAGCTGCATCTTATTCTCAAGGTGCTCAACCAGAGGCCAGATCGCCTCACGGTCAAACCTGGGGCAGGAACCAGAGCTGGGGAGGAAAACACAGACCCTGCCACCCTGCCCAGCCCCCAGGCACAGCACAAAGTTGTGGTGAGATATTCCATTTAGCACGGAAGGAATCAGCCTCAGCCAGGCCTTACTCTACTGACAGACCAGTCCTCCCTGGGTCAATCAGCCTGAGAGAAGTCCCTGAGCAGGGGCCAGGGCCCCAACTAGGGTGCGGGCAACCCCAGGATGGGCAGGAAGCTGAGCTGTGCCCCGTGCAAGGCAGGAGGCATGTGGTGGGGGGTGGGGGTGGGAAGGGATAGAGTGTGAAGGCTAGGGCAAAGCAGGCCAGCCCTGCTGGTGCCAGGATCCATTTTGTTGGGGCAGAATCCCAGGAAATTGAGGCACAGGGGAGAGCCTGATTTCTAGGGCATGAAATCAGGCGGCCAATCTCCTACTCTCCTGAGTGTCCCTTCACCTGGATGGAGGCTGAGGCCACCTGGCCGGCTTGGTCAAAGTCCAGGGAAAGGATCTCGGAGAAGCGGGTGGCGTTGCCGTTCATGACGGTGGGGCTGTTCCCAAAGGCTTCCAGGAGAGTGTACAGAGCCTGCCACTTGTCCACTGCAGAAGACAGGCCCAGGGGCCATCAGGAAAGCCAGGGGCAGCTCGCCCCCAGCCACAGGCTCCAGAGGCCCAGCCCATGTCTGTTCTCCCAGCACCTGAAAGCCCGGAGTTAATCAGACCAGAACTATCAGGGATAGAGGGGTTTTGAGGACATGGAAAGGCCAGAGAGAAAAAGAGCTGGCACCTAGGTGAGGGCTCCATCCCCAGCCCCACCTCCAGCCCATTCTGTTTTCCCAGTTGCCCTTGCCTCACCAGAAAACACCTTGTTCCCACTGGTGCCTGCAATGGTGGCCAAATACTGCACCAGGTGCTGGCAGCTGGTGGTCTTGCCACTGCCACTACTGCCCAGGAGGATGATGGACTGGTCCTGACGGCTCATCAGCATCGCCCTGTACGCAGTCTGCACCACGGCATAGATGTGGGGGGCCATGTCCTCCCGTCGACACCCCTTGAACATGTGCATCACCTTGGGCACAGGAGAGACAGAAGGAAGCGATGGAGGCTCTAAGCTGGTCCCGCCCAGACAGCCCTTATCCCCAAAGCCCCCATCTTTTTGGGTTTTCCACTCCAGAGGAGCTAGGGGGTTCTTAGTCTAAGGCCGTGCATGGAAATGCAGATGCCAGCCAAGTCCTGGCCTCTGTGAGAGGTCAGGGGAAGGCCTTCTGTTCCCACTCCTTGAAGTGACTCCTCTTCCCAAGGTCACTGTGAGTGGACAGGAGCCCCATGGGATGCCAAGGGGAAAGGGCAGAGCCCAGGAATGTGCAGTGGGTAAAGGGTGGGTGGATCTGTGGGGTTGCATGGCAGCCGAGGGGGTCCGCACCTTCTCAGAGTACACAGCTGGGGCCCCACGGGGGCTGAGGACAAGCAGGCTGGGGCCGGCGTATGTGTGCAGCAGGCTGGCGCCATAGCGCTGGCGCAGTGTGTGCAGGACACTGGACTCGTTGAGGTACACCAGTGAGGCCAGATCCTCTAGACGGTCGCAGGAGGGAGCATTAGCCTGTGTGACAGGACGAGGGTGGGGGGCAGTGAAGAGGCAGCTCCGGTCTGCTCTGCCATTGGACAGCCTGCCTGGCCCAGCCTACCCTCTGTGCCCTCCACCAGCCACCTACGAACCTTCTCCACGTCATCCTCGTCCACATCCAGGATTGCTCCGTCATGGTCTAGCTTCACACGCACCTTCCCCTCAGGCAAGCTGAGCTCCTCAGATTTGAGCTGACTGGCTGCACAGCAGGGACAGACAGACATACATGGACCTGGGCAGCCATGACAGCCCTCTTTGGGGCCCTTCATGGTCTTGCCTCCTTCCCACTGTATCATCAGCCTCTCCTTGCTCACCACCCAGCCCTCTCCAGACCCGGAGGCACACCCACTGCCCAGCCCTGAAACCAGAGAGGTCCAGGCATCTGCCCCCTGGGCCTCCCCAGACTCACCCAGGGAGAAGCCGTCCTTATGGACCAGCCACACCTTCTCTGTCTCATACCAGGCCTCCTCTGCTGCGATCTGCTCTTCTGTCTTCACCTGTCAGAGAGAGGGGAAGAATAAAGAGTCAGACCTTGTTCTGGAAAGCAGACAAGGACAACAGGAGAGAGGAAACACATGAAGGGAAGGACTTATGGATGAGCCACTGAGCGAGGGGGACAGGTGGGTGGTAGACACTGAACAGGAGACATCAGAGATATCGAGGAAGAAGGTGGGGAAGCCAGGAGGGAGTGGTGGTCCTGCAGAGCCCCGAGGACAGGGACACAGAGCTAGGGAACATGCCAGCCCCGAGGGTCTGGAAAGACAGGGACACATGAGGAATGTACCCAGAAAAGAGCAGCTCCCAGGAAAGCAAATCACTACCTCCTTCTTGTCCCTTCCCTGTGAAGCCTTCCCTGTGAAGGATGAGTCTCCTGAGCCCTTCGCCCGCACCCTGGGCCACAGCTACTATGACCCCTCGCGTCCAGCTTCTCCGTTCATCCACCTGATAGGCCCTCCCTCACTAAGCTGGGAAGGGGCATTTCCTCAAGATCTGAGAAGTGTCTACTGAGGATGTTAGTGCAAACTGATGGGTGGGTCCTGAGTCCTCACCTTGGCCCTGGCCTTCCCCTCCAGAGGATGCTCTCCCGGGCGGGGGCAGTGCCTAGGTGCACGAGCCAGCCCCCTGCTCCTCCTCAGGAGGAAACAGGTGCACAGACCCACATGGACATGCTAAGGCCACACAAGGACATGAAGCAGCAAGGCCAGGGACACAAGGTGGGGGCAGGGGAGACTTGCGCACCACATGGATGGGCATGGAATGGGTACAAAGGGGCTGGGAGCCCCTGGCAACCCCAGCGATCACCAATCAGAAAGAAGCATTCACAGGCACTGTCAGGCTGTGGGGCTGCCAAACCTGGCACCCACTAAGAAGACCTGAGCTGGGCAAACAGGAGAGGGGCCCAGCTGCATGGCCCATCAGGCTCCTGTAGGGGAATGGTCACCCCCTGTGGCGTGAACAGCCAAAGCTCCAGCTATGAGGTACAATCACTCTCCTGGAGTCCCCCATTCTCATGAGTCCTGGGGCCAAGGCATAGACCCTGTTTTGCAATACTGACTCCTTGGGTGAGGGATTGTAAAGGGAAAGAAAAGATAATAAGTATGTTCTTTGTTACATTTCTTGGAGCTGAAAGAAAAAGATCTGGGTTCTACTCCCAGGTTGGATTCTGGCTTCAGGTGACCCCCTCCCTTGCTGATGGTCCTTCTTGGCTATAGAGCCAGAACGCTGGACTACACAGCAGTCTCCAGACTGCATATCATGGACCAGAGAAATTACCTGTCAAATAGGAGGAGGAGGACTATGGGGCTGTCAATGCTTTAATTTGCGTGAAGGTATCAAAAAAATGCTTTTTTCATACTTGAAAAAAATTAATTTTATAAAACAAAATTACTTTTTTTTTCAAGTCATGAGACAGGTGAAAACTTCGTCTCGCATAGGCATGTTCTATGGATCAGGTATTTGCAGACTAATGAAAAGGTGACATCAAAGGATCATGGCCTATAATTAACTCCTTCAGAGCCAATCTGAAGATGGCTTCCCACATTGGCCAGCAGGTGGAGACAGAGGATGTGCATCGTCAGGCTTAAGAGTGGGCAGGGGGCGGGGGTGGGGGTTGGTAGAGATTCAGACTTTGCAGCTTTCTCTACCCAGAGAGCACAGAATTGAAACACCTAGAAACCAAAACTCTGGCCGGGCCCTTGGGCTTCAGTGGCTAAGAACCATGCACTGCAGAGGCCAAACTCAAGTGGTGACACAGTCTAGACACTGACCCAGGGCCTGGCACAGAGCTGCCCCATCTCAAACTCCTGGCATTGCCTCCCCTGGGGGTCTCCCCAGACACCGGGTGGGAGCCGGAAGGGGAAGGGGGCCTTACACTCCAGCACGAGGCCCGAGCACAGACGCCAGCCCAGGTACAGGCCGGGGGTGGCGGGTGGTCACCGGAGGAAGCGGAGGGCTCCTGAGGGGGGCAGGAGTACACTACCTGGCTGTGGGCAGGAGAGGCGGCCTCAGGGTCCAGCTACCAGCAGCAAGCAAAGGAGAGAGAGAGAAGAAGAGGGGTGAACACAAGCAGGTTGGCACGTCCCCTTCAGCAAGCACCCTGGGCCAAGTGGAGGTGAGAGAGACTCAGCACCGGGAGGTGGGGGGAGCCGGGGGGAGGCAGTCTAGGCAAGTGAACTGTACCCAGTCAAGGGGAAGCCAGACCAGGAAGGAGAGGCCCTGCTTGGTAAAAGGAAACACTTTGTACCATAAGATTCCTCAGAGATGTTCTGATAAGTCATTCCCTGTGACAGGAGAGTGCCTCTCTGCCTCAGGCCACAGTCTGTCCTGGGCTGGCCATTCAGTCCATTCTGAACTAGCCTCCTCTTCTGTGTGCCAGGAGGGGCCACCTCACCACAGCCAGGGCCTGGGCCCCCTGGGAGCCTCTGGCCTTATCTCCTGGGCACTTCCCAACCTGGCTTCCCTGTAGCCACTGGACCCCAGCACAGGCTGTCCCTGGCCTCCAAACACACACCCAAGGGTGCCACTCCCCATGCCAAGGGCAGCCCTTCAGAGCTGTTACGCCTACATATTTCATCAAACAAGCCCACCAGCAGCCCTAAATCCAGGACCCCTTCCTCAAGCCCCCCACTGCACACCTGCACCAGTCACCACCCCATGGCAAGCACAGGCATCACCCCACCCAGGGTCACCCACCCACTACCCAAGAACCAAGGGACTGTCGGCAGACCCTGTGGCCAGCCTTGACCTCTCTGTCTGGTTACTTAAAGGCCTTTCTGGGGAAGATGGGGAGTCAGCCACTCCCTCTTAGAAATGGGCAAGGAGTTAACAGGCCCCACCTGGGTCTGGAGAGCCAGGGCATCAAAAAAGGGGAGTGTCAGCTCTCTGCCTCACACCCACCAGGCCCTGGCACCAAGACATGTCCTCCAGAGCAAGAGACTGGCACCAGAGAAGGAGGCTGGATCTCCAGCCAAGAAGGGCCCCTCCCATGGGCTCCCTGGAGGAACAGGCCTCCCTGTGCTCAGACCCTTCACAGAGCCCTTCTCTCATGTTTCCAAGTAGGAAGCCCATATGAGGGCCCCCAGGCCACCAGGGAGCCACCTTTCTGTTGTCAGGTGCTCCTAGACACAGACACACACAGTCTGGCGACCAGCCCCAGCAAGAGGAGGACCAGGGACTGGGGAAACCACAGGTGAGAGGTGGCATTACAGAAGCTGTGAAGATCCTCTCAAGCCGCTGGTGGGCCTCCTCTGTAGGGGTCAGCCGGACCTCGGGGGCAGCTCCTGCCTAAAGGTCAAATCACTATTAGTCCCGGCCCAGGGAATGGTGGGGACACAGCATGCCAAGCTTCTAGCTCAGGAAGCCACTGGGACCCCATGGGTAAGTAGAGTAGGGTCAGGGAGGCAAGCCAAGTGAGAAAAAAACAGGTGCCTGGGGGTTCTAGGGTTATTTCTTCCCACCACCCCAGCACAGGATGGCCTTGTTCTCCCACACATCCTCTGGCCCCTGCCCTAGGCCCAGGTGACAGGGGGCTGAACTCCAGGTCAGGGCCCATCTCAGCCCAACTCCACCCTAGTGAGAGGCCAGAGGGAGGGCAGCTGGCCCAGGAACCAGCACATGACACTCTCTGGCTCCTTGAAGGTTCTTAGGGACTGGTGGTTCACCTCACAACCCTGCCTGTTGGGCCAAAATGCCTCTGCTAGCTCTTGTGTGCCAGGAGGTCACCTCCCTGATTCAGAGTGAGCTAGGAGGGTAGGGGAAGCCACCACCTGTTCCTTTTTGAGTTCTAAAAGCTCAGGAAGAATGGAATGGGGAGCAAGGAGGGTTCTGGGGCCTGAGGAATCCTAGGAGGTAGCAGTCAGAGAGGGCCTCTAGGGCCTGGGAGACAGGACAGGCCTTAAGGTGGTACCCTGCCCCCCATCCCCCTGACTGTCCCCTTCCAGCCAGAAGTAGTAGGCAAGAGCACAGAGAAGCAGTGGTGAAACCTGACGCATCCCACCCGCCTCACGCAACCCCATGAGGCCCCAGAAGGATCCACAAAAAGAGAAAGCCTGAAGAGAACAGTCCCCAACCTAAGGACCAGCCAAGCAGGCATCACCTTCCAAAGGAAAAGGCTGGACAGATCATCCTCGGCCCTCTCCTGTGCCTCTCAGCCTCCTGTCCAACCCAGAGGGCACTTTGTGGACAGGAGAGGCCCCAGATCTGAAGGGGGCCCACTGTGCCCATTTGCTACCCAGGCCCAGAGCTCCTCAAGAGTCCTGCCGCCAGAGGGGACTGCTGGGCAGGCCTAAGGAAGTAGCGATGGCAGTGATGGTACCAATAATTACTGTTATCAGCATCACTATCAATGAGACCATTTACTGGGCACCCACCAGGCCAGGGACTGGACTTGGAGCATTCATTCCCTATATCCTTTCTAATCTTCACAGCAACACTTCAAAGCACGGAGTATCTCTTATTTGCAATACCAAAATCCAAAAAGTCCTCCAAAACAAAAGAATTTTCTTGATTATTTTGGTGGCAAAAGCTGTTTATACTCTCTTCCTCCTGCGGCATGAACATCCCTAATTTCCTGTGGAAATATTCATGTGTTTGGTCACAGGTTGCTGCTCATTATGTCATTTGTATGACACTCTCAAATACAAAAACTACTAATTTACAAAATACTTCTGGCCCCATGGGCTTCAGAGGAGAGACTGTTAGACCTATGTTACCCCCATCTGACAGACGAAGGCTCAGAGATGCTAAGGTCTCACAGGAGTGAGTAGCGGGGATGGGATGCAAGCACAGGCCCCTGACCCCAGAAATTCTGTCCTTCTGCCCTCGCACTGATCTACTAAGACTCTGATCCTTAACTTGGGATCTGAAGCCTTAAGCTGACACTGTGCAGCTGGGGCCCAGGCCCCAACTCCCACGCAAAAGTGCAGAAGAGCAGCCACATGCTAGTTAACAGGCCCCCTGGGTTCCGGCGTTTGGAGAAGGAAGGCCATGCAGCGCTGCTGTCAGCACATGGCCCGGGCCCAGCTTCTCAGTCATGCAGGGTTTGCTGAAGAGCCTTGGTGAAGCCAGCTGCCAGGCGGCCAGCCCTCAGGAGAGGGCAGTGAAGGGAACGGGAGGTTAGTGACACACTCAGATACCTCCTGCTGCACATCAGGGACTGGTGACTTGTTCTGCCGCAATCCTGTGAGGTTCGACTTTGGGCCAGCAGAGCCTGAGTCCGCGAGCTTTTCCGGTAGGGCTGGGGGACACTGCTTTCCTGGGGTTTCAGGCCTGGCTGGGGAGCCTGGCTTCTCTGAGGGGTCCACTGTCTCCGGGGAGACTGGTTTCCCCGAGGAACCTGGCTCCTGGCTGGAAGGCTTCTCCCCCTTTCCGGGAGACTGCCTGCCACGTGGCTTGTGGTCCTTGCCCCTGCCCCGGGACATCAGGCTCCTCAGGCCCACGGAGAGCTCATCCTTGGCTGCCTCCTTCTTCGCTTCAGGCTTAGGTGGAGGAGGGGGAGCAGGAGGGGGCGGTGGCTTGGGACCAGGACCTGTCTTCTCGCCCCTCTTGCCTCGAGCCGGGTGTTCAGGGGACCTGACCCCTCTGCCCAGAGGCTCCTTGGCACTTCCAGGCTCCTCACCAGGCAGCACCTTGCTCACCACCTTTCTCACTGCATTCGCCACCCTCTTCCGGGACAAGCCCTGGGCCTCCTCGCTTGGGCCTTCTGCCGAAGCAGCCCCCGGGCCATTCATGGCGAGTGTGGACTCAGGGCTCTTGGTCCTCTGAGGAGTCTCTGAGGGGCTGGTGGGAGGCTGAGGACTCCTAGATGGGCCACTGCCGTCCTTTGAGCTGCCCTCTAGCTACAGTCACACAAACACAGGGAGACATTAGCATCAGCCCCTGTGGCCCTGTCCACCCCACACAGAGGTGTGCACTCATGCTCAGTCCTGGAACAGACCTTGCATTCATCCATCAAACAACACAGCTCCAAGAGGCTACCCAGGAAGCCCTCATTCCATCTTTCAAATAGGACAACTGCATCTGAGAGTCTGGCTTCTCTTTCCCACAAAGCACGGGCAGGTACTGCTGTCACCTGCTGTCTATCTCCAGGCTTAGCACAGAGCTGGGAGAGGCCAGCACAGAGAGCCCTGATGCCCACGAGGTGCCCCAGGGTTACTGGCTATCTCAGGACAGCAACCAAGCCAGGATCCAGGCAAGCCCCCTCCCTCACGGCCCAAACACAGCAGAGACAGAGCAGGGAGAGGTCAGACACGGATCCATACTATCAACCTTAGGCCTTACTCTGGGGCTTCCTGCCTTTGTGGTCCCTGATTCTTCTATCACCTGATTTTCTGGGCAGTCAGACCCAGAGCCTACCCATCCCAATGAAAACAATAGCCAGGAAGTAATTCTTGGCCCCGAAATATGCCAAATCTCCTGCCTCCTCACTGCTCTGGTCTGTGGCCACTATCTACCCCTCACTCACACTTTCAAGAGCTGCAGAAACCCAGTGCTGGCCCAGGGAGCCTCCACTTCAGCCTGCTTTTTGCCAGCTTCCTTGCAGTTTTCCTCATGCAAGCCTCTCAAGGGGTGGAGACCTCTTAGTTCCCAGAGTGTGCACATGAAATAATGGGAGGAAGAGGTGGCAGCTGCAGAACTTGAAGGGTTAAGCACTCAAGTGGCCACAGCACCACTCTACCTAGAGCTGGAGCCCTGGCTCCGCCCCCAGGCACCCAGGAGCCCACTACAGACGCTGGCACACTGGGCCTGGTAGGAACTGCTTGTAGTCCTAAGAGACCGCCACTGGCAGGCCAGGCTAGCTAACAGCAGGGCAGTTTCCTGCAAAGCCAGCCACATTGTCTGGGGGAGCAAGGTCAACCTGGGGGCTCCTTGCTTGTCAGGCAATGCCCTGCCACTAATGAGCTGTGCTTGAGTCCTCAGTCTCCAAAACAATGACCTTGGTTCTGGGGTATACCTGGGTACTGGACTCTGCAAGGGGCTGGCTGCCATCTCTGCTGAAATGCAGGAAGATGCTTACAGAGTGGACTGACCTCTAGCTGCCGCCATGTGGAGAGGTTGCCCCACATCCCGAGCAGAGATGAGCCAAATGACCTCAGCCCAGGCCTCAGCTGTGGGGTGTCCCTGCTACAGGGGTGGGTAGGGGAGGGCTTGAAGGTGCCTCTTCCTCAGGATCTAGGGCTAAGAGTGTTCCATGGCACATCAGGGCCCTGCAGAGCCGGCATGGCCCCAGCTGTTGGGTCCCACTCCCTTCCCCTTGCTCTTCTGGCTTTCCTCCCATGCCCTCTAGCCAAAGCTGATGGTGACGATGACAATGATGATAATGACAGTAAATGCTAACACTTATACAGTACTCATTATGTGCCAGGTAGTCTCCTAAACACTTTACATGTAATTTTGCCCTCAAATCCGGCATATTCCAAGACCCCTCCCTCACAAATCTCAACCATATCCCCTTGAAATCACCCTGGGCTGGCAGGACTGCTTACAGATCAGGTGGAAGCCATAACACCTGGCTAATCAAATCCCCATCCAAGGAAGTCAGGGAGCCGGGACAGGCACCATTTGGGGTAATCAAGTATGGATATGTTTTGTGACCCAGCTCTGTTCCAAAGTCCTGGGCACTCCTGCCCTCTTTGCGGAACTACACATCTCTAGACCTGGCTATTCTGGAACTGACTCTTCTCTCATGCCTTAAGTGTCCAACTTTATTCAGGGTCTCAATCCCAAGGCAGAATGACTTCGTGGGGGTGGTAGCACTGCGTGGCTGGAGCTTGCCTCCAGGTCACCGGCACCGAGCAGCTGACAGGGTCTTGGGAAGAGACAGCAGCAGCTGCAGTAAAGTCCCTCCCTGCCCTTGTCTTGTGCCACTCAGAGCAGAATGAAGAGTCTCAACAGCTGAGCTCTCATTTGGCGCTCCATGACCTAAAAGTTTGCCCACCTAAGCCTCTCCAGCCCCAAAGAGCTCAGGAAACCAGAACTAAAGGTAGGAAGTAAAGACGGGGGCTAGGGAGAGGTCCCCAACATGCCTTGGTGTTGCCATCCCGTTCACACACCCCAGGCTGGCATCACACCAGCTGCCCTTTCTGTCACTTTACTAGCTTTCCCTCCAGCCACCCCGAATGGGAAGGGGCACCCTGCCAGCTCTGTGGAACTGCCTCCCAGATAGGCTCGGGCTGGCGGACACAACCCACCCAGACACATACTCACACACACACACTCAGAGAAGCACTTACAGCCCCTTCCTCCTTGGCAGGAGGGCCAGGCTTTGGCAGAGTTTTGTCCTCCTCTTTGACCTGAGGGAGCAGACCAAGAAGTCACTGGTAGGTCAGAGGTTAGGGTGGGGAGACCCTGCAATAAAAGCATGGAAGGAAAACATCCAAGGAGTCCTGGGGACACAGACGTGGGCAACAGATCTCCTATCCTGGGGTCAAAGTTGTCCAGCAGCAACTTCAAGGATGAGGAGTCTCTGTGGCGGAGGGGGGAGCTAAAGCCAAGCACTCTTGCCCTCAGCGACCAGCCACGTGGCCCCCTTGGGCTGTCTAAAGAGGTCCCCCTATAAGAGCAATATTATGGTCATGGTTCCAGGGTGAAAGATCCAGCTAATTCAACTCAGGCTAAACTACAAGAGCCATTCCGAGCTCAGACAGGACGTGGTCTGAAGCCCCTGACCTGGGACAGAGCGGGAAGGGATGACCCCAGTGTGGGGGCCTGCTGAGCCCCCAGAGCTCAGTGTAGGGGGAGTGGCTGACTGGCCCCTATCAGGCTGGCTTAGGCTTGCTTCTGGGTCTGTATGACTTCCCCCAGCACAAAGCCTGAGTGTCTTCCCAACCAGGCAGCTGAATTCTGGCTGGAGGCAGGAAGTGGCGCAGAGGCAGGGATTCAGGAAGCCAGATACCTCCCCAACCCCAGACCCACAAAACTCTGCCAATCAGGCAGCCTAGGAAGGCAAACCCAAGGTTTGGGGTTGGGTGTGGAGGAAGGAAAGACACTTGGGCTCTGGGGTTAGTGCCCAGCCCGGGAGCTGGCTGGCCCGAGGCAGAGGCGGGGAGCAGAGTTGGGGGCAAACGGCAGATACCGCAATGTATCTGGGAAAAGGACAGACAATGTGGCTGCTCTGATGGTTCTTTCAGTTCAGAGACTGGCTCAGAAGAGACACAGAGGGCCAGGCCTCGAGTCTAGGAGAGCCTCTCCCCCTCCCCTTCACTGGCCTCTCTCTCCCAAAGCTCAGGCAGTCTCGGTGGGTTTCATTTCTCTTCTTCTTCCAGCCACTTAGGACTACAGGAAAAAAACAGGTCTGCTACCAGCCCTACCTTATCCTCAGCATGACTCTTTCCCAGCACAGTTGGGGAAGGAGCATGAGAAGGAGTCCTTGATTCCTACTGGAAAAGATCCTTAGAAACTCATCCAGAATCATTTTAATTATCCACCTGGGGGGATTGTCCATTTGTAACCAGGGTTCATGGCTAATTTTGAGCTCTAATTAGCAGTGCCCGGGGCACTGACCAGCATGATGGCCACTGTAGTTTTAAAGCTAATAGCCCATAGAGCTATTTTCAATGGGCTCAAGCTTTTCAAAGTTAGTTCACACTGCCAGGGTCAGAGAGAAAATGGCAATTATTCATCAGCATGGACTCCACTACTTTAGAAATTGGGACTGGAGCAGAGAAAAGGAAGGGAGGGGCTGGTGGAGAGGAAAAGAAGAGTGGGAGAGCCAGGTCTGTGCTTGCTGCCCCCACAAATGCCCATCACTCACCCCCATCACACCGTGCATCAGCTTCCCGGCATACAGGTTAGAGAGACGGCAAGTGTTCACACACCACCCAGACACACTCGTTACTGCACAGTGCTGTTAGCGTGGGCTCAGGGATGACCCAGATTCCAAGTTCACTCCGTGTCCTTCACCAGCTTCAAAGCTGCTCTCCTTCCAGTGGCTCGAGCATGGGACTCCCAAGGGTCTTACCCAAGTGGTGAGGCATTGGGGGAAACACTGGCTGCCCCTGAAATGTCTGGGACACTAGGCCCAGCTCTGAGCTCAGCTCTGGATTTAGCCTGAGGCTGACTCACCCCCAACCAAAGGGTTCTGTCTGCTGTAGGTCACTGCCCAGCTGGGGACTGTGCACAGCACAAAGGCACGCCCAGGTCTGCCGCCAGAATCACCCTCTGGACCCAGTCAGCCAACTGGCCTGTCTCCCCACTCTTGGCTCTTCTCCTTCTACCCATCACAGCCCACAGACTTGGGGAGACCCAGTTCCGAGCCCTCAGAGCCAAAGCCATTCCTGGCGGCCCCTTTACAGCAGCTCCCATTCCCGGGCGTGAGTCAGAGCAGCAGCAGGGTGGGAAGGGTGCAGAGGGGTTAACTTGGAGGAGCACCAGAGGGACAAAAGGCAGCTCAGCTTACTAGAGGTGGAGCTCAGGGGAGGAGCATGACTCAGCGCAGGAGCCCATCCAGACACAAGGGTGAGTTCACGGACCCCATGGTCATTCTCCCCAACCCCCAAAGACACACACCTGCCCCCAATCCATCGCTAAGCTTCCAAAGCTTGCTCTCTCATAAGCCAGTCTCCTGCCTGCACACACCATGCCAAGCATATAGGAAAAGCATAAAGATTTTGAAATACAACTTTCCTTTTGCTCCCAGAAGGCGAACCTTGACGAAAAGGCCATGGTGCCGGAAATGGCCCACACCCTGGGTCAGAGAAGAAATGAGGGGGCAGGGTCTCTCAGGGACTCGGAGTCTTCCTAAAGGCCAGGACCTGCCAGGACAAACACTGTGGGCAACAGAGGAAAGGAGAGATGGAGTAGTGAGGGAATGAATACAGAGCTCAAAAGTTAAGGAGAAGGAGTAAGGAATAAAATACTAGAGGAGAGGAAAGGCAAGGTGGGGTACAGAACACAGACCTTCCTGCCTTTGGAAGCTGTGTGCCCTTGAATAAGCCACTTCACCTCTCTGGGCCTCTCTGTGGAATTAGTGGATGGAC
This sequence comes from Vicugna pacos, assembly GCF_048564905.1. Lineage (NCBI taxonomy): Eukaryota > Metazoa > Chordata > Mammalia > Artiodactyla > Camelidae > Vicugna > Vicugna pacos. Next base: position 42,121,623 of record NC_133002.1, read on the forward strand.
TAGTTCAGATAACAAACAGCTAAAGTCTTTTCCAGGTCTGGCATCCTAGAAGTCTGGGTAGGGGCAGCCACACAAGCCCTTAATTCACTGAACCAAAGTGGGCCCAGAGAGGGGATTAAGGAAGCTGCTGTAGGACTCCGGTGGCTGTGCCTTTTACCTGCAACTCACCAGCACCTGCCAGGGGCAAGAAGCCTGGAGAACTGCATGGTCACCCTGTCCAGGAATTAGAAACCAGAGCTGGTCCTCTTGAAACTCAAGAGGCAGAATCTGCCTCAGCCCAGAGTCAGCCCAGGGAGAGGCTTCATCTCAAGAATCCATTCAAGTCAGTGGAGTTTAAGAACTGGTTCATTCTTACTAATTCTTTTATTTTTGGGGGGAGGGGGCAGTGGGTATGTAGTAATTAGGTATAGGGATTTATTTTTAGTGGAGGTACTAGGGATTGAACCCAGGACCTCGTGCATGCTAGGCATGTGCTCTACCACTGAGCTTCCCCTTCCCCCTAGAACTGGCTCATTCTTATTATTACTTACCACGAATTGATAGCAAAAAACAAAAAACAAAAAACAAAAAACCCACAGTTTTATTTTCAATGAATTATTTTTAACTTGTTTTGTTGACTTTTTTATGCTATTATCCAGTTCACATGATAGACTTTAAGTCTGTTTGTTTGTTTAATTAACTCATTCATTCTTTGATGTCCTGCTCCAGTTTTCCTCTGTGTCCAGGGAGAGGCCCACCTACCCAAGGCTGCAGGGACACCAGGACACTCACACCAGCCCGTTCCTCTGCACAGCGGTTCCTGATGAGTGTCACTCTGGACACAAATGTGGGTTTCTCCCTGCAGGAAGGTCTCTCTGTGGCTTCTGTGCAGAACTGTCTGGGTCTGTTGCCTCTCTTCCTTATTACTGGGTTTTAACTAAGATTTGCTCAGGCTCAAGAATAACCTATCTTTATCCAACATGGCGAGGAATACAGGTCCCAAAGATGGTGCAATATCTTCGCTACAATCACCCTGGCGGCTGAGAACTACAGGTCTGTGGAGCAAGGGTGCTTGGGAGCCAAAGCCTCTGCCCCCTGCCCTGTTCTCTCTCTGGAGAGTTCAGACACTTCCAACAATAGTAAGTGCTGAATATGGAACACCTAGAATGAGATGTACCCTGTAAAGTTGTTTAACATATATATTTTTTTACTTTTTAAAAAACTATTTTTCAAACATTTTTTATTGAATTATAATCATTTACAATGCTGTGTCAAATTCCAGTGTAGAGCACAATTTTTCAGTTATACAAGAACACATATATATTCATTGTCACATTTTTTTCTCTGTGAGCTACCATAAGATCTTGTATATATTTCCCTGTGCTATACAGTATAATCTTGTTTATCTATTCTACATTTTGAAATCCCAGTCTGTCCCTCCCCACCCACCCCTAACATATATTTTTGAATATAAATGTTACAACAGCCTCATGACATGGGAATTATTATTATTCCCATTTTACTGATGAGGAAAAAATTTCAGAAAGAGATTAACTCACAAAGCTGGTAAGTGCTTCAGAGCTGGGATTTGAACCCAAGTGGCTCTGACTGCAAAGCCGGTGCTGCTCCGTTGGAGGCCCACCATTTCTGCTGTGTTAGGTCAGAGGGGCTGAGGCATCCTTAGCAGCCAGCTCTGGTTAAGTTCCTCAGCAGCGAAGGGGTTCAGGAGGTCTGGCTCGAGCCAGAGCACAGATTGATAGTGTGGCGTTTACTAGTGTTCAGCGTGCCCAAATGGAGTTTCTAAACTAGCAAAGGGGAGACCTCACCATGACCCCACCACTCCCTGAGGCTCTGACCACCTCCTCCCTCCCTCGCACTTCTGGCCTTTTCTCTTCATGGAGGGGAAGAGAAACCAATGCTCACTGGATTCTCACTGGGAGTCAGGCACAGTGGTAGGTACGTCACATTGTGTCCTCATCAAATCCTCACAACAACCCACTTTCTAGGTAAAGAAATTGAGAAGGCGAGTATCTTGCTGAGGGTCCCCCAGCTGGTAAGTGGCAGCACTGGGATTCACAACCAGGGTGGATCTTGGGCAGCTGTCTGTGTGTCTATGACATTCCCTGGACTGTGATTTCCTCGCTGCCAGGACTCTGTTTCACTCATCATACTGCGGGCACTTAGTAAATGCTTGCTGCCTAGAGGAGCTGCAAAGGGGGTTCTCTGCACAAACCTCTTACTCCCAGCTAGACTCTTCCACCAGCTGTAAATTATGGAGAGTAAGATTTGTCCATCCTGATACCCAGGGATGTGGGAAAAACAAGGGAGGTCGAATCTCTAAACTTAGCAACAGTAAGTAGATATAAACCCAATTGCCATGGGGATGAGGGGGAGGGCAGGACACTCTGAAATTGCTTAGTAGCTCTTTGTGGAACAACAATAGCCATAAAATACATCATCCTCTGGCCCGGCTGTCCCACCTTCAGGAATGGATAAGCAATGAGCTGACTTAAAGAAAGGAAGAGAATACCCTCACAGACCCATGCAAAGACTTAAAGATGCACCGTATATAATAAACCTAAATTGGAAACAATGAACTCCCAAGAATTAGGGAGGGGGTAAGTAAACTATGTTACTTCACTACAATACACTGTTATGTTGCTATTTAAACTAATAAATATGTGGACAATGTAACCAACCATACGGAAAACTCCTAAAATAACATCAATCAAAAAAACCCAAACTGGTAGTAATGTTCTAAAAGCTGGTGCACTGAGTTAGTAAATACTGAACCATTGCTTCTGGGGGAAATATGTATATATTTCTCACATAGATTACAATCTTAATCCTAAAACAACTCATCCTGGTAAATTCTGTTTTATTTCACAAAAGTAAAAATGCTATAACTATCTCAAAAAGTTCCATTTTTTTTAAAAGTGAAAATGAGGTTCAGAAGTGTTAAGTGACTTGCCTGAGGCCACCCCACTAGCAGGTGCCAAAGTTGGGATTCAAACCCTGTCCAACTGGCCCCAGAGCTGGAATTTCTTGCACTACATCGTATTGCACTACTGGCTCTGTCTTCTGGTTATCTTTGTATAAGAGCTGAAACAAGAAGGCAGAGTGGAGCCTTTTGACTAACTTAACTTAAAACAAACAAACAGAACACAACCCTACAACTAAATAGTAAACAGTGGTCATAATGATCTCATAAGTTGTGCAAATTAGGCACACTAGAGACAGCTGGTATTCATTTTACATATTTGTTACTTACTGTTTATTTCTATTATAAGGATGGCTAAATAATCAATAAAAAAGAAACAGCAGAGGAGATAATAGCTAAAGGCATTTGTTGTCAAAGAGAAAGCCAAGAACTGTGCTGAGGGGCCCATCCACACTCAGCCCCCAAGACTCCCCACTCTCCAGGGGCTGGGTCAGGCTGGGTTCCACCTTCTGCATAGCCATCAAGGACCATCAGCCCTTCACTTTCCATCTTCTGTGCCCCTCACAGGAGGGAACAGGAGTGCACAAATGCCCCCAAGAGAATCATTCCACCCACCAGGCACCCCTCAGGCACAGAATGCCCAGCCTGGACAAATGCACCGAGGCCCAAGTGTCCATGCCAGATGTCCACCCACTGGGAGCCCCCAAGGGCAGCGGGTACCCTGAGAAAGAGTGTCTAGAGGAAGAGAAGATCCCATGGCCTGTGGCCAAGGGAACTTGGCACCTCTCCCTCTGCCAACACTCCAAGCTTCTCATTTGGAGAAGAAAGAGACATGGCATCCTTCTCTCTCCCATTTGAACACAGAAGGTAGCTCCCAAGGGACCCTCTCCCTGCCAGTCCCAACCTAGCACCAACCTATCTAAGGATGGGGCGGGGAGAACAGTAGTAACAGTAATAACCGTTAGCCTTTATTGCACATGTACTAAGTACTAGGCACTGTGCTGAACACTTTCCATGCATTATCTCATTTCATCCCTATAGTAGCCCTTTGAAAAAGATACTAGTATGATTCCTACTTTACAAATGAGCAAAAGGAGGCTCAGAAATGGCCTGCCCAAGGCCTCAGAGCAGCAAGTGGCCAATTAGAACTCATACCCAGGTCTATCCTCCAGCAAGAACCTCAGAGGCTCATGTTAGGGGGTGGAAGCAAGCCCTGCCCCCACCTCCCTTGGTTCATCTGCGCGACTGTCCTTCCATGACATCACCTTCCAGGGCAACAGCCTGGGTAGAAAGCAGGGGTTTCCAGAGATAAGCTACCCCACCACCCATGACCAGAATAAGCTTTACACAAAGCTGCTTTGGAGGAACGGGGGCTCTGCAGGAGTGGCCTAAAGGCCAGGCTGCCAGCCAGAGGAGGAGGGGGAGAAGCTTGGCAGGGACACCTTGGCCCCTTTGGTCCAGCCTCTAGCAAGAGCCCTCCCCCAGACCAGGGCGGAACAGAAAGTAGCTGAGCAACACAGTCAGTGTCGGCCAGGCCAGCCCGGAGGAAGCAGGTACACCAGGATGCTTCCTGCTGCCGCTGCAGTTGCAGAAGGCCTGGGCTTCCTCCTCCAACGGCTGGACCTGCTAGAGGTCCCCTTCCTTGGGGATACTCCCTGCCCCTCTGCAGGGCACTCTTCCATCTGCCTGGCCATCATCGTGCATGGCCCCAAATCTGTGACCTGGTGCTAGGCTCTAGAGGCCCAGGGTGGGGCAGGGTGGGGTGGGATGGATTGTAATCTCTACCAGGAAGCACCCACTCTCACCCCGACACATAGGCACTGACGCCAGTTTTGTGGCTGGGGCGGGCAGTCCTTGGGCACATCTCAGGCTCCTGATACACCTCCACACCAAGCCAGCCCATACTCTCTGCCAACTGCTGACACAACTGAAAACCTTACACTTGGTGGCTGGGAGGGGTGGCATGGGGGGAATGGAACAGACTGAGAGGCAGCTATGTCGCTCCTCATTTGCTTTTTAAAGGAACTTACTCCTCTGAAGTAATCTCTGCTAAAAAAGAGACCTACAGACAGTCAGGGCATCCCAAGATGCCATCTGTGCCCCTTCTGAGTGTCTGATTCACAGAAATGGAGGAGGCCACACTGAGTCCACTCTCAGGGACAGTGAGAGGGGGACCCCTGACAACTCCAGGACCACCCCTCTCAAGCCCCTCACTCTTGTTCACCAGGAGGAAGAGGGGGTGGAAGACTACACCGGTGACACAAAGCAGGGACAAGACTCCAAAGGCCTGGGAAATGCTGGGGTTCTGGGCTTTGGAAAAAAATAGCATTCCAAGGAATGAAGGCCTCAAGCATTCGTGGTTTGTGGGGAAGGCGTGTCCCAGTGTGTGGGGTGGCTGATGCAGTCCTTGGACACTGAGGTTTAGAAGATGGTGCCCCCTTCAAAACTCCCAAAATCATGAGTCAGGCCCAGGAGCCTCTGCCCCTTGCCTCTGAGAGGTGGAGGCTGTGGGGCTGGATAATTCCTTCCCACCAAGAGGCACAGAGAGGAGCCCCAAGGCAGCCTTACCCCTCCCTCCGCACCTCCTTCAGTCACATCTAGGGAAATAACAAAAAGGCCCCTCCTTTCCTAAATGAGGAAGCAGCATAAGGAGCCTGGGACTTTTCCGGGTGGGGGGTCAGAGGGACACTCACCCGCATGGCCTGGCCTGGAGCAGCCCAGAGCAAGGAGTCTCCTCTCCGATGCTGCTCCGTTAGCGGCTCAAAATAGCACTGGCAGCAGCCCCGCCCCTGTTCCCCTCCCTCTCCCCAGGCCCCTCCCATCTGGAGCTGCCCAACCCTGGCCAGAGCCAGTTGGAGAGAGTGAGTGGCCTGAAGGACTGTGGGAACCAGGTATGCCGGAAGGCAGAGGGTGATCCAGCCTGCGTGGAAGAGAAGGAGAAGGCTCCTAGAGTAAGAGGATGGGGTGGGGGGCAGGCAGTGTTGGAGGGTTAGGGGCAAGGGACAGGGAGGGTGAGACTTTCTGAGTGACACACACCCGGGCTCCTGACAGCTGAGCTGATATGGCCCCTAAAAATAGCAGAGGAATTTGAGACCTGCAGCCCCCCGGCCCCACGGGCCAGGATGAAGACAAGCATATGCGTGCGCGCGCACACACACACACACACACACACATACACACACGCCATGCATGAACACTCGATCACAGCACAGTGTTCTTGAGAACACACAAATCATAGGCTCACCCCAGCCATCTAATTACTGCGGCGGAGGCCAAGACAACCACCAATGTCACATCCAGTGTAACACGTGGGGCCCACAGCACGCTGTGTCCTAACATCAGCCACACAGCCGTCCCGTAAAGTCCAGCAGGAGCAGAGATCCATACAACCGCTCAGAGGCCCACTGTGGCCACCTCACTGTAATAAATGCACCGGGGACATGCAGGGAATCAATTGTACTCTGTGTACACGTCCCTCTCCCCCACACAGCCAGTGACTGCGCAGGCACAGAGGAGGGTGGGGTAGGTGGCGCATGGTGGCTGAGCCTTGGCCCTGCAGAGGAAATCGTGGGTGTCTGGCCAATGAGCAGGGGCTGCCGGTGAAAGGCTAGTGCGCCTCATGAAGAGAAGCCCTGGCCGGGCTCTTCAGTTAGCACCACAGGATGCCCAGACCAGGCTGGCGACACCCGTAAGGCTGAAACGGGAGCTGGGAGCAGTGGGAAGGAGCCAAAAGATAGATCTTCTGAATCTGTCAGAAGCTGTCAGCTCTGCAGAAAAAAGGAAACAGTCATCGTCTCTTTCTTCCTCTCCGAGAAGAAAAAGGGTGGGGTTAGGGGAGGTGCTAGAAAGCTGAACAGAGCTCTCTCCTAACCGGTGCCCACAGGGGGTCTGGAGATCCCAGGCCTGTGACCCTGGCCGGCCTTGTGAGCCCAGTGGGTCCTGTAAACACTATTACCTTCTCTGTGAAGACGTTGAGAAGCACTGCCTGAGAGGACCAAAGCCCACCTACCACTCGCTGTGCTTCACAAGTGCTTCACTCACGGCCATTAGGATGAGGGGCTCATGCTGCTGCATTCTCCGGAATGGTGTGTCTTCCCAGGGAGATGGTCTGGTCCTTCTGGGGCACATGGCATGTCACAGGTCTCTGCATCCCCTGTACTTTCTTGACATGATAGGGCCAACCTTAGCAGCACACTGAAATCCCCTGTGGGGATACTGATGCCCAGATCCCACCTCTTCCCCTCGGTTTCTGATTTAATTGGTATGGAAGAGTGGCCCGGGCTCTGGGATTTTTAAAAGCTCTTCTGTGTGATTCTTAAACGCAGCCACGGCTGAAAGCCACTCAGCTGGAAGGCCAGCATAAGGCCGAGTGCAGAGAAATGAGTGAGTCAGTGGATGAAAGAATGAATGACTTAACTGTGTGACCATGGGCCGGTGACTCAAACCCCTCCTCTGTAAAATGAGGATGTGCTGCACTGACATACTATGCAATGGGTGAAATCTTAGTGAAAGGGCTTTGGTTCTCAAAACGTGGTCCCCAGACCAGCAGCATCAGCATCACCAGGAACTTGTCAGAAGCATAAATTCTAGGCCCTATTATCCCAGACCCACTGAATCAGAAACTCTGGATATGGGACCCAGAATCTGTGTTTTAACTAGCCCTCCAAGTGATTCTGAGAACAATTGCTTTAAAAGAACTAGTCCCAGTGTACGGTGGTTAAGTCAGTGAGATCTCCAGAGCCAGACTGCCTGGCTCAATCGTAGCGCTTCCATGCAGTAAACAACACAACTTAACTGTGCTTCAATTTCTTCATCTGCAAAATGGGGAAAATAATAGTGCCTACCACATAGGGTTATTGTAGGAATTAAACAAATTTGAACTTGTAAAGTTCTAAGAACAGTGTCCAGTCCATAAGTTTTCAGTAAGTTTTAACAATTACTATTTATTTGTGATCATTACGGGGCAGGGAGCAGCACAAGAAGAATTTCCAGGTAACTGAAGCCTACTCCCTTTAAAAGAGAAAATATTTTCTATTTTAAGTAGTTTCCTAAATTCTATTACTATTTACTACCATAAAAATAACGTTATGGACTCCCTAGCTTTCTTAAGTAAAACACCATGAACTCATCTCAAACATCTTAAACTCTGCGCTTTCCCTCTTGAACCCACTTGTTCCCACTCCAGCCTGTACCACAGGGCACGTCGTCCCCATGGCAATGACTCTTGACTTCCAGCCTGGCTCCTGCCCCACCAATGTCGCAAATCACTCTCAAAGGGCACCAGCCCCGTCTAGGCACCACAGTCAACTTGAAGCCTCACCCTGCCCCCCCCAACCCCACGCTGGGAGGGCCAGATGCTCTTCTATGTCCATGTATCTGCTTCTTAGTTCTTTTGCCCCTTACCCCTGCCAGACCACTGGCTGTCACTCTGCCTGTCAGCATGCCTGTCTCTCCAGCAGTCTCACCTCCTTCTAATGTGCTGTTTCTGCCAAAAGCTGGAAAACTAGATAACCAAGCTGGATAGAACAGAGTCCAGAGCAGAGCAAGAGGGATGTCAGCGAACCCGCAGGCTGCCCTGTGAGGGAAAGACCTGGGTTTTCACGTGCAGACTTGGTGTCCTCTATTTTGGCTGCCTGAGGGCCTTCCAGGCCCACCTGCCATTCGGCAGTGCCCTGGAAGATGACTTCCGGGTGACCGAGCATCACTTTACCTGTACAGTCTTATTCTGACTCACTAGTAACCACGTGCCCATCCACCCCACACTTCTACTCAGATGACTAGCTCCTGTCTGTTCTGTCTCCAAGATGCTTGGTGATACTGACGGAGACCATCTCAGGGCAGTTTCACTTCCCTTAGTGAAAAGGGCAACCTCTTCATTCAGAGGGGGAAGCAGTCCGCTCAGCTTTGCATAACCACAGCCAGTCCCTCTGCTGCTCAAAGCTCAGTGCTACCTCAGGGGCTGGTCCGTAGGCCTGCCCTATGGCTCTGGGGGCCACGTGGTCACTCCCACAGGCAGCAGACCACCTCCCGGCGCCTCGGCCTGCCTCCAAGGACGGCCACAACCTAGTCCCTCCCCAGAACGTCACCCTCACTTTTCTCGCCCTCTCCCAGCACACCTGGCTCTCACTCTCTCAGCCAGATCTTCCCACAGCTCCCTGACTACATCACCACCAGAGCCTTTATTTACAAAAATCCCTCCACCAGCTCCTCCACCTTCCCAACCCTCCCCATTTCTCAAGGTCCATCTCAAGTCCTACCTGCTTTATGAAGTCTTTCCCAAAACACAAGGCCTATGTGGTGACATAGTGCAAAGTCTGAACCCTGGCTCTTCCTTGCAGTCTGACCTGGCGGAAAGTTAGTTGACTTCTTAGACTTTCCACTCTTTTGCCTTATAATAGCGTAATTATCTTACAGGGTTGTTGTGAGAATTAGAAAAAATAGTACATGTAAATCACCTAGCATTAGGCCTGGCATATTGTAGGCAGTGTTTAAATTAGTCCTAAAAACCACAGCACTCACTGTCTATCCCTAAATATCACCACACATGCATGGTGGTTCTTGAGTAAACTCAACATGGTGCTCTGTTAGATGCAATGAAGTCACACACCACATGAGGTTAGATTTTAAAGTCAGCATGTAAGGCAAAGATAGAATATAGTTAAAATTACTCTAAAAAATCCCTTATTGCTCACAAAGTATAGTACACATGGTTTTGTTGATATTATTCTGTATCTGAAAGCATATGTATACAGTCATGTATAGCATATAATAAAAATCCACAAAATACGATGTTTACAGTTTCAGACTACTCTGATACAGTTTCTTACACAACCATGTACAGGTATCCCCTGCTTTTTGAAAGTTCGCTTTATGCAACTTGGCTTTCACGAAAGACCTACATTAGTACCTGTTTTCGATAACTGAAAGAAGCCAGAAGAGTAATTTTGCTTTTATGAAAAAAGCAAAAATAGCATTCAGTGCCTGTTTTGCAGCAAGCCAAACCCTCACAGAGGCAGGGAGCACCCTGCGCTGCACTGCCAAGCTCCTTCCCCGGGAACTACACTCAGCAACTCAGCACATCAAGCCACCGCAGCTTTAAACTGAATCTGTGAGCAACTGTGCTTCATCTCAATTTATTTTATGGACCCATTAGCAAGATGTGTCCTAAGATAACTGCTTCTTCACTTTATGTGATTTCCACTTGCAAAAGGTTTCATAGGAACCCTCTACTTTCATATAGTGGGGGAAACCTGCAGTCAAATTTATTGCTGTGTATATCATGATTAAGCTGATGTTTTGATGTGTCATATGTTTAAGCCTTCTCTCCCTGGAGAACAAGAACCATTTCCTACTTCTTTTAGATACCATCCCACTCCCCAGCACTAGGCACATAGTAGGTGTTCAATAAACATCCATTGGATTTAACTAAGTGATCTGAAAGGTACATGTGCAATTAGCCGGGTGGAACAGAATAGGGAACAAAAGAACATCCAAATAGAGTAACAACTTCAACTACTCTGCTTTCCCACATTGGTGGCATGGGAGTGAAAGGTCCTTGGCTCTGTTTCAGGCACAGGCCACCAGAGTGGCTAAGCAGAGCTGGGTGCAGGCTAGACTGGAGGCTCTGAGGAGTAAGTTGTTTACTTACTCAACTAGTGGTGGTGTGTAATACCTCAAGGTGAACACTGTGGGGAAGCACCACGCCTGGTTTGAGGCTCTGGGGGTTTTGTTTTTGTTTTTCATCCCCCCAAAACTGACTGTGAGCTACTTGTGGTTTAGAGGGAGATAAGTTTGTAAAACATTGAGACTGATGTTCTAATTAACATCCTAACAAAAAATTACTCCTTTGACCCTATTTGTCTTTCTAGTTCCCCTTTAAATCAAAACTCTCAAACAAACGCTGTAAACACCGTTTCCATTAATGGATACTAATTGTGTAGTGCCTGCAGTATAATTAATTTGCAATGTATAAAACGTCATAATGAACTCTATTTAGGGAAGCGGGGGTGGGGGGTGGGGGGATGAAATCCTGCTTCAGGCACTCAGCTCTCAGGACTGGGGAGGGCCTGGAGCGCTTATGCTTCCTGGGGTAGGAGGCTCCCCACCACGTGACAGACGCATTCTCTGGGAGGGCCACTTCAAAGCTTCCTCAGCACCAGTGCCCTCCCTCTCTTGGGAATGACTATCCTTCATTACCGCCCCCCCCTTTGGTGTGTAACAAACGTTTTCTATGCAGTAACAGTGTAACGGTGTTAGTAGACAGTGACCAATATCCTTTGAGATATCAATTTTTTCATTTGTTTAATTTTACTCATCAATGACCAGTGGATCCCAAAGTGGAAGAGAACAGACCCCCTGAAGAAGCCCAGAGGTGGCCGCAGGGAGGGGAAGGGGAGCTGAAAGGAAACCTGCCGAGACCAGAGGTGCATGCCCAGGGCTGAGCGCAGACAATCCTGCCCAGGAGGCAGGTCGCTGTTTGGAGAGTCAGCCCCAGGCCTCGTCCCTCCAATCCCAGAGGCCTAGCTTCCTGGTCCCGCCAGCGCAGAGGCGGGGCCGAGGGTGGGGCCAGGCCGGCACTTGCGCTAGAACCCAGGGATGCACCCGCCCTGTAGCTCCGCTGGAGCCCGGCAGAGGGCAGCCGCCACCTTCTCAAGGGCCCGCCGGCACCCAGGCCGCGGGATTGCATCTCCTTGGGGTTGCCCCTCGGCCCGGCGACCCCAGGGAGCTGGAGACAGAGAGGCCCGCAGCGCTAAGATGGCCTCTCTCTTATCCCTGGAGGAATATGGCAAGAAGAGGCAAGGATGAACCATCACTGCTCCAACCCCACAGCCCAAAAAGTCCCTGTATATGGTAGGCACTCAATAAGTGTTATTGATGGAATAAACTGGATGGATGGATGACTGTGAATAAACAGAAGATTCTAGGGACGCCTTGAACCTGTGTGGTGGGGAGAGGTCTGGGACAAGCAATCCAGGAGGGTCAGTGGGCTTGGGGGGGACAGTCCCAGATCACTGCCCCAGAAGTCACTGAGGCTTAGGGCTCTCCAACCCCTGCCTGGGCACACCCAAAAGTCCACTCAGAGCCTGTTGACACCACACCATCTCACGAGCACGGAGCCCAAGCAGGGAAGTCTGGGCTTGTCCTTGCTGATAAGACCAAGAGTCTCATCCCCTCAGAGTCCCATCCTGGCTGCCTGCGGGGACCACCTGACTGGCGGTTCCAGAAGGCCTGCTGCTCCGAAGACTCAGCTGCTGGGGATTTCCTCATGGCCCCTGGGGATTTCCAAACCACCTCTGCTTGCCAAGCTCTTGCAAGGCCCAAAGCCAAGGGCCAACCCTGAGGATGGTTTTCTCAAATCCTCCACACTCCTGCCCTAAACCCCACCACGACCTGGGGCACTTCTGAGTCTACTAAATGCACCACACACACAGTCCCATCCCCACCTCCTCTGGCAGACAGCAGAGAATAAGCATAATGAAATATTGTTCTTTTTTTCACATGCAGGAAACTCTTCTCTATTTCCACAGGAGAAAAAAAAACCTGTTTAAGGATCAGCCACAGCAATTTAAATAAAGTATTACGAAGGTCTTCTAGGGTGTGAGTTGGAGCCAGTGCTGTTTATTCTCAAAGTCAGAGAGGATCCTTTAGATAAGCCTCAGGGTCCTCCAAACACTGGACATTCAATAAGTGTTTGAGGATCTGTGTGTTCACCTCTGGAGGCCCCTACTGGGCTTGTTTCTAGAACCCTCTTAACTCAAAATAAAGCACAGACCCAATCTCCACAGAAGCAGGAAGGAAGAAGCAAAAGCTTCTACTTTTCCTACCAACCCACCACCTCCACATTAACAGCCTGGGCATGTGAGCACCTGTGTGTGACAAGGCTGGGCAGAAAACATGCTTGGTGAGGTGGGGAAGCACTGCCCCAGTTGTGGTGGCCCAGCGCCAGGGGCCTGTTGGCCCTGGGGCATCAGGATTCCAGAGCTGGTGAAGTGTAGAAATTGCCAGAGAGGACAAGCCTTTCTTCCTGAGAGGAAGGGAAAACACCACCCTCCTCGGCCTCACCAGGGGGACTGCAAGCTTCAAGAGCACCCCATCATTTCTGAATGAGCTGTCTAGAGCGGCACTATTCAATATGGTAGCCACCAGCCAAGCGTGGCTATTTAAACTGAAGTGAAATTGAAGGGGGAGGGTATAGCTCAGAGGTAGAGTGCCTGCTTAGCATGCATGAGATACTGGGTTCAATCACCAGTACCTCCATTAAAAAATAAATAAATAAATAAACCTAATTACCTCCCCCCATAAACATAATTTTAAAAATTTAATTGAAACAAAGGAATATTTCTGGTTAAATAAAATCAAATCAAATTTAAAATTCAGTTCCTTGTTCACACTGGCCACATTTCAAGGGCTCAGTAGCCACATATGGCTAATGGCTACCATGTTGGAAACCACAGACTACAGAATATTTCCATCTTTGCAGAACAAACATCCTATTGAACATGTCTGTCTAGAGGATCCCCCTTTCAGCTTGTCCTTGTCATCCTTGTCATAGACTCCTTCAGGTGTTGCCCCTAACACCTACTGTTCTCTCCCACCCCTGCCCCAGAGTCTGCTTGGACTCCTGTCCCCAGGTGCCTGGCCTTGACCCCTAGGCCACAGAAAGAAGTGGGGGAGGGGACTGTAGCCATAATTTAACACCCAGCCTGGGAGCAGAAGCCAGATGCAGAGGGGCTGAAAAGGCAAGGCTGAATGAAAGGCAGCCCCCACCCCAAGGGATCCCAGGCCTGGGAGAAAGCCCCTCAGTGCCACACAATTGTTCCTTGTTTCTGCAGAGTCTCTGGACCATGCCTGGGTAAGACATCAGGAATGTAGTGGCCTGAGGGCTTCCCCCACATCACCCACTGCTGGACTCTTCTGATATTAGTGCTCCCAGAAAGGGAAGTACCAGCAGAACCATGAATTTTTGAGCACAAATAAGGCAATGAAGCCGTGTACTGGGCAGAATGCCAGGGGTTGTGCCATGGGGCAGTGGGGACCATAACTGGACACCTCCCTGCATTGCCAGCTGGATGAATCAAATGAGGAAGAGGGAGGGGAGGGAATGGTGGAGAAAGGACTCTGGCTCATGCTAGAGAAGCTCCAATAAGTTCCCCCTGCCCGGCAACCCCCACTCCCCAGCCCTGGATCCTCAGGGAAACAAGGGGACAGGGCATGGATCTGACTATTACCACATTCTATCACAGGCACTTAATTTGAAAGGTTTTGCTACAGTAGCTAGAAAATCCAAGGTGGGAGTGTCTGGGCAATCTCATATGTGTGTGATAGAAAGAGCACCCACCTGGGAACTGGTGGGGTCAGGGCTGCTGCTTCTCTGTTCTGTGCCTCAACTCCATCCTCAATTCCTGCTTAGCAGCCCTAATCTAGATGGGTTGTCGGAGGCAAGACAGGCATGAAGAAACACAGTAAGTTACAAAAAGACCACAAAAAAGTAGTGTTTGTTTGTTCAACTGGAAAACGAGTAGGTAGAAAGAAGCCTGGTCTTCAAAAGCTATTGGTAACAGCCAAGAATTTGACTGGGGAAAGTCAGAGGAAAAGCAGCATAATTTTGAAAACTGGCATCAAACTACAGATTAGATTGAAAGCCCAGGGCCAAGCAATCCCACTCTGAGGCTAACATGTGGCCCTGAGTAAGTCTGGGGACCAGTTTGGGCCTTATTTCCCCATCTCCACCTGGAAGGCCCTTCAGGCAAAAGCACCATCCTAAGAAGAGCAAACCCCACCCTCTCTGCCCCATCATGGACGGAGCTGAGTCATCGACAAGCTGTGGCATTCCTGTGGGCTGACGGCTGGCAGGCTCCCGGGCACCCCGGGCAGCCCATGCTTCCGAAGCGTCAAAGACAGATCGATGATGATGACACCATTCTAAGTAACTTGTATGTATTGATTCATTAACCCTCAAAACAACCTTACCAGGAAAGTACTATTATTCTTATTTTACAGGTGAGGAAAACGAGGCACAGAGAAATTAATTTGTCCAAGGTCACCCAGCTAGTAAGCAGCAGAGCCAGGAGTCAAGCCCAGGCAGCCTGGTTCCAGAGCCCAGGCCGTGCCCAACACATACCAATGTATTAACAATACATACACGATTACACGCAGCTCCCGACTTGTGGGCGCTTCCGCCTATGCTGCCTTCTTCCTCTTTTCTCCTCCCCCAAATAAGCTGAAAGTAGTTCCTACAACCAAAACCAGCCCTCCAACTTCATATTTGCTAAGCATCTGTTTCTATAGCAACAGTAAGAGCTGCAGTTTGGGAATTTTGAAGAGGGTGGGGGTCAGGGACCCTTTATATAGCAGGGGCTCCTCTTTCAGAGGCACAAAGAGAGACCTCAAAACCAGTGGTCTAAGGAAAACACAGGGGCTGAGTGGGGAACCCAGGACTCTGATAAAAACAGGAAAACTGTGCCTTCTTCTGCCCAGGAAACAATCTTTTGAGACCTGGGTTTGAGACCAGGTCTGGTTTGAGACCAGCCTTCCTCTGCACAGAGAAGGTGAAGGCTGGTTAGGACTGGAAGCTGATGGCAGAAATGCTTTGGAAGGGTCTAGGTAAAAAGGACACCCTGGACTAAATTGTGGTGTGTGTGCGTGTGTGTGTGTGCGCGCACGTGTACATGCGCACAAGCTATTTCCAAGCTGCGTGTCCCATCACAGAGCCTGGTTCGGCTCCCCAGGTCAGGGCCAAGTAATGACGGATGGGGGCAGGAAACAATTCCTAGGAGAGGAATGCAGACGGGCATCAGAGTGCCTGGGCAGGGTGGTTCACCTCCCCATGAGGGAGCACGAGGGCATTTTACCAAGCAAAGTGTTCAAGCTGGTATCCCTCACCTTCTCCAAGCCTAAGCCTCATTCCTGCCTGAACCTCACCTAAACAAGAAACTCCTGTCATTGTCCAGAAATCCTGAAGCCAGAATCAGGATCACTGCAGGCTGCCTGAGCAATGGGGGCTCTGCCAGGCAAAGCCAAGTGCTAAGGGGAATAAGGATGTTTGCTGGTCACTTGATTCCAGGAAGAGAGCCCACAGCAGTCCCCCCAGGCTTCTCAGGCGCTGTGCCCAGTTTGCCTCTCGCCTCTATTGATCTTGATGCGTGGCCAAGTGAGTGGGGAAATGACCTCGCCCTCTGCCTGTGTCCTTTAGGTAACCTAGGCTGCCTGTGGAGGAGGACGCAAGGCTGTGCCAGGCCCAGGACAGGCTGGGTCCCCTGTGCCTGAAGTGCCAGGTGCCCAGGCTCCCACAGCCTGACAGCTCCAGGGAGGCTGAGATAGAAGATGCCAGCCCATCTGGGGAGGAAACCTTTCACTGCTCTGAGGTCGGTGCTTCTGCAGTCAGCTCCACAAGCAAACTGGTCCACAGAAGAGGGGGGTGGGGTGGGGGTGGGGAGGAGCAGGATGCAGGCCCCCAGCAGGAAGAAGGAACAAGGACATTGCATCAGACCCCTCCCCTCGCCTTGTCCCTGGAAGGCTCCACGGGACTATCCAGACACTTTCCCCTTGATGGGATGGGGCTGGGCGTGAAACTGGGTGTCACGGAGAGTCATGACTGTCTCATGCTGCCTGACAGTGCTGTCACTGCTTGGCCTCTAGCCCATGCCACTGTGGGCTGAGATCTATCTTTTTGCAGATGTCTTCTGTTCTAGAGAAAGCACAGCCTCCCTGATCACAGGGATGACATCTTCAGCCTTTCTCCCCCACAGAACCAAGCCCACCGGGTGACATAGAGCAGGTGCTCCTCAAGGTCTCCTGACAACTCGCCCTGACTGTCAAGGCTCTGAGACATTCCCACCTGGTCCCCCCTATAGCCCAGGGCCAGGGCCCTCCCCTTCTGCCCAGAGCCAGGGGTAGCATCATGGTCCTGCTGCCAGAGAGCCCTCCAGGAAGTGCCCTGTGAGAACTCTCCCCCACGGTGGGTACCCTGCTTGCCACAGGGCCTGGCAGTGACAGAAACTGGGGGAGGAGGGAGGGAGGAAGTGAGTCAGCTTCTTGCAGAAATGGGAATGGGAGGGAGGAGCCAGCATAACTGAGATCAGAGGGCAAAGGGCATGGGGGCTGGAAAGGTCACTAAAAGAGGGAATTAGGCCCTAGAGGTGTTGTGGGGCCCAGAGAGTGGAGGACAGATACAGGTGACAAACTCAGCAGTGCTACCTCCTGCCAAGGTTGAGTGCCCCCTATAGGCCGGAGAACCTGGGTCTGGCAGGCACAGCCCCACCTGAGGATGGAATCTGAGGCAGCTCCCTTCCTGACTCATGTACTGGCTGGAGGAAGTGAGGCCTTGTGGGATCTGGTCAGCCACATTCTCGCCTCACTGCTGTGGAGTCTCTGGTCCCTATGGCCTCCCACTGCGTCTCCCGAGCCCCAGTGCTCCAGAAGCCCAGGTTTCCCCTGGCCTGGCCCAATGGGGAAACAGATGTCTGCATCTCCCAGAGAGGATGGGAACTAAGTCGGGCCCCAAGAGCCAAGCAGCTGGGGCTGCCCCAGCATATGCCCCTGCCCTCTCTGACAGGCCCTGCCCATGCAGGAGCTGTCCCCAGGCTCCAGCTGGAATCTGTCGCTCTGACTGGGGAAAATCCTTGCTGTGAAAATTCCCAGCCTGCCGACATTCCAGTACACAGGCAGCCCAGGGAAAGCAGAGGGGAAGAGGAGCCTTGAACCCCGCAGGGCCATATTCCACCCCAACAAGACCTGCAGCCAGGAAGACAGGCACATTCCTCCAAGGTCCCCTGGGCCGGTCACTATGTGACTCCACATGACCCTAAATCTGCTTCTCATCCCCGCCTGGTGCCTTTCTGGGGGCTTCAGGGTTGGGCAGGAGGCAGAGCCCCTTCCACAGGCTCTTGCTCCTGGATGTCTAGAGCCCATCTCCCCTCCACTCCTGTGAGGGGTGCCGAGTGCCCAGGCAGGCACACAAGAAACAGAGTCGCAATGTAGTCACCAAGGACAAGTCGCAGATAAGTCACCAAGGACAGTCAACGGAGAGGGTTCTAGGAACCAAAACTGAGCTAGGTGAGGGAACCTGGACAGAGAGAATGAGAAGTTCCTGACTAGAGAACCATCTTCTTCCCCTCAACAAATATCCACTGCTCTCAAATGCTCCAGCACGGTATTTAATTACAGTCTTGATGAATGCTATGAAGGAAAAGGATGAGGTGCAGACCAGACATGGTCTGAAGGAACAGGGAAGGCTTCCCTCAGGAAATGATATTCAGACCAGGGCCAATGTGTATGAGTATGTGAGGGTAGGCAGGAAAAAGCATCATAGACAAAAGGAACAGCAGGGTAGAAGCCAACAAAAACTGCGTGGCACACCCATCACCTGCTAGGCACTCAGCCAGGCCGTGCCCCTCACCTTTTTCCCAGAGCACACACTGGGAAACAACATGTCCAGCCCCGGTGCAACAGAACGGGACCTGTCCTTGGTCAGAGGTGACATTCAAGGGTTCCTGCGACTCCAAGTGCTACAGAGTCAGTACCAGGATGTCGGTAAGGGCCAAAAGGGTGAGGTGGCAACATGCTTGGCCTCCGGCATCTAGCAGGGGAGACATATGAGGTGCAAAAGCACACCCCTCCACCACCCTAGGGGCCACACACGAATGCTGCCAAGGCAAGTGCCACTACTCAGCTGCCTTTTCAGGACTTGTCCCAGCTCCCTCAAGATTAAATTCTACCCGCTGCCACTTGGGCTCACTTCCTCTGGCTAATCCTCAGGAGAGACTGAGAGCATCCATCACCGCCTTCTGCAGCATGCCATCCACAGAGCACAAGTGGCCAGTCTCTCCTGGTTCCCCCTTTCCTGCTGGAAAAGAGGCTTCTAGTGACAGGGCAGAAGGAATCAAAAGGCCCAGGCCTGGGCTAGGCAGTGGGTGTGTAAGGAAATCCAGAGACCACCTCCCCCCCCCCCCGGAGAGCATACATATCCCTCCTGTGTGGAGTGAAGGACAAGGAGCTGATGCCTTCAGTTCAAATCCTGACCAGTCATTCAGTAGACGTGAAACCACAGGCAATTTAACCTTGAACTCTCTGTAATTCAGACCTCTCTGTAATCCAGTTTCTTCATTTGCAAAACTGAGATGATTATAATACCTACTTCAGAGGGTTGCTGGGAAGATTAAATGAGTTAATACACATGAAACATCTAGAATGGTGTCTAATGGAAGGAGAGTGGGCGCCAGCTGTGATCCTTGTCCCTGTGACTATTTTTCATGCCCTTCCCTCAAGGCATTTCTGCTTGGTTGAATCTTTACCAGATCAATGAAATACCACTTAGGGAGCACGTGTGTGCTACACGCCATACCAGGCGCCATACAGAACACTGGGCAGACGGCCTACGGTCTTCCCGGCCCCGGAATCTGTGCAGAGTGGCTGGGCTGAGCCAGGCCAGGGCAGAACACCACGCCCTGGTTCTGAGGAACGTATGGCGGGAGATTAAGGGAGCCAGAGTGGTGTCCCAGGTCTAAGGAAATAGTTTCCCAACCAAACTAGATCCAACAACTGAAAAAATAAGCTTTGCTGACACTGTCCCCTGTATTTAACAGAACAGAAGCTGCTGCCAAACACCACGCGGAACTCAAGGGCTGGGGCCCTCCCCAAACTGCACAGCAGGCAGTGGGGGGCCGTGAAGACTGCCCTCCTTGGCAGTGCCAGTCTGACATGGTGGGTGCCCACTGTGCTGCGAATGCCTGGGGCACATCCATACCCGCTGCCTGGGCTGACAAAGGAGGCGCCAGGCAGCCTGCCCAGGCAGCAGGGGAGCCCCCACGCCAACTGGTCACCGACCCCCCACCCCCACAGATGCTGCTCCCCACCCCAGGCTCCAGTGAGGAGAATCCAGCAGCTTAGTGTAGTGGGGTGGCGGGAGCCCTGCTGGCAGGCAGAACGCGTGCTTGTGGTTTCTGGGAAATGCTGTAGAGATTTGCAGCATTTTTAAAATACTTGTGTTCCCACCCGCCACACACCCCCCTTCGCCCCACTCCTCACCCACCCCCAGTCTGGGTTTTTGCATATCTGGTATTTTCCAGAACCATTTCAATGTAAATAAGAGAGATTAGAAGGGAGAAGAGGACAAGGTGACCAAGGGTATCAGGGTGGGCCAGAGGGGTTCTGGCCAGGGCCGGAAGGGGTCAGAGCAGCCTGCCTCAATCAAGGCCCTGCCCCTGCACCAGGGATCCAAGCCATACCTGCAAAAACAACCAATGACCATGACATGTAACCACCCAGTTCAATGTGGCCTGGGCACTGTGCCCACCACCTACGGGCTGGATGGCCAGGGCACTCTTGGGTTGTAGTTTGTCTAATGTCTCATTGGAAAAAGGCAGAATGGTCCTCTGAAGACAGGAGGGAGACCTAGCAGAACAGAAGTGACTTAGTCCACCACTCTGTCCTGCTGGTCCATGTACCCCACTAATGCAGGATCGATAACCCCCCAAAATGCTCCCACAAGGTCTTTCACCCATCAGTCCTCAAGCCCTTGATACCTACTCACCAGCCTCTCATTACCAAAAAGACATAGTTTGGGATCTGCTCTGAGCCTTCAAATCAAGGATCTCATACAGTGAGACTCTGATGCCAGAAATGCCAAAAGCTTTGGCACAAAATGAAGTAAAAATTTCCTGGAGTCACGTTAGGAACAGAAGCATTCTAGAACACTAAGCTCAGGCAGTCCCCAGCTGCTCCACCACCTCCAGAAGTCTCTGGGAAAGTTCACTGCTCAGAAGCTGGCCTGGCAGAACTGGAAGCAGCACAATTTCGAGTCCCCCCTTGAAATCTTGCAGGCCCTACTCCCGACAGCTCCCAGGGGTCCTGGGGACAAGGGTGATGAGGCTTATACTGTTTCTGCCTCAGGGTCTTGGGCTTCCACTAAGCAAAGGGGCCCCTGCCTTCTCCCAACTGCAAGCAACCCTACTGGCCAGTCTCCTGCAAGGCCATTGATAACCACGCCTGCAGGCCTGAGAAACTAGGCTCTAAAAAGCTGGAAAAAGCAGGAGGGCATTCAGCATCCCCTCTCTCCCTCCAGCTGGCTGTCTTTAAGGACAGAGCTACAGAGAAAGTTTGGACAAAAGCATCCAGAGTCCCACTGGAAAGAAAACCTTAGCAGGAGCAAGAATGGAAGAGCACCAGAATGGACTGATCAAGGAGGCTGCAAAAATACCTTTCCTGGATGGCATTAGAGACTGGGCAGAGGAAAGGGTACCAAGCTTCTGGAGCATTTACTACCTGCCCAAGTCTACATAAGTGACATCATCTAATTCACAAATACGTTCATCTTTTTATCTTAAATAAAGACCCACAAAGTATGGTACACAGAATACAAAACAAGTCTCCCTTTAGCTCTGATCTTTATTCTCCTTCTCAGAGAAAATTGTACTAAGTTAGTCAGGTGTGCATCCTACTGTGATTCAGCCTTCTTAAACTCTGGATGGGAAGATAGAATAGAGCCCGTTCACAGAGATCAAGGGTTACTTCCCCCTGGAGGCCTCTCCAAATTGCTGCCCCTTCTCCCTCCACTGCATAGCTGTGCAGACCCCTGAGACAGCAGTTATGGTGCCTGCCTGCATTTCTTTACTTAGGTCTATGCTTCTTCAAGGAAAGATGATATTTTATCTATTTAATCCCTTCCTGCCCAGGAATGTACTGGTCATTACAGACTTCATTAAATGTTTAAGGGGATAAGTAAACTGAGGTTCAGAAAAGTTTGGTAACTTCAGTAAAACTCAAACACAGGTCTCTCTGGATCTGAAGTCCATGCTCCTTACACTATAATATGCTCTCTTCCAGATTCTCCTGAATGTGGAGGTGGTTTAGATGGACATGATGACCACTTAAGGAAACTTACAGCCCTCCAACCTTTGAGTACAAACCCCAAGGTCCAATAGAGGAAACGCCTGAAAGCTCCAGGGGGCTCAGGAAACTAGACTTGACTGGGAGGGAGTGGGCCTTCCTCCCCAACCTCTCCCCTTCCACCACATCCTCCAAAGCTCAGGGAAGCGGTGCTTTGTAGGTAGGGCTCCCATCCAGGCCAGCTGATCTGGTTCTTGGTCGCAGGGGGACAATCACATCGGCCGGGGTTTGGCCAAGTGGGCTTTCCTGAGCTCAGCAGAAACATCCTACATTCCCAGACAGCACATTTGCCCCCATGAAGGGCCCACTGAGAATACAAACGGACGGGATGGGCTCTCCCCTCTCCCAGGCCTCGTTCCCACTGGGCTCCTACCCCTTCTTAATGGATATTGACTTTCCCACTCAGACACATGGAACCAGAGGAAGGAATTTTGACCCAGCTGGGGTTTTAAGATCCTCATCTTTACCAACACCTCCCCTAATCTCACCAACTCAAGGAACCCTTTGCCTTTAGAAAACTTGAGTAATTAATCCAAAAACAGATGTCCCTAAAACATTTTCCCTGAGGAGCCAAGGAAAGAAGTTAGCATCTTCCCCTAAACCTGGAAGTCACATTTGCTCCCTTCTTTCCTCCTTCCCCTACCCCAATTGATCAGTAAGACTACAATGCACCCCAGTGTTCATAGTAGCACTGTTTACAATAGCCAAGACATGGAAGCAACCTAAATGTCCACTGACAGATGAATGGAAAAAGAAGATGTGGTATATATACAATGGAATACTACTCAGATATTAAAGAGTGAAATAATGTCATTTGCAGCAACATGAATGGACCTAGAGATCATATTATGGGAAGTAAGTCAGACAGAGAAAGACAAATATCATATCACTTATATGTGGAATCTAAAAAGAAAATGATACAAATGAACTTATTTGCAAAACAGAAACAGACTCATAGACCTCATAGACATAGAAAATAAACTTATGGTTACCAAAGGGGAAAGGGGGAGGGATAAATTAGGAGTTTGGGATTAGCAGATACCAACTATTATATATAAAATAGACAAACAACAAAGTTCTACTGTGTAGCACAGGGAACTATTTTCAATATCTTGTAACAAACTATAATGGAAAAGAATCTGAAAATTATGTATATATATATATAAACTGAATCATTTTGCTGTACACCAGAAACTAACACAACACTGTAAACCAGCTACCTTTCAATTAAAAAAATTAAAAAGACTACAGAGCCTACCTCTGTTGCTTGTGTCTGATATGTCTCTCCATCTCCACTGCCTCTACTCGAGTTCAGGCCTCCATTCATTCTACTAAGATCACTACAACAGCTCCCTCACTACTGCTATCCTTGCTACACCTGAAAGCATTCTCCATAAGCAGCCAGAGAGATTTTCGAAACCCTGTTCCTATCATTCACCCTTAGGTTAAAGCTCACATTCTCTAGCACAACTCACCCTTAATTAAATTGCTTCCTCACCCTTAGGTTAAAGCTCACATTCTCTAGCACAACTCACACGGGCCGTCATAACCTGGCCTTTGCCTCTCCTACTGCTTCTCTCAATACTGCCCCCCACACTATCTCCCAGTCTTATTCCCCAGATGTGTCATTCTCTTCAACCTCTGGTTCTTGACATGTCTTACAGCCTTTCTCTTCCTCTTCTTGCCTCCTCGACACTCATTTCCCACCCGGATGTCAATTTTCCCTGACACATTCCTAAGGCTGTACTAGAAGTCCCTCTTCTGTGCTCCCTAGGACCGTGTCCTGGCCCCTGTCATTGAGCTTCTCAAGTGGCATTATCCTTGTCTGCTATTTGACCATCTCTTCCACTAGACTATGAGTTCCTTGGCGCTGGGATTATGTGCTGCTCACTCCTGGACTCCAGGACCTACACACAGGAAGTGCTCAACAAATGTCTGTTTAATAGACAGGAGAGTGGAAGACCAGACAGCAGAAGAGGAGCTGCTCCTTACAGGCCAGTTGAGTGATTCCTATCAGGCCCCAAGTCTATCTTACTACAGTAGTTCACCCCTGCTCCCAGCGGAACCCTGTCTAGCAGCTACAGGGATACATGAAGAAGGTGTGAGCCAAGCACTGTGGACACACACCATGTGAGAAGGAAACCCAAGGGGCTGTCTCTCCCTGAGGCCTTCTGAAGAGGCCATGGAGAAAAGCCATGGGGCCTGGCCCCCATCTGTGTGCAGAAAGAGAACAGATGGCTAGCCAGCTCCCTCAGAGCTCCCTGGGGACAGGCAATGTGTGGACGCAGTTGATGGATGGCCTGATGGGCAGGGTGGCCGCCAGGAGCTGTCCCCGTGGGGCTAGAGTTGTCAGGGTACCCCGCCCAGGAGCCTGGAGGAGGCGGGAAGACTCTTTTCTTGGCATGAAACTGGGATTAGAACTGCTGCCAAGAAAAGGAGCAGAAGTAGGAGTGGGAGGAAGAGGAGGAGATAGAGGAGGAGAGCCGCAGAAGAGGCTGCAGCACTCCCACACCAGCTCTGGGGTCCGTCCCAGGAAGCTGCAATGCTGGGCTCACTCGGCTCCTCTCTGCTGTAGCCTGAGTCCCTACCACCTTTCCAGGTAGGAAAAGACCAGGGGCCTCTCTTAACCCCATTGTCCTGTCAGATGGCTCTAAGAGACTCATGAAGATGAGGCACTCTACTATGTCCCCTGCCCGGTCCCCCAGGTGAAGGAAGAAGTCCTCTGGGTACCAGCTGGGTTTGCCCCACCGGGGCAAGGATAAGTCAGCATTTCAAGGATACCAGCTGTAATGTGGAAACCACTGGGGCCTCCAAAGCTAAACCATCCACTTCCCCAGGGATGGGATAGCAGCAGCTAGCTGTGAAGGGAGAGTGGCTAGGAAATTTGAGATGCCAGGATGATCCCTGCGCTATAAAGACAAAACTAAACAGCGTCTGGGATGCCAGGCCCAGGGCCCCACGGAGGCCTGCTCTGTAGTTCAGCAGGGAGCTGGCAACAATTCCCCAGGGGGATTCATTCTTTAAGAAGAAGAAAATTCCATCTGTTACAAGCAATGGTAGCCTGGTAGAAGCAGACAGACTTGGCAACATGGTATGATCTTTGGTTCTGAGATAAAGACCACTGCCTCTAAGCTGTGGTCCCCTGAGTTCAGTCTAGCCTGGTGGCTAACCCATAGTAGGTGCTTGATGTGCGTTTCCGGAAATAACAAGTCCGGGTCCTTCCCTGGACTCCGCGACAGGCTCGCTCTCACTCACAACCCCTTCCTGTCTAGCAAAGCTGCCTGACCCCACCAGCTCCAGGGTAAAAGAACATCTGGAACCCAATTCCAGTGCTTCCTGCCAGAGCCTGACCCTGCTGCTCCCAGGCCCTCCAGGCCCGAGATGCTGCCAGGCTGGATAGCCATCTGAGCATCCACTTCCCCTCCCCGGGAGAAAGCTACAACCAGGACCCTGCCTGCTTCCTTAGCATTTCCTCCCACTTCTGACTTAGACGCATCTGGCCGGTCACTTAGTGCTGAAAGGTCCTGGCCAGGCTGTGCAGTGGTCAGGCTGCAGGGACCAGATCTGGACAGTCCTAAAACCTCCAGCTGGGAGAAAGGGATGGCCAGAGGCCAACTTGTCCCTCATGTACTGTCTCTAGGCAGAACATTCCAAACTAATATGTAGCCACTCTATGAAAAGACCCCTGGCGTTAGAGATCTCCGTCCTGCTTAGAGATGTGCATACATCTAATCTCAATCTCTTCTGCTCCTCTGTCACCCTCTTCTGTGGCTGTTTCGTGTGGGCAGGATAACAGCTGGGATCTCAGGGACAGTCAAGTCATACTGTCTCTGTAGGGTTGATCCTTGTTGCCTTTCCAGGGCTGTGCTTTTTCTTCTTCTCGGAGATAATAAAGACTCTTGGAGCCCAGGTGATCTTTAAAAATCAGATCCAGTCACTCCCCTGCTGAAAACCCTACAATCATCCCATTTCACTGGGATAAGATCTAAACCCTTACCATTATTTACAAGGTCCTCCATGATCTGACCCCTGTTTATCTCTACAACCTTAACCTGGTCTTCAACTCCTCACTCACTCAGGAGTAAAAGGAAGCCTGAGGTCATCATCCCAGGAGCTACCACAGCAGTTGCACATCACAGATGTTCCACATGAGCCCTGATTTGAAATAATTTATCTTCTTTTCACCTCCAATATCTAAATAATGGAAATCCTATATTTCAGTCCAGATACCAGTCTGGACTTATAGTAGTCCAGATCATCTCTCATACCTGAAGTGGCATATGTTAGCCTCTATGCCCCAATTTAGGGCTCAGGAAATATGGTGCCTAAACCTCTAACCTACCCTAGTATCAGGAAGCTTGTATCGCCAGATATCACACCTGCTGAGGTTGCTCCTCCCCACAGGTCAGGTAAATTGTCCTGGAGTCCAAGGAGTGGCATGGTTTTACCACTTCCACACTCGCTAGGCCCTGACAACAGCTCTTGGTTACCCAACCATCCTCCCAAGTACAATCACAGGAGATGCCAACATCCCCAACCCCTGCTCGCCCCTGGATGCCCCGGTAAACACTCACATGGGCTGGCTCCCTGCGGGGTCCCTCGCCACTCCGCAGCCAGCTCCGGCTCAGCTCACTGAGCTCTGGGATGGGCTGCACCTTGAGCCGCACGCTGTCCCCAGACTGCCGGATCATCTCCACAATCTCATCCCTGGACTTGCTCTCCACGTTGTGCCCATTAATCTCCACCAGACGATCACCTGGCACCAGCCCCAGGGCCAGGTCCTTGGTGCCCGCACCGGGCTCAGCAAAGTGAACCACCTTCCGATAGACCTGTCCCTCAGGGCCCCGATCCAGCATGGTTGTGCGCCGCAGGGAAAAGCCAAAGTCCCCTGTGGGCCGACGCTGCAGTTCCAGCTCCCGGAGAGCGGGGGGTGGTGGGGGTACCACGGGGGGCAAGCGCAGGTCAGCCGGGAACCTTTTAGTCACCAGCTCAGGGACTCGGGACCGAGGTCCTGGTCGAGGGATGCCTGGGCCAGAATGTTGCATCAGCTGTCCCTCTAGAGTCCTCACCTCCACCTGTGGAGACGGGGCTGCAGAGTGCTCCGAGGGGGTGGAGGTTTCTGAGGCACTCTCATCCCGGCTGCGCTGGGAGAAAGAGAAGCGCTTGACAATCATCTGTGAGTTCTGCTTAGCCAGGGAGCCAAACTTGGCTGCCCGCTGCAGCACGGAGCCGCGTAAGCTGCCTTCCTCACCCTTGAGGTCATCACTGGAGCTGGCTGTGCTCAGGTGGCCTGAGTCCAGGATGACGCTGCCCCTGTTGCTGTCGGAGTCAATGTCGGTCAGGTGCAGGTCAGAGCCGCTGGCCACTTTGATGGGGATGGGATTGGAGATTTCCAGGCGCGTCTTAGATTCACGCTTGGAGGAGCGGTTCAGATTGAAGAAGCCACGTCGCAGGCTCATCTCTTCCAGGCTCCGCAGCTCCGCCGCTGACATCCGCTCCTTCTTCTCCTTTTTCTCCTTCTTCTCCTTACGCCCGCCATCTTTGTCCTTGTCTTTCTTCATTAGGTTAAACATGGTGGCAATGCTGGCTCTAGGGGTGGCAGCCCCAGAGGATTATAGGTGCTTAGCACGGGGCCTTTGTGTCCCACCTTGCTGCTGCAAGGAGAAACAGAGAGGGAGAGAAAGGTTATTCAAGCAGGGCCTCCTCTGTCTCCAGTCCAGACGTGGCCAACTAATGAGCGCAGCTATCTCTCACTGAGTACCAGCTATGTGCCCGGTGCTTTGCTCTACACAATACTATCCCAGTTAAGTTAACCTCATAATGCTGCTATGAGTCGGTCTAATACTACCCCCATTTTACAAATAAGGAAACTTGAGGTTTTGATAAGGTTATAAAAGCCCAAATTCCAAAGTCTCTCATTTCCTGTAATCCCTGTTAGACCCAGGCTTAGGTGTGCCTGACAGTGGCATCTGGGAGATCTAACCTTCTGGTAAGAGGAACCCAACTTATGATTCAAACACAAAGGAAAAAGGAAAGGAGCTCTGAGCACCATCCCCTCCCCAAGCAACAGAACTCACAAGGTCCTGGGCTCTTCCCTAAGCCTGCTTGGAAAACAGCAGCCTTAGCCACTGTCTGACAGAAGACCTCAGAGAACCAGCACTTATTTAACGACTACCACTCGCCAGGCATAATGCCAGGCACGTTACTCCCACTATCTCATTTGAAACTCACAGCATCCCTGCAAGGTAGGTATCATTATCTCCACTTTCAAACAGGGCTGAGAAAATTAAGTATATGTTACTTGTCACACAGCTAATAAGTGGCAACTGCAGGATTCAGTGGCAAATACTGTTTTCTTTCTAGGGCCTGGGAGTCCAAAGTGAAACAGGGAGGGAAGTAAGGGGAAGTTCCAGACTGAACAGAGGACAGACAGTTGTGAGGTGGGGGTAGAGGTGGGGTCTGCTGGATAAACAGGATCCTGAAAAACTCACATCCTTTTCCCCAGACCAATGCCTAAATATAGCCTCGGGAAGAAAGTTGTGGCAGCCTGAGAGAAAAACCCCGTTCCAGGGCTTGTGTGCTTGTGGCACCGACCTACTCCCATCCCTTGGCACACCCGACTGGGGACAGGACAGAGAAAAGCCTGGTGGGGGTGAAATAGAGAGAGCCTGCCTTGTTCTAACCAGCAGGGAACAAGAAGTAGGCCATACCACCTAATTAGAAATTAAATGTAATTTTTTTCCTTTCTCCATGAAGGTCCCCCACCCTGACTTCTAGACACAGGACCTACAAGCTTACTCTTTGCAGCAATGACCTCTTGCCAAGCCCTGGAGAGGCCCTCCCTCCGTGTACCCCATCCCCACAAACAAGCAAGGCACTCTAGGCTCCCCATTCTACTGAGAAGGGCCCCCCCAACACAGGTTCAACTCCTAAGAAGGCATCAAGGCCAGGAACACCCAAGGGCCCAAGGGCCCCAGGGCCCCAGGGCCCCAGCTAATTCCTCTTCCATCCCTCCTCCCAGCACCTTGACCCACGCGGTTCCCGAGAGATCAATGTAACCTCTCTAGAGCAGTGCTGTCCACAAGAAACATAATTCACATCACATACGTAATTGTTAATTTTCTAGTAGCCACATTTAAAAAGATAAAAAGAAACAGGTGAAATTAACTTTAACAATATAGTTTAATATAAATACATCCAAAATATTATCATCTCAACATGTAATCTGTATTAATAATATTGAGATATTTTACATTCTCTTTTCCTTTAAATCTTTGAAATTCAGTGCGTAGTTAACACTTAGAGCACATCTCAGTTCAGACTAACCACATTTCAAGTATTCAACAGCCCTGTGTGACTTGTGGATATCAGATTGGACAGTGCGAATTCTAGAGAAATCCTGAGTTGTAGAGCATCACCAAAGAGGTGGGAAATCTGGCCCAGTCACCTGCTCCCTGTGGACCTAGCAGGTGCCCCCTCCTACTCTGGCCTCAGTTTCTACATGGTAAAACAAAGTTCCCTCTGAATGTTTTGGTTCTAAATGCTCCATGCACAGTACCTGGGAGTAGAAGACAGGAAATCTAGGGCCCAAGAAGTGTGCAAAGCCAGGGACAGCCTTGGCCAGCTGAGTTTGGACTGATTTGGGGAGGTGGAGTGCCTGGCAGCAAGCACCTCTCTTCAGGGCTCTACTTTAATATGGGGAGTCTCTGCTCTCCTCCTAAACATTGATGGAGGTGCGGACAGACCGACCATATGCCAGGACATGGGATCTTTGGCTGGGCACTGCTCACCTCTTCTCTCAGCCATCACAACATGCACTCTCTTAAAAGGCTGGTTTAAAAGATGGCTCCAGGGGCACCTGTGGGGAAAATGAAGAAAGAAACCCATGCAGGGGACTTGGAGGGAACAAACGAGTATCTTGGCCTCAGCCCAGCACAGAGAATCCCACTGCCTACAATGCTGTCCCATCAAGACACCTTTTATGGTCTCCAATTCTCAGTCTTCAGTCCTTACCCAATCCTGGCTCTCTGCTGGGGGCTAGGTATCTGAGGAGTATCAATGGAAAACAGCCCCCAGCATTCTAGAATCTTTGGGCTGTCTTGGCCAAAGCTTGTCCCTCACTGTCATTGCAACAGGCAAAAACAACAGACAGTCACAGCAGCAGCACAGGGGGATAGGGCTGGCAGGAAATGTTAGGAGATCTGGTATCTAGGCCTGGATCTGCCAATAAATCGCTAGGGGACCTTGAGTCTGTCACTTTGCTCAAGGTTGGACTAGATGATCTAGGTCTCTTCTAGCTCTAAAATTCCAAATATCTAAGTCTCTTGTGGACACAGGTTACTTATTAACTTTCTGCCAAAGTCATCCCAACCCTGGGACCTTTGGAGGCTGGGTCCATTTCAGCCCTTCCCTCATCACCCCTGTCCTGCCACTGTTATCTGCACAGCTCACAAGGTACCCCTTCCCCACTGCTGTCTCTACAGTTGCCAGACCTGGTCGTGGCCTCTGTACTCTCCACATGTTGAGAGCTACCTGCAACCTACCCCCTCTACCCAGGGTCAGACCTACAAGGCACCTGCAGCTGCTCCTATGCTTCTCAGCTCCCAATTCGCCAGAGATCTGGGCTTTGTCAACTTCCTGTAGATCCTGGACTTTCCAGCATCTCCTGTTCTCAGGTCCAAAGTCTCTAGCAGCAATGACATCACTGCCTCCTGACTCTCCATTCCAGGCTGCAGTTTCTACCTGCCACCCTTCATCTCTTACCCTCTCCAGTGTTAGGTGCCTTACAGTTTTTCTGACCTCCTCCTCTGCCTTTCTCCCCTCACCCTACTCTAGGAGGCCTTTTCTAATTTTAAGTGCAAGGAAGGTATGTTTGTAAATTAGAGTATGTACTTAAATCATCCTGACCCTGGTGTCCCCCAAATCGAAGTACCATTGATTCAGTCAACTCAGCTGCTTTAAGACTGAAGATATTTTGAGGGCAAGGAACACTCAGCTCAAATACACATGTATCAATTCATCAACAGGAGAAACAAATTACATATTCATATGATGGAACACTATCCCAGCAATAAAAAGGAAACTACTGATACACACAACAGGGATGAATCTCAAAAACATTATGTTAAGTAACTGTAAAAGAAGCCTTTGACATACTGGTATGATAACTATTTATATGAATTTCTAGTATAGGCAAAAGTAACCTAGGGTTAAAAAAAATCAGAACAGTGGTTACCTCTGGGAAGTAGGGGTGCAGTGGAAAAGGGCATGAGGGAACTTTCTGGGGTGATGTTCATGCCACATACCTTGATAAGCGTTTAAGTTGACATATATTTTTTAAAAATGTAATTATGACTCTCAGATATGTACATATTTTATTTGTCAATAGTCATCAAATAGTTCACATGAGATTTGTGCATTTCATTGTGTGAGGTAATCATTCAAAGGCAAAAAAGAACTGTAAACAAATACTGACCTCTTGTTGATGATATGTATGGTAACGTATTGGGGGCAAAATATATTGGTGTATGCAACTTACTTTGAGATGCATCAAAAATGTAAGATGGCTTTAAAAAAAGGTAAGATGGCTTGATGGTTGAATCAAGGGATAATGATGTGATAAACAAGAATAGTAAAATTTTCACTGTAGAGTCTGGAGGGTGAAGGGTGTTCACTGTAAACTTCTTTAACTTTTCTGAGTGTTTATGATAAAATGTTGGGGGAAATATGTATTTATCAAGCACCTACTAAATGCAAGGGATATAAAGATAAAATTCATGAAACAGTTTAGGCTTCATATGTCAGGTAACAAAGCTGGGAACAAATTCAAGTTAACAGTGATGCAATTTTGGACAAGTCGTTTAAGGCCTCGGTGTCTCCATTTTCCCATTTTTTAAATGGAGATAATAATAGTATCTACCACATAAGGCATGGGAATTAAATAATATATGTATATATGCCCTTCATATAGCCCAGAATAAACCCTCAAGAATGGCACCCAATAATAGCAAGGCACATTCTTGCCATCTAAATGGGATGGTAGAGAGGATAATAAAATACACAAATGACTCTCAGCACAAGTATGACTAAAATAAGTCTAGACATTAATGCTGGACAGGACCTTTGTATATGAGAAGTAAAGCTCAAAGAAGTGAAGGCAATCCAGTGAGCACATGGCCAAGCTGGATCACACTGGCTCAAGCCCAGAGGCCTCATACAACTACTGCCAAGATAAGGACAGGCAATTCATAGATGCAGAAATGCAAATGGCCAACAAACATGAACAGGTACTCAGCCTCAGTAACAGCCACAGACATGTGAAATAAAATAGAGATATACTGTGTTCACTTAGCAGTTCAACTAAAAAAAACAAAAACAAAACAAGACTAATAGCACGAGTCAGCGGATGGGAAGCAGGGTGTCTCACTCCTTGACAGGGCAATTCTACTTGTAAGACATCTATAGATATATTCACACAATAAACATGGCTAATCTTTGCAGCATTGTTTACAATAGCATTGTTCTAAATTATAGAACTAGACAGTTATTTCAAAGAATGAGGTAGATTTGTGTATACTGACCTGGAAAGATTCTGTACTACATTGTTAAGTGAAAAAAAGCAAGCAGCCAGACAGTATATAATTTTTATTAAATTTTTAAAACTATGTATATGTGTGCATATGTATACATGTACATTATGTGTAATATTTGCATATGCATAGGAAAATGTATGCTTTAGGGAAGAGACAAGGATTTTGGAGGGGCCAAAGTAGACTTGTGTTTAGTCTATATTGTTTTAATTTTTTACCGTGAGAATATTTAGCTGGTAGGGGTATGTGTGTGTGTGTGTGTGTGTGTGTGCACGTGTGCGTACATTTAAGCCTAGGGGCTTTAGATAGTAAAATTATATATAATTTTTTTTCTACTTTTCTTCTTGTTTTTTATTTCCCACCGGAAAAAAATTAATATTTTTATATAAAATTTCATTTATGTAACATACAATATATTAAACTATAAATATATAATATATAAAATATTTATAACAAGCTTTAAAAAAATAGTCTGGAAAGATCCATTACATAAATTTATCGGTTTTCTCTGCAGAGTAGGAACAGAGGGGTAACACTTCAGTTTTCTACCTAGTAAACTTGCTATAGATTAAACCTTTTTTCAGCATGTTACTTTTGCGATTTTAAAGATTAAAAAAGAAAAAGAAAGGTTTGACAAAGCAGTAAGCAATCCATTTTGCATTAAAGCTGTGAACAGGTTTCCAGTAGCAAGTTCAAAGCATGCCCTCTGGAGCCCTGAAAAAGTTTCAGTGACTTGGGGGACTTGGTTAAAATAGATCTCACTGGTGTCTTGTGGCTTTAAGTAGGGACGGATTTAAATGGGTCACCCTGCAGCTGGCAAAGTAGAAACCCCAGGAAATGGAAACTATAACGTTAGAATCCCAAGACAAGGGCGCCCAGACTTGGCTGCTGTGGGTGGATACTTAAAACGGTCGGTCCGCCGCACCCCCACCCCCAGACCACACTCATAAATAAATACAAAGGAAATACTTTCCCAAGAGAGCCGGCCTCTCTCGCTTGGCCCCTGACCTCCCTAAGCGGCTGTTTCCTACGGCCGGAGGCCTCGATCGGGGCACCGGCCCCCACAGACGACTGCACGAGCGGCCCAGTGGTGCTCGCCCGGCACCTGGCTCGGCCCGGCCTGGCCCGAGTGGCGCAGGGTGACGCCTGTCGCCGCGGAGCTCCTTCCCCGCCGGTCCTGCGGAGCTCCGCAGCGCCCCGTGACTCACTGCCAGGTCACACGGAGCTTATCTGGCTCCAGGTGTGCTCACTCACTCCGACTGCACGCTTCTCACATGACATCAGCCGGCCCGCCCGCTCCCTGCTCTGCTCGCAGCAGCGCCGGGAACCCAGCGGCCCTCGGCACCTCCAGGCAGCCGGGCCGGCGCAGCTGCAGCCCTGCGGCGCCTCCGCTACGATACCGTCTCCCCTGGAACGCAGCAATCCCGAAGGCCCCGGGAGACGAGAGAGCGGGAGAGGTGCCAGCCACCCCGCCAGGTCCCCGGTGGCTCTTCCAGGTGTACCTCCTCGGCCCCCTACGGGGCCTGCCGCAGCCCGCTGGGCTCTGAGCTCAGCTAACACTGCCCACCCCCCTACACCCCACCTTGTGTGTGACCTTGAGCAAGTTCCGTCCCCACTCTGGGTCTTAGCTATTCCAACTCTAGCATCTCCATGGGCCTGAGACTTCAGATTTGGTTCCAGGCCCTTGCCTTTGCTAGAGAAGTATTCTGCTCAGCCACAAACTGCAGGTTCTAATCCCACTCTCCCTCTGATTTGCTGTGTGACCTAGAGCCCAGCATCCAACATCTCTGAATACCAGAAAATAATAAAAATAATTCCTTGTAAGTGATAAAGTACTTGGCTGAGAGAAAGGGCCCTGGGCCCTGTAAAATCGTCAGTCCACAATTTAAACTGCTGCCTGACTGTAAACTATTTGAATTGTCAAGGGAATGTGGATAATTTACAAGCCACACAATTCCTACCTCAAGAGAAAGGGCAGGAAAGTGGGGGCAGGGAGAGTGGAGGCTTTCCATGTCTGCTCCCCACCCCTCCCAGTTCAGCTCTTGCCACTGCACCACCCTACCCCCTAATTCAGGCTGCCTCAGAAAATGGTGATGGGGAGGTGAGATGCAGTAAGCAGATCTTAAATACCCATGGGCCTGAGCCAAAGCAGAACTTAAAAGCTCTATCAAGCCCCCAACCCAAGTCCTGGGAAACCTGTTAATCATAGCACAGGGTGGGCTGGGCCCTCCTGTCCCCTCAAACCTTTCAGCTACCTCAAGCCAGAGTGCCTCAGCTTTACCCACCACGCCCAGGAGAGGCCTGGGGCCCAGGGCCACCATCAGGACACTGCTTACATGGATGTTCTGGCTCCAGTCTGTGATGTCCACTCCAGATGAGGGAGGTCTGACTGGGGA
This sequence comes from Vicugna pacos, assembly GCF_048564905.1. Classification (NCBI taxonomy): domain Eukaryota; kingdom Metazoa; phylum Chordata; class Mammalia; order Artiodactyla; family Camelidae; genus Vicugna; species Vicugna pacos. Next base: position 42,156,413 of record NC_133002.1, read on the forward strand.
CAGACCTCTGGTTGAGAAGGAGTAAGAACAGCCCTCCTGCCCTGGGGACAGGGGACAGACCACGTCCAGGTTAAGGCTTCCTGAGATCCAACAACTCTCTGCTCCACCCGAATAGGGTGGATTCTTCCTTTCACATAAGCCCCAGTTCTGCCTCTCCCAGTTCACCTTCAGGTACCTGTCTCTGGGGAACCCCAGAGTTTTCAGGCCCAACTTCTGAAGACACATGCAACCCTCAGTGAGCAGCCTCCAGCTAGGCCGGTGACGGGAGCTCCAGGCAACAGGCTGACTGTCCAGACTGCCAGGCAGTGACGTTGAGGGACCAGGCAGGAGTCAGGAAGGGCACAATCCACCTGAGGGCTTCTCAGGAGAGCCTGGGGCATGGGAGGAAGCTGAGCCAGGCCAGGAGAGAGTAAACAAACTAGATCCTCAGAGCTGCCGGGCACCAGGTCATCAACTGTTCAAAGCTCAAAGCTCCCACAGGAAGTGACCATCAGCATTCTACCCCTCCCTCACATCTGTGACGCTTCTCATTCCCCTAATCCCCAATACAATAGTTTCCCCCATCATCTTCCTGGAATTGAAGCCCCGACTCCAATGTTTCCAACCCCAAATGGACAAGCACACCTCCACCCGAAGCTATATATAACCAGTCATGTCCAGCAACCAGGAGGATGTTTCCTGGAAAGTTCTCATCACAAAAGGACAGAGGGGAAGCTGAGGAGGTGGCAGGTCACTGACAAAGAGCCAGGGAGGTCTGTCCGGAAGCCAGAGACCTCAGGAGAGCAACTTTCAATATCCCCAAATAGAAAGTAGCCCCTGAACTAATAGGGTGGGGAACATGACGCAAGGCTGGGCCCACTGCCATGACAACAGGATACCAATCTGCCCAGGAAAAGGGCTCCAGACCTGGTAAGCATGTGGGAAGGCAGCTTCAACCTCTAGATTCAATGTCTGGCTAAGGTGATCTTGCTCTTAATCGCTTGGATGACCTTCTTTGGCTTCCAGCATGGCCCCCGTGCATACACACTCGTCACAGTTCACTCTCCATGGGGGGATTTACCAGGCCTCCTCAGCCACAGACATGCCAGGCACTCCAAAAGGCAAAACGAACCCACAAAAATCATTGGCCAGTGAAGGGGGAAAGGAATCCAATTCCATAACCTGGGTGGACCATCTGAGGGCAAAAAGGTCGTAGGCAGGAAAGCTCCTCCCAGGAAGCATCGTCCCAGGCCTCCCTACACAAACACAAAGCACGAGGACACTGCCAAACACATGCCCGGTTGGCCAAGTGACCAGGCAAAGGGAGTACCGTTCAAAAAACCAACTGGCAGCCTCCCCCATCCTCCCCCTCCCCACCCCACCCCACCCCCAGCTCATTCTGGCGGGCAGCCTTTCCAGCTAATCAGCAGGACACATGTGCCTTGCAACAGGGTGACACCCCCATTCCCCCACCCCACCCCCACCCCCAAACAAAGCTCCAATGTGTGGTGTGTCCCTGCAGGCCTTATCTCAGCCAGGAACATGACCCACTCCTCACCAGGCTTGGTACCAGTAGCACCCCAACACGGGGGTGGAGGGCAGCGAACCTTACCACCTCCCCGTCCCATTGGCGAAACAACTGGCATGACAGGTTCGCAGGGCGGGGCGTCAGGGCAGTCTCTCCCAGAGGCCTGGGGCAGGCTGTCCGACCTTCCCACACGAACCCCACCCCTTGGCAGGGAAAGGTGAGGTGAGCAGCCAGTCGCAGGGGACAGCCTGCACTCCCTAATCCCCAAAGCCTACCGTTCACCTCCCCACCCCCCTCTTCTGTCCCAAGGGGAGGAGGCCCGGGAAAGCGGGGTCTCCATTGTTTTGCCAGCTGTCTGGCAGCTGCTCCTTTGAGAGGAGCCCGCTGTCGGCCTGGCAGTGAAAGGGTGAAGGCCGCTGGGAGGGATAAAGGGCTCGGAGGAGGTGCTCGCCTTCCCCGCCGCCTCCCTCAGGGCTTCGGTCGGTCGGTCTGTCTGGGGGGCCTGGGCCTCGCCCCGAGAAGTCCCCTACCCCCCAGGCTGCAGCCTCCACCCCGCAGTTCGGGGCCACCTGGGCTCCCGCGAGCCCTCAAAGCCTCAAACTGAAGGCTACCCTGCCCGGCCTCCCCGCGCCCCTCAAGCTGGCAAAAGGGGCCGGAGCTCGCCCTCCCACCCGCAGTCCCGGTTGGCCCCGCGTTCCGGGCGGCGAGCTGCGCGGTGGGGCCAGGGACCGGAGCCGGGAGTACGGGCCGCCGCTTCCAGGGGACAGGGGAGGAGGAGGAGCCGGCGGGCCCCGCCGCCCGCCCGCCTTCCCGGCTCGAGCACACCCCGTCGCCCCACCACTCCGGGCCTGGCCCGCCACCGAGCGGCCTCCCCCGCCGCCCCACACTCACCGGCCGCCGGAGCCCGCCCGGCCGGCAGCAGGAGCGGAGACGCGGCATCCAGCGGCCCCGGCCCGGTCCGGGCTGGAGCGCAGCGCGGCGCAGCGCAGCGCCGCCCCCCGCGGCCGCGCGAGCCGAGCCGAAAGGGAGCTCCCTGCTGGCGGCTCCGGGGATAAACGGCCAGCCTTCCTGGCAGCGCGTGGGCGCTCCTCCAGAGAGGGCCAGGAGGGCACTGGGCGCTGAGGGCACCGGGCTCTGAGGGCACCGGCACTGCCCTGAAGACCTCTGTCCGGGTCCGAGAGGCCTGCCTTGGAGGTCCTGTCTGCACTGGGCACTGAAGGCTGCTAGGCGTGCCCAGGGCAGGGCCAGGGTCATGCTGAGTATACAGAACACGCTCTGTCTGAGGCGGGCACTGGTGGACTCTGCTATGTCCAAGACGGTGCTGCCCGGAGCAGTGGTCTCAGAAGGAACAACTGAGTCTTGCAGGCCACATCTTCCCAGGGTGGCTCTGCAAGGCAGACAGAGAGCGCTGCTGGAGGATGCCAGATGGCCTAGTCCATAGCAGGCACTGCCTGCTGTGCCCAAGGTGGCACTGGCAGAATGTACTCCCCAAGGTGGACACAGGCTCCTGGTGGCTTGGTCTGAGAGAGCTCTGCCCCAGGTGGAGCTGCCTAAAGGGTGAACCAGGGCCCAGGGGACATTGCCACAAGAGGCACTTGCTCCCTAAAGGAGTCCAACAATGCCAAGATTAACACCTTTCCGAAGCTCTTTGGAATGAGGTCTGCCTCTGGGTCCCTCATGTCCTATAAATATCAGGTGAGCTGCTCTACCTAGTGAGTGAGAAGGAATTTTAGACTCTCTGGATGAGGCTAGAGATAGAGACCAGGCCTCCAAGATAGGTGGCTATGACTTGAGCTTGGAGAGAGAGAGAGAACATTTCTCTCTCATTAAGAGAGGTGAACACTTCTACAGGCAGTGTCCATAATGAAGGGAGGTACCCCAGAATGTGGAAGAAACTGGGTGGAGTGGTGCAGGAAAAAGGGTGTAGCAGACAAGGGCAGCTACTTCCATAAACAGCCCAACCAGGAACTTCTCCAGGCAGAGGTGGCTCAACCTGACAGACCAGGGAAGATTCAAGCAAGGGGGCTCAGGAACTAAGAGCTGAGTAAGAGCTAGGAGACCCTGAGGAGTAGACCACACCCAGAATGTGCATTTTGGATAAAGGAATAGCACGCACCCCAAACTCAATCCAGCACACTTTTACTGAGTGCCTGCTAAATGCCAAGGCAAGCACCAGGCACTCTTAGGGACATGGAGATATCAGACTTGGAGACTCTCCAGGGAACTCACATGGTGCAGTGGGGGATGGAAGTGAGCTGTGAGCAGTAGGATTCACCACAATGTCATCACTTGGATGATGAGATAACACTTTGATGGATGACTTATTTGGCTGTAGGAGTGAAAGAAAGCTGCTCTGAGGACATGACATTTGAGTGAAAGCTTGGAAGCTAAGTTGGACAGTGACTATCACTGTTGCTTTCTAAGCACCTACTATGTGCTAGACACTATCTCTATTCCTCACACCAAACCTATGAGGGAGACATTATTTTTATAGATAGAGATTAGATGTATGGACCCAGAGCCAGGTTGCCTAGGTTCAAATCCCAGCTCTGTCAGGTCTAGCTGTGTTACCCTGGGTGACTTACAGAACCTCTCTGTGCCTCAGTTTCTTTATCTAAAAAAATGAGGTAATAATGCCTACCTTGAAGCTTATTTTGAAAATTAAATGAGTTTAGCCTTTTCAACAGATGGTGCTGGAACAACTGGACATCCACAAACAGAAACAAAAATTGAGTCTAGACATAGATCTTATGCCCTTCACAAAAATCAAAATGAATCATAGGCCTAAATGTAAAACATAAATCCATAAAACTCCTAGAAGACAACATAGGAGGAAACCTATATGACCTTGGGTATGGTGATTTTTTTTTCACATACAACATCAAAGGAAACACTTTAGGAAAGAAAGGATTAATACCCTGGACTTCATCAAAATGAAAAACTTCTGCTCCATGAAAGGACAATGCCAAGACAATGAGAAGACAAGCCACAGACTGGGAGAAAATATATTCAAAAGACACATCTGATAAAGAACTGTTATCCAAAATATACAAAGAAATCTTAAAACTCAACAATAAGAAAACAAACAAACCAATTTAAAAATGGACCAAAGACCTGAACAGACATTTCACCAAAGAAGATATACAGATGGCAAATCAGCATTTGAAAATATGCTCTACACCACATGTCATAGAACATTGCATTAGAATGGCCAAAATCCAGAACACTGACAGCACCAAATGCTGGCAGGCGTGTGGGGCCACGGGAATTCTCATTCATTGCTGCTAGGAATGCAAAATGGCACAGCCACTTTGGAAAACATTTGGCAGTTTCTTATAAAACTAAACTTACTCTTCCCATATGATCCAGCAATTGGCCTCCTTGTTATTTACCCAAAGGAGATAAACACTTATATCCACAAAAGAACCTGTGCACGGATGTTTAGAACAGCTTTATTTATAATTGCCAAAACATAAGAAAACAAGATATCGTTCAGTAACTGAATGGTTAAACTGTGGTACATCCAGACAATGGATTATTATTCAGAAATAAGCCATCAAGCCATGAAAAGACATGGAAGAAACAAATGCATATTTGTTGACTAATTTATTTACTAAGTGAAAGAAATCAATCTGAGAGGGCTATATGATTCCAACTCTATGACATTCTGGAAAAGTTAAACTGTGGAGACAATAAAGATAGGTGGTTGTTAGGTTGCCCTTGGGGAAGGGAGGGATGAGTAGGCAGAGCACAGAGGATTTTTAGGGCAGTCTCTATATGATACTACAGTGATGGATGCATGCATACATTTATCCAAACCCATAGAATGTACAACACCAAGAATGAACCTCATGTAAACTATAGACTTTGGGTGATGATTTGGGTGTCAACGTAGGTTCAGTTGTAACAAATACACGAATGTGGTCAGGGATGTTGATAGTGTGGGAGGCTGTGTGGGGGCAGGTGAAGAGGGTATATGGGAACTTTGTACTCTCAGCTCAATTTTACTATAAACCTAAAATTGCTTTCAAAAATAATTTATTAATTTTTGTAACAATTAACTGAGTTAATATGTAAAAAGGACAGTACCCAGCACATAGTAAGCATTCTATAACTTTAGCTTTATTGGCCTGACTTTCCCAACTCACAGCTATGAAAACTAAGGTACAGGCACATTTGTGACTTGCACACAGCCTGCAAGTGGTAGAGTCAGGATTCAAACTGAGGTCCCCAAGGCTCAAAGCCCACCTTCTTTTCCCTACACCATGGCAATGAATGAATAGGCATATTAACATTGATTTTATTCATGTGTGTCCATGTCTAGGGTACTTGGGGAAGCACATGGTGCTCCTAAGAGCTCCTCTAGCCTGAACCAGGAACCGATTTCAGAGACCCAGCAAGACGGAAACACCAGAGCAACACCCACAATAACTCTAGCTCATGGTCATTTGTTTTTTCAGTCTTTTACTTCTCAAAGGTCAGGGTAAAAGTAAAAGTAAAAGTAAAAGAAATAAAGCACCCTCTCCTCCTCATAGAAAAGTGTCAGATGAGTGTCCACATAAAATAGCACAGATGACCACGGAAAAGCCAGTTTTACCAGAAAACTCCTAAGCTCTTAAAGCTACCTGATTTTAATTGAAAAGTCCTCTGAGCGAGAAACCTGGTAATAATAAAAATCGCTCACGTCAACTGAGCCCTCACCGTGGGTCAGCGCTGTGCTAACCCCTTGGCCGGCGTTGTCTCATTTAGTCCTTACCATCACCCTATTAGGGAGGTGATGTTGTTATTCCCATTCTGCAGATTAGAAACCAGCCTGAGGAAGATGAAATAATTTGCCCAAGCCACACGGCTATTAAATAGCAGAGTCCAAAATACTTGCTCTGAATCACTCATCTGGGTTGTGTCCTGGACAGACTGAAAAGTGCCTGGGCTTTGGGGCCACATGGCTTGAGAGGACCCTTGTTCTAGCAGCTGCTGGCTAGTTCCTTAAAAGCCTCAACTGCCTTGTCTGTACAATGGGGATAATAATAGTGCCTACCTCATAAGGGCATGAGAGGATAAAACAAGCAACTTCACTTAGAGTGATTAGCCCAGCATTTGATATATAGTAAGTGGTTAACAGATGTTCACCCTCACTAATCTCTCTGAATCTCTTCCCATCTGTAAAATGGAGGCTGATCATAATATGTAAGTCATAGCCTTATTGTGAGGCTTAGAAGAAATGGCAAGTGTAAAGCATGTGAGTGATACCTGTTACATGATAAAGTACCACAATATGATCCTCCAAAAAGGATCATAAATACTCAAGCCAGTTTTTTTAAAAGCATACCTGCCTGACAGCAAATGATGTTCAGGTGACAAAAGTTCACGTTGAGAGGGGAGGGGTAGGTTAGGAGTTTGGGATTAACAGATACACATTACTATATATAAAATAGATAAACAACAAGGACCTACTGCATAGTGCAGGGAACTATGTTCAATTTCTTGTAATGAGCTGTAAAAGAAAAGAATCTGAAAATATGTATATATGTTTGTGTAAGTATAACTGGACCGCTTTGCAGCACACCTGAAATTAACATTGAAAATTGGCACTTCAATTAAAAAAAAAGAATTTTTAAAAAGTACACATTGAATATTGTTCCTTAAAACGCACTTATTAGCATAAGATCTTTTATTCCTTTGCATAGATGCTTGAAGTGTGGGTGAAGAATGCTCTCTAGGAAATGTGAAGCTAAATTCTTAGGAGAGTACCTGCTGAATATTAGCCCAAAATAAAGAAGCACATCTCTGCAATGACATAAAAAAGTTTTATTTGGGGAAAGTTCAAACACAGACAAAAATAAGCAAAATAATATAACAAACCCCCAAGTACCCATCACACAGCTTCAATAGTTATCAACTCATGGAAATCTTTTTTCAACCATACTCCCTTCTACCAATATAACTTTAAAACAAACCCCAGATATTGTATCATTTCATCTGAAAACATCTCAGTATGTATGTCTAAAAGATAAGGGTTATTTTTTAAACAAAACCACATACCATTGTCATACCTAAACTTTTTTAACAAGTCTCTAATATCATCAAATAATCAATGTTCAAATTCCCAGTTATCTCCATAAAGTTTTTTTAAAAACTGCTGCTTGTTAGAATTGATTCACATGTTGCAGTTAGTTGACATGACTTTTTTTTTTTTTAAACAATTCATTCAATGGCAACTGGTAATCATCAAATTAGCAATAGTTATCTTCAAAAGTTATTCCACTAGCTGTGCTGTAATTTCTCGAGGTTGATCAGTTATAGGAATGGAAACTGGGAGATTAAGTGATTTGACGAAGTTCTCATGGCAAGTAAGTGGCAAAGAGGCTCAACTTCAAGCCTTATGACTCTGGAAGCCCATGCCCCATCTGACTCTGCAGCTCTGCTTATAGTTGTCTATGGTCTAGGACGCTGGGCTCGAGGCTGCTGGGGCTCATTGTAGAGTCAGGCAGAGGCCATGAAATTCCTGGGAGCATGGAAGGGGCCCCACAATTATGTGGAGATCAATTCAGAAGGAGTAGGCTGCAGGTTCAGACAAAGGCCAATATGTAAACTGAGGCCATCAAAGATTTGTAAGAGGGGTCGTATTCTCTGCAATAGCTGAGCTCTTGAAAAATATTTTTTTCTGTGGTAAAATATACATAACATTTACCATTTTAACCATTTTTAAGTGTATGATTCAGTGGCATTAAGTACGTTCACAATGTTGTACAACCATCACCATTATCCGTTCCCATTACTTTTTCATCATCCCCAACAAAAACTTTTGTACTCGTTAAACAAAAAATCCCTGTTTCCTTCTCCCCTCCCCAGACCCTGGTAACCTCTATTCTACTTTCTGTCTCTATGGATTTGCATATTCTAGGTGCCTCACATAAGTGGAATCATACAGTAGTTTTCCTTACGTATCTGGCTTCTTTCACTTAGCAAATGTCCTTAAGTTTCAATCATGCTGTTGTATATGTCAGAATGTTCTTCGTGTTTATAACTGAATGATATTCCATTGCATGTAAACACCACATTTGGTTTATCCATTCATCTGTTGATAGATGGTTCTTTTCATATTCTTATACTTCCAATAAAGACAATCATATATATCTGTTGCCTTTGTCATTTCAGAGACAAAATGCTATATGCCATCTGAAGAAAGAAGACCATGCCATCTATGAACTATTCTTCCCCTCAAAATAAAACTCAAATTTGTTCAAGACTCTAGATCTATTTACCAATTTATAGGAAATACAGAGGCCGGAACATCATATTAAACTACTCCCTGGGGATGCAATCAGTCAAGTCCAGACTGTGGAAAATCTATAGGACACATGACCTAGTTTCTTCCACAAATAAGTTGCAGGCGGGAAAATGAAAGAGCTAGAAGAGAAACCTGTAGATGAAAAGATACTTAGAAGCCGTGTCCTGTGAATATTCTCACTACTGATTTTGTAATAATCAGGGCACGCTAAATATTTGCTATATTTAGACCATGACTGTGTCCCCAGACCTACTTCTTTCCTTAGATCTGATTTTATAAATGCTGGTGATAAATCAAACCTGACTTACATGATATATCTTATGCAGGAAATGTCTGTGACTCTAGGTATCTGATCAACCTCAAGAAATAGACATCAATAGCCTGAAGCACAAGAAGAACAGTTTCCATTGCAGCAAGCAGGACTCCAGTTAGACCTTGGAAAGAACTTTTTTTTAGCTGTTAAAGGATTGTTAAAATTGGCCCAAGTTGTGGAAGGAGATGGAGGAATGTCCATCTCTTCTGGTTTTCTGACATGCCTCAGGGGAAGCCCTCTGTGGCCACTCTTAATTCTGGTCTAAAGACATCAAAACTAAAGTAAATCAGCATAGATGAACCAAGTCCATATTCTATGCAAAGCACTAAGTTAAGAGCAGGACTGTGTGTCCTATTCCTACAAAGCACAGCATCACCGCCCCCCCCCACCTCCCACCTGTGACTGAGGTGCAAAGACCAGTCAGAGACACGTGCAAAGTTACACAGCAGGATGGATCTGAATACCTCTGAAGGCCACAGTAAAGGGGAGTCACAGCAAACAGTGCATGACTAATTATCAAGTGAAATCGTCATGGAGACTCGAAGGGGGACAGACCAGATGAGGGGTCAAGGAAGGCTTCACAGAAAGAGGCTAGGTTTTGAGCCTATAATAGGAAAATTTAGAAAATAATAGCACTGCTTGCTGGGGAACACTGTGCGCCTGGCCCTTTATTTACATTATCTTGTTTAATCCTCACAACAACCCCGTGAAGTGGGTATTATTAATCTCTTTTTATACAGGAGGAGACTGAGCCTAAAAACACCAAGCAGCTTGCCCAAGGTTACACAGCCAGTTGAGTGGCAGAGCAGCATTTGGACCCAGTTAGTTTGGCCCTGAAGCTGACCAGGGCAGCACTCCGCAGGAGAGACTGGAGACAGTGCGGGAGGAAGCCCCTGAAGTTCTGGGCACAGCTCCAAGTGTGGCTGGGGAGGGAAAGTGTGGAGAGCGAGGTCTGGGCTGGCCCGTGGAAGATGCTGGAGGCCAGGCAGAGATACTTCAAGGGGTTAATTCAAGTGGAGAGCTGACCAGGAGGCAAGTGCTGGCAGGTAAGCAGTAGGGGTCCAGGGCAGCGAGAATGCAAGTCTGAGCCAAGGAGGTGACATGGGGACTGGGTAGGAGAGAATAGGAAGGAAGGTTTGTGTGGGGACTTGGCTACCAGGAGCCATAGGAGCAAGTGAGGGGAGAGCTGGCAACTGATGCCACAATTCTGAGTGGGCCAGGCAGCAAGGCAAAAGCATCCCTCTAGGTAGCTAAGGCTAATACAACGGCTAATGTTTATTGCGACTGGCTACTACCAGTGAGTACTTCACACATATAAACTCATCTCATCCTCAAAACATTCTTAGGAGGTAGGGTTTATTATTGTTCCCATGTTTTTTGCAGGTAAAGGAACTGAAGCACAGAAAAGTTAAGCAACTTGTCCAAAGTTACATGGCTGGTAAATGGGGGAGCTGCGATTTGAACTCAGGCAGTCCAGTTCCAGAAGCCTTGCTCTTAATCACTTCGCTCTCCTACATCTGTTGAGGTAATGCTTTCAGGAGGAAGCAGGGTTCCCCACTCCCTCTCCACATTCCCTGCCCTCAAGGATCAAGCAGGAGAGTGACAGTGATAGCAGGATTGTTTGCCGGGGGCACTGCCCAGTCAGACCGGGCTGGCTGCCTCTCACCATCAGGCAGAGAGTCTGTGCTGGGGCCTGCACGGCCCAGATCTCCACCTCTAGGCAAGAGGGCACCTGGAGCCCAATGCTGTCCCCATCAGAGTGGAGTAGGGGGGAAGGACAGGCCACCCTAGAAGTGGCAGCAGCTGACACAAAGAGGGCCTGGCAGGGGAAGACCCAGCCCCAGTAGTGTAGCCCCATCAGGTTCTGGAGGAAGCAGCCCTCTCGCACCCCAAATATGAGGTTTAGGAAGATCAGCTTCTCTGTGATCCTGATCACAAGGCAGTCAGTACTAAGGTGACCAGGGGCAGAAGTAGCAGTGAAACAAGGCCAGAACATCAGACCCAAACAGAGCGTATTGCCCCATCAGGAAGGCCAACCCCATAAAGGCTGCAGCACCACGTGAGCAAGGTAGATGGCCGAGACCTCATGTGACCTCAGGCTGGGGTCCTGGGCTGCAGCCCCCGGGCATGTGGCGAGAATCCTCTCTCCCACCAGGAACTGTCCCTCTAGAAAGTGAGAAGACCCCAGGAACCCCAGCCTGGGTCACTGTGGACACAGAAATCACAAGCTTTAAGGAAGGAACTGAGGTAGGAAGGGAGGAACAGGGAGGGAAGTGGTGGTGGTGGGGTCCTATAAAGCCCCAGAAGTTGGATATTTGCATAACTATTTCTGGACCACAGCAAGAGCTCCAGCGCCATCTGTGCCTGACGCCCAGGCGTGCCACTTGCTGCCTGACAAGGACAAGAAGAACAAGCAGGCAGAGAAAAGGACACTAAGGAAGAAAAGATGGAAGCAACAACTCTCAGAGCTTCTCTCCAACACAACCCCAAATTAACCAAGACAACCTGCACACTTAAGCTGCAATTTGGCCTCCATTGAAATGTTCCTAGCTAATGGGCTTTTGAAACTTCCAACCATCCTGGGCTTTTTTTTTTTTTTTTTTTCAGATTTACATAGCACCAGGCATGTTTTCCCCAAGATGCCACAGCAGACTATTCATAACTTAGATTGTTTCTCCTCCAGGTGCCAGGGTCACATATGACGTTTGGTTACCATGCCAGGATTTGGAAGAGACAGGTCTTACATCCCCAATCCTGGCCAAGTGGACACTCTCTAAGGCCTCATGCTGCAAAAATCTCACCTTACTTTACATGTCTGTAGCTTCTGATCCCGGGAATTACTGAAAACACTTCCAAAGCAGAGTTTGAGGGGTACTGACACCCATTATCTCCACCAGTCCCCTTTCAGCTTCCCAAATGCACATACCCTCTAAGTATAGAAGCAGCATCATGCTGACTGTGCAAACTCAGGGGCAAGACAGGACCCCAACCTTCACCGCTGCCTTGATTGCCTCCCCTGGTTCCCTCCTAGACAGAATCCTGGAGCTGCTGCTGGAGCCCCTCTCTGTTCCCCTTCACTTTCAAAAAGCCATGTTCTCAACAGGAGTGAATGAGGTTTGATGTTCTGGATGCCAGGACTTTAATGGACGAGAACATAGTCTCTCAGGAGAACTTTGAAAATGGGGCAGAGATCTGTCTGTGCAGGCCAGGGTTTCTCACCCTCAGTTTCAGCCTTAGCACATGGACAGCTGAGGTCTGATAATCCTCCATTATAGGGGACTGGCCTGCGCATTTAGCAGCATCTCTGGCAGCCTCTATTCACTAGATGCCAGTAGCACCCCACCCCCACCCCCTATCAGGACAATACAAAATGCCTCCAAGTGTCCCCTGGGGAACAAAACTGTGAACCACTGGTCTAGGCTAAGCTTTTTTAACTTTTCCTGTTTGGAGGCAGGGGATGAAAAAGTTGATTCTTTAGATTCTAAGATCCAAAAGGAGAAACTCCCAAAGAGGTAAACAAGATGCTGTGACTGGCTAGAAGTCAGGGAGGAGAGCAAAGGCGTGGGTAAGCTCAGCTGAAGAAGAGGAAAATCTCAAAGACTGATGAATACATCTTACTCAAAAGAATTTGGTGAACATAGAAAAGTATCCAAGATGTAATACTAAGTGAAGAAAACATGTTATAAAGCAGTATGAGTCCAGTATGAACCCAACTTTACAAAAAGTAGATGCATATTTGAAAAAAATGCACAGAAAAGGCAGACTGCTTCAAGGGGAAGTGCAGCCAGCTGACCAGCCCATCCACCCATCCACTTTCCACATCCACCCAATCCTTCATCCATCTATCCACTCTTCCATCCTTTCACCCATTCACATCCACCCAACCCATCCACTCATCCATCTATATATCTAATCTATCCTATGTGTAATTCCTTCCTTCCTTTCTTCCTCCCTTCCTTCCCTCCTTCCTTCCTTCCCTCCTTCCCTCCTTCCTCCCTCCCTCCCTCCCCCACTCCCTAGCTGCTGGTCCTTTAAACAGTCTGTCTGCAGCCTTGGGGAGCTGCAGAGAACTATCCTCAGATTCCCACCTGAGGACAGAGACAGGCATTGACTGAGCTCTGCCCAGGGGCTATAGACTGGCAGCAAGTACTTTTCTTGGTCAGCTCCCCCAGATCATGGGGCCTGAACTAGTGACCTTGGCTTCCCTAGAGCCAAATTCTTCCAGACATATGAACAGCAGCAGCAAAGAGGAGCGACCGCGCCTCTGTCACTCGGCAGCCCTATGTGGCCACAACAGGCTGGGCTCGAGACTCACCGGGCGCTTGGTGAGGTCCCAGTTGTGGATGATCCTGGCCGGGATCACTGAGGCATCGTCTTGGTGGCAGATGTCACAGTAATAGAGGCCAGAGAAGGCACAGAGCTTGGGTCGTACAAACGAGAAGCCGATCTGCCGGGAGCAGCCTGGGGAGAAGAATGGAGGAGCATGAGCAGTGGTGGGGCCAGAGTCAGCTCCAAAATGACATGGATGCTACAAAGCAGAAAGGGCCTGCTATTTAAAGAGAGCAGAAAGATAAAAAAGGAGCATACAAAGATAAAGACAACCACTACTCATATTCCCACCACCCAGAATCAACAACCCTATTCATTAATCTTTACAACAAAACATTAAGAATTATTGTCACTGTTTTATAGCTGAAGAAACTGATGCACAGAGAGGTTAGGAAACCTGCCCAGTCACACAGTTAAGTGGCAAAGCTGGATCAGATTTGGGTTGGGTTAGTGTAGAGCCCACACTCTCTTATTCTTGGTGGCCTCTGTTCGATGTTACCACTGGTGCACAGCAATGCCAGCCTCCTCGAGGTCCACCCTTCCCCTGGGGCTCAGAAATGGAAGAAACAGAGTTAGAGCCTCAGCAACCAGGGATGGACCTAGGGACATGAAGCTCTCCTCACGGAGTGGGTGGGAAGCCAGCAGAGGCAGGGCAGTCTGGACACTGCCTGGTGCCAGCTTGAAGCCAGAGCTGGCTGATGCCCCAGGCCAGGGGTGGGAGGACCAGCTTCAGCTCCTCTGCTGGAGGTCCCTCCACAGCAAGGGGCAGAGGGAGCAGGAGTGGGGTGTGCAAAGGGAAAAACAAAGGCCTGGCTCAAATCCTGAGCACATGCCCAGCCTCCTACAGGGCCAGGGAGAGGGTCCCTTCAGCCTCCTCAGGACAGGAAGGGCTGTCTCTTCTGCTCACCAGCTGTCTCATCCTGACTTTCACCGAAGTTTTGCAAGGTTCCAATTCAGCTACCACTTGCTGTTTTGTGGGGTTATCACAACATTAAATGAGGTTTGGAAAGTGCCCTATAAACTACAAAACAAGAGCCAGATGTCAGCAGTTGGTGTCTGTCCAGCTACTGGGCTCTGCTCACAGGCAGAGAGGCCTGAGCTGCTCAGTTTCAGTTTCCAGGGGGGCTGGTGGCTGGTGGGCATAGGGAGAGCCCCCTTGCAGACATTCACACCCATAGCGTGGGAGCCCTCCTCACAGCCCTGGGGCCCTGGCCTCCTCCCTGAGCCTGGTACCTGCAGGCTGAGGGCCAAAGTGTGAGTGTCAGAGGCTGGCAGGGAGTGATGGGTGAGCAGGGGCTTGAAGATAGTTTCTGCAGGAAGCTCTGCTCTGCCCAGCTTCTCCATCCTCCAGGGGGACCAACCACAGACCACTTCCTTCCAGACGCCTGAAGCAGGCTTTCCCTTTCAGTCCCACAGGCTCCGCCCTGGCAGGATGGCTTCTAAACCGGGTGCAGCTGAATCTCTCCCTTTGGCACCCAGCAGGACAACTTCCTCAGTTCACCCAGCATGATGGAAATGGTTATCTGGATTGGGGAGAAGAGCTAAAAACTGACAGAGCAGTGGAATCCAGCCTTGAAAGCAAGGGAGTGGAGAGGCCTGTGGGCACCTGGCTAAGAGTGCAGGTTCTGAGACCACCAAGTCCTCATCCGGCTCCACCATTACTAGCTGTGTGAACCTGGGACAGGTACTTACCAGCCCTGTTACTCAGTTTCCTTAGCTGTAAACAGAGACAATAGTAGGGTTGTCGTGAGGATTAAATGACTCAATCCAAACAATGCATCTATCCCAGTGCCTAACACAGAAGGGCTGGATTTGATGGTGATAACGACACAGCAGAAGTACTGAGGTAGAAGAATATCCATAAAATATTCCTAAGTAGGAAAAAGCCATGTTGCAGAACAACAGCTGTAGCTGCGCTGTCTGAACCATGACCACGGGCTACAGGTGCCCATTTACATGAAAATACCTTTACACTAAATCAAATTGGAAATTCAGTTCCTTAGTCACAGCAGGAAGCCACATTTTAAGTACTCAGTAGCCACATGTGGCTTGTAGCTACCATGCTGTACAGCACAGATCTAGAACATTTTCATCATCACAGAAAGTTCTGTTGGACAGCACTGAGTACTATGAGCCCATTTTTGTAATTTAAAAAAGTTTGTGTACACTTGCAAAAGCTTGCAAAAACATTTGGAAGGGTACCACGCCCTTGCTCCAAGGAATATAATAGTGCAGTAGTATGATCATGAAGGGGACGGAGAGCTCAGCTCCCAGGAACTCCCTGTGCAGAGAGCAGTGCGCAGCAGAGATGCCACCGCAGGTCCCACCCCTCAGCAGGGGTGCCGGCCCCAGTGGGTGCTGCGGAGGAGCAGAGGCTATTTGCTGCAAACATCCTCGTTTGCTGCAGCATCCCAGGGGTGGGCTGGGGGCACGCATGGAGACGGGAAGAGGTGGAGAGCCTAAAGCAGGAACTCCACCGCAGGCAGAGTGAGGCCGGCGGGACAGGAAGTGGACACCTGCACAGAAGCAGCCCTGGGAGTCGAGGCCTTTCTCCGTGGGGATGGCCACCAGGTACTGCAGCAGGAAGCCATTCTCCCGCGTGGCGAACTTCAGCACCTCCTGACAGTTCTCATCCAGACTCCCGCCAAGTGTCACTGCCTCCTGGGCTGTCTCCAAGTAGGACGCCAGGACCTTGCGCACCAGATCTCTCCACAGGGCGGCCTCCTCAGCATTCCCAGCCTGCAGCTTCAGGACGGCCTTGGCTGTGATGATTTTGAAGAAGGATGGGCCCCCAAGGCTTGTGTCTGGCAGGATATCTCGGATGGTCTCAACTCCATGGCTGTCACTTAGCATCTTCTCGTTGTTTCTCACTCAGAAACATTTCAGAGACTCCAAGGACAGGGAGAAAATATAGGGCATCCAGGTCCTGTCCGTGTACAGGTACAGCAGAGATTCTTTAATAGCATCAGGCTCGGGAATCTGAGAAGAGGACCAGTCCAACTGCGTGCCCTGGAGGGTTTCAGCCTCTGAGGGCAGGTCTGAGTGGGAGGGGTGGCCACCCTGAGGGGCCTCTGGGGGGTCTTCGGGCTGGTCTGGGTACTGGATGTTCACCCACTCCTCCTCTTGCTGGGGCCGACACTTCTGTAGTGCCTCCCGCACCCGGTCCAGCCAGTCCTCGGCTTCATCCTGGGAGGAGGCTCGCAGGGTCAGCTTCTTGCCAGAGAAGACCAGCTCGAAGCGGCCATCACTGTGGGCCGGCCCCACAGACTCACAGCGCAGCAGGGAGCAGTTCTCCACACAGGTGTGCTCCTCGCCGCTCAGGTAGAGGCGGAACTCCAGTGGGGAGAGCTCGCAGAAGAGTTCCTTCCAGATGCCCATCGCCCCCCGCCGCTCCACTGTGCCCAGCTTCATGAGACTCCGGAACGGGTTGGACAGCCCTGTAGGCAGAAAGAGGCACGTTAGACATCGGGCCTGTCCCTTCACCACCCAGGATAATCCCAGAGTCCTGTAGTGGGTGCGGGCAGAGTGGCCACCATGAGAACACAGGCCTCACAGGCCAGAGGGGAACATTTTCTGAGAGCCTCCCTCCCATCCTCACCCCGGTTGTTGACCTTGTTACTGAATTTCCCTGTGAAAATAAAAGCATTCAAATGCTCAAGTCCACGTCCCCCTCCCTACACACCACTTGCAGCATCTGCACCCACACACTGACTTCCCCCATCACAGACTCTGCTTCTGAGGCCAACCCCCCATTTGTGCATTTGTGCGGGGGTTCCCCCACCCCCGCCTATTCAAGGACAAGAATGTCTCTCCAGCAGTCCTCCCTCCCTCTTCTGCGTCGCCGTTTTCTCCTTTCTCTACTGGATCATTCCCACCAGCCCATAAACACACTGCTATTTCCTAGCTTTAAAAATATCTCTCTTGACTCCACTTGCATCTCTAATTACCACCCTGTTTCTCTGTCCCCTTTCCAGAAGCCCTCCCTGAGGAGGTGTCAGAACAGTCTCTAGTTCCCCTGCTCCTATTTTTTCTTGAACCTGCTCCAATCAGGCTTTTGTCCTCTCATTCCACAGAAACTGCACTTGGGAAGGCTACCCGGTCCTCCTTGTGGCCAAGTCTAAAGGCCAATCCTTGGTCTGCATCTGGCCTGACCCATCAGCATCACTGGACACAGCTGATTCCCCTTCCTTTGGTTCTTCTCTGTATCACTGGCCCCTCTTCTGTCTCCCGAGCTCCTCCTCTCGCTGGCCTCTTGATGCTGGGGGCACCAGGGCTCAGCCCTGGGTTCTCTTCTCTGTCAACTCCCACTTCCTAGCTGATCGTCCCTGGTCTCAGGGCTTTATGCCAACAACTCCCCAATTTTTATCTCCAGCCTGGACCTTGCCCTTGAACCTCAGATCCTGATCTCCATCTGCTCCGTGTATGTCTAATAGGCTTCTCAAAGTTGACACGTCCAAAAACGAGTTCCTGACTCTCCCATTCCAAACCAGCTTTTCACCTGATGTTCTTCATCTCATAAAGTGACAAAACTTCTCCCTTCCAGCTGCTTGGGCTAAAAACACTGGAGTTATCTTTGATTTTCTTTCTTTCACACCCCATATCCAATCCATCAGCAAATCCTGCTGGTGTACCCAGAATTGTCCACTGCTAACCACTTCCACCACTACCTCATGGATTCACTCCACTGTCATCCCTAGCCTGGCTTATGGCAAAAGCCTCCTAATGGGTCTATGTCCCCCTATAGCCCTTCAATAACTGAGCCAGGATGACCCTCACTCCCTTTTAAAAGACAAGTAAGATCCCATCTCTCTGCCCCAAACACTACAAGGGCTGCCATCTCCTTCAGAGCAAAAGCTCACATCCCTTCTGTGGCCCAAGAGGCCCTCTGTCACTCTGACCTCATCTCTAGCCATCTCCTCCCCATCACCTCTATTACAGCTACTCTGGGCTCTGTTGTTTCCTGGACATGTCAAGCATGTTCCCATCAAAGGGCCTTTGCACATGTTCCCCCTGCTTGAAACACCAAGATCACCTCGTGCCTCCCTCCCTCCCTTCACTTCTCAAAGATCACCTTATCTGTGAGGGTTTCCTTGTCCATCCTTTACAAAATGGCACACTGCCCACCTCGGCAATCCCTGATTTACTGTTCCCCACAGCAATTATCATCACTCGCCCACACTGTACATTCACCTGTTAATTTGCTGATTTCCTGTCTTTCACACTAGAATATAAATTCCATGAAGATATGAACTTTGCTTGTTTCCCACCATGTCTCCAGCACTCAGGACAGTGCCTGGCACATCACACGTGCTCACTGAGGAATTCCTGAGGGAGTGAGTGAGTGCTCCCTGCTCCCTGGGGGTTGGCCACCAACCCGGGGGGCCCAAAGGACACACACTTCTCTCTCCCAGCCTCGAATGACCTTAGAGATTTCAAATCATTGCATGGGGTCTTCCTACGCTTCAGGGAACCTGACAGCCTCGGCAAGGAGCACACCTCTGGTATGGTTGTAATCATCACATGGGCACACGGGAGCCAACACGGAGACCAGGGCTCTGCCCAGAGTCTCCAAGCCAGTGCCCCTGGACCTTGGCCAGAATTCTCTGCTGGGTCATGCCAACAGAAAATGAGAAGAGAAAGAGACTGCCTCTAGGACACACTTATTGGTTGGTTTGTTTCTGAGGGTTACAGAAAAATTAGATTATGGTTATTTAATGCTTTCTGGAATTTCACAGGGTGTGAAGATCAAGCTGGCCTCACTGTTGACAGCACACAGGGAACTGAACAAACAACAGATCTGATAAACCCCACCAGGGCTGTTAAACCATTTAAGACAAAGGCCTTGGGAAGGAGCAGTTGAAACACCTGGGCCTTCAAGAGGGGGAGGATTTGCTCTGGGCTACAGACAGAATCCGGAGGTCTGCATATTCATAAGATTATCCTATGCATCGTCTGGATAATCATAAGATTCACAGGGTAGTTTCAGGGAAGATATTTTCCGCCTCAATATAGGAAACTGTATTGATGTACTCTGTGGGCAGTTTCGAGCATCACTTTATGAAGATTTTATGAGAAAATATAATACTTTTCCTGAAATGGTTTTCTGAATTACTCAGCAAGGATGCTCCTGATGACACTTTGGGATGAGGTTTTTCTTGTGAGAAGACACCGCCCGACGGGGTAATGGAAAAGAGGACTTTCAAAGTGTTTTCTGAAAGGCACTGGCCCCGCGCACGCCGGGAGCCCTGCGCACTGCCTACCCATCTGCCTGCGGTGCACCACCCTGAAGTGCTTGTGCTCCCGCACCGCGGCTGCCTGGCCTTTCCTGCTTCCTGCAAAAGGCACACAAGCTTTGTCTAAGGCCTCCGTGGAACAGCTTCTTCTTGGCCCTTGAGAAAAATGCCTGAGGACACCAGGCCTCAACTCAGGAGTCCCTCTGGGAGAAGCTCCACCGGGATCTGAAGGGCTCTCTGTGGGCTGCTCCCGGGGAGGCCGGTAGAAGTCGTCTTCTGAGATCCAGCTCTTGCTTTTCTATTAGGAAAGAAGGAAAGATGGGTTGTTTTTACAGTTTTTTAAAAAACATCATTGTTGAGACCTGATTCACATACCATAAAATCAACCCATTTACAGTGTACAATTCAATAGTTTTTGCGTATTCAGAGTTGTGCAAGTATCACCACAAAGTTTAGAGCATTTCCACTCTCCCTCAAACCCTGTACCCATCAGCAATCACTCCTTGTTTCCCCTCAACCACTCCAGTTCTAGGCAACCAATAATCTACCTTCTGTTTCCATAGATTTGCCCACTTTGGACATTTTGTATAAACAAAATCCTACAGCGTGTGATCTTTTGAAACCGGCTTCTTTCCCTTAGCTTAAAGTTTGTAAGGCTCATACACACTGTGGTGTTTAACAGTACTTCATTGCTTTTTATTACCAAATAATATTCCAATGTGTGGGTGCACCACATTTAGTTTACCTGCTCATCTGATGTACAAGTTTCTCTGTGAACTCATGCCTTCTGTTTTCTTGGGTACATATCTAGGACTGGAACCAATGGGTAATACGATAACTACATCTAACTTTTGAGGAACTTTCCAACTGTTTTCCTAAGCGACTGCACCATTTTACAGGTATGAGGGTTCCAGTTTTTCTGCATTCTCTCCAACATTCGTTATTCTCTGTCTTTTTGATTACAGTCATCCTGATGGGTATGAAGGGCAATCTTACAGCTTTGATTTGCATTTCTCTAAGGTCTAATGACACTGAGCATCTTTTCACGTGCTTATTGGTCATTTGTAGATCTTCTTGGGAGCAATGTCTACTCAGATCCTTTGCCCATTTTAAAACTGGTTTATTTGTCCTTTTGTTCGTGTGTTATGTTAGGGGTTTGTGTTCCCCATATCCCCAAATCCTAACCCCCGAGTACCTCAGAATGTGACCTTATTTGGAAGTAGGGTTGTTGCAAATGTAATTAGTTAGAATGAAGTCACACTGGGGTAGGGTGGGCCCTTCATCCAATGTGACAGGTGTCCTTGTAAGAGGAGAAGAGACACACACACAGAGAATTCCAAGTGAAAACAGAGACACAGACGGAGACCACCATGTTATGACAGAGGGAGGGATGGAGTGAGGCATCTATGAGGCAGAGAACGCTGAGGACTGCTGGTGACACAAGAAGTTGAAAGACTCTTCCTCAGAATCTCCAGAAGGAACCAACTCTACCAGCATCTGGATTTTGGAATTCTAGCCTCCCAGAACTATCAGATACAGTAGTTCCCCCTTATCTGTGGTTTCACTTTCTGTGGTTTCAGTTACCCACAGTCAACTGCAATCCAAAAAATTACGTGGAAAATTCCAGAAATAAACAATTCATAATTTTTCACATTGTGTCCATTCTGAGCAGCATGATGAACTCTTGCACTGTCCTCTCCTCCATCCCGCCTGGGACGTGAATCATCCCTTTGTCTAGTGTATCCTGGTTCCTGGTCACTTAGCAGCCCTCTCGGTTATCAGATCTCCTGTGGTATTGCAGTGCTTATGTTCAGTAATCCTCACTTTACTTAATAATGGCCCCAAAAGCACAAGATGAGAGATGCTTGCAATTCAGATCTGCCACAGAGAAGCCATAAAGTACTTCCCTTTAAATGGAAAGGTGAAAGTTCTCAAATTAATAAGGAAAGAAAGAAACTGTATGCTGAAGTTGCTAAAGATCGACAGTAAGAACAAATCTTCTATCCTTGAGATTGGGGGGGGTCAGATAATTAGGTTTACTTATTTACTTATTTATTTATTTAAATTACTTTTTAGAGGAGGTACCGGGGATTGAACCCAGGACCTCGTGCACGCTAAGCATATGCTCTACCACTTGAGCTATGCCCTCCCCCTATCCTTGAGATTGTGATGAAGGAAAAGAAATTTGTGCTAGTTTTGCTGTCACATCTCAAACTGCAAAAGTTACGGCCACAGTGCATGATAAGTGCCTCGTTAAGATGGGAAAGGCATTAAATTGTAGAATATACAAATATGTACAAATTTGAGAGGGAGACCACATTCACAGAACTTTTATTACATTATATTGTTATAACAGTAACACTGGGGGTCTTGGAACGTATCCCTGCGGATAAGGGGTAACTACTGTAATACATTTCTGTTATTTTAAGGCATCCAGTTTATGGCACTTGGTTACAGAAGCCTGAGGAAATGTGTGTGTGTGTGTGTGTGTGTGTGTAAACAGAGCCTGTTCTGACTGGAGTAGGATGGTTCTCTAGGACATTAGTCTGCCATCCTCTCGGTCTCCCGGCTTTCCGAATAAAGTCGCTATTCCTCGCCCCAACGCCTCGTCTCCCGATTTATTGGCCTGTCGTGCGGCGAGCAGAATGAGTTTGGACTTGGTAACAATTTCCCTAGTTATATGGGCTGTCTTTTCACTTTCTTGATGGTGCCCTTTGAGGCACAAATTTTTAAAATTCTGATGAAGTCCAATTTACCTTTTTTCTTCTATGTGCTTTTAGTGTTGCATCTAAGAAATCACTGCCTAAGCCAACGTTACAAAGATATACTCTTCAGTTTTCTGCTAAGAGATTTATAGTTTTAGCTCCTACATTCAGGTCTATGATCAATTTTGAGTTAATTTTTGTGTATGTGTGAGGAAGGCATCTCCCTTTATTCTTCTGCATGTGGATATCCAGTGCCACTTGTTGAAGGGGGATAGAGGTTTTCAATACTGCTTGTAGGGTTTGAGATGAGCGAGACACGGGCAAGCAGGACCTGGAGACCTCACTGGCTGCCCCTGCTCCCCACTTCTGAGCAGGCCCTGCCCCTCCCCTTCTGTTGCTCTCTCTCTGAGTCGGAAGCTGCTCACTGGCCAGGGGAAGTGGGGTGGGTCTGGGGTTGTCAGGAGGCTTGTGGGAATGGATTTTGGCTCCTTTTTTTTTTTCCGCTATTTCAAGTGTTCCCTACACCTTTCTGTGCCTAAGTGTGGACAAGCAGAGGCAAGGAAGCTGGCTAGATGAACTAAGTGGCTGTCCACATAGAGGAAATGAGTCACACAAGGGGGGGGACCAGCCCAGCTGTTTTGCTAAGTGCCACCAACCTCACCCTGAAGTTGGTATTTCCAACCCCTAAATTAAGATTGCTCTCCCTGCTCCCATAGACAGGGAAGGGGAGTAGGTCTGGGGCTGCCCAGAAAGATTGGTTTGGACAGTTTAATCCATTCAGATGCTGTAAAACTCCTTAAGCCAAGTGTGGCGAGTTCCAAGTCAGGAGCTTGGCGCGGGGGTGGTGTGAGGGGGGCTCAGAGCTAGGCCTTCAGAGCTTCCTCCAAAAAACTTCCTTCTGCCAGTGACAGGACAGTGTGTCAATCAGGGTGGCTGCTAGCGACAATTTACAACTCAGGATTCTGAACAAAGTCTGTCTAGGTCATCAAGACCCAGGGGGAATCTCCCCATGGAAAATGGGCAGGAGGGGCATCACATGGCTGTCCGGGCAGCTCACAGCCTGGCACACACACCTGGGAAATCCTGTGACTTTCTATCCCCTGATCATGGCCCTAATGGGAGAGATTACTCTCTCTTAAGACTCAGATCAGGGGTCATCCATCACCTCCTCCTGGAAGCTTTCCTTACTCATCCGCAGCCTACACTCCCTTCTACCCACCCTCAGCTGGGTTTGGGACCCTCTGCGGGCTCCCATGGCATTTTGTG
This sequence comes from Vicugna pacos, assembly GCF_048564905.1. Lineage (NCBI taxonomy): Eukaryota > Metazoa > Chordata > Mammalia > Artiodactyla > Camelidae > Vicugna > Vicugna pacos. Next base: position 42,180,057 of record NC_133002.1, read on the forward strand.
CATATCCCCATCTGAGCACCTACAAAGCTGACTGGAATGGTCATGTTTCTTTGTGCCTAGCGTGGAGCTATAAAAGATGAGGGAATAAATCTCGACTATCCGAATGTCTTTAACATAAAATAATAAGGATGGGGTGAGGGAACAAGGAAGAAGACAAATGTGAACTTTGAGAAGGTGTAAGTCACTGGTGAGGGCTTCTCTCTCCATGGCAGGGACACTGCTAGGAAATGTTCACATCCGGTCCAGTGAGCATAGGCTGGCCACCAGGAAATGGTACTCTAGGGAAGATCTGTTGTTCCCTTAAGCAACAGAGAAAAACAGCAGGAACACTGGGCCTTTGGAGCTTCTACACGTGGGCCTGGACTAAGCTCTGTGCCTGTGCCCCTCTCCGGGGCCCCCAGTCATAAAACGGAGTGGGGTGGTGAGCTTATCACTGCTTCCCTTTTCTCTCTCACCTTCCTACCTCCTGCTCACTCAGGGCCCCACATCTGGCCAGGTCTCTGCTCCTTTCACAGTGGGGAAAAATCACCATTGACCGAGGCTCTGAGCAGCAGCTGCCACCATGTCTTGAGATGATCAGCCCTCAGCGTGTGTTGCTGGTTTCTTAGTCAACCTTCAGGGTCTTGTGGCATTCTGGGCCCTGAAGTCATCTTCAGGACAGCAAAAACTCAGAATCTGACCCACACGTACACAGCTCCAAGATTTATACCGTCATACTCAATAAATGGCACTGGGTCAATAAGACATCCACATGGAAAACAGCTACCTCACACCGTATTCAAAAATGAATCCCAGGTGGATAATAAACCTCAGTGTAAAATGTAAAATATTAAAACTTCTAGAAGAAAATACAGGGATTTTCATAGCCTTCATAGCCTTGGGGTAGACCCAAGATTTTTAAAATAGACACAAAACACGTTAATCAAAAACAAAACGACTGATAAATTGAAGATCATTAAAATTAAGAACTTCTGTTCAATAAAAGATACCATTAAGACAGCTAAAACGCAAGCCATAGACTGTAAGAAGATATTTGCTATATGTATTTTTTCTCCAATAAAACACACATCCATAGCATATAAAGAGCCCCTACAAATCAATAAGGAAAATATATACAACTTAATTTAAGAATGAGACAATGACTTTAAAGGACACTTCCAAAGAGGATCAGATGGCCCAAAAGTAAATGAGAAGGTATCAATATCATTAGTCATCAGGGAAATGCAAATTAAAACCACAGAGAGATACCACTACTCACCTATTAGAGTGGCTAAAATGCAAAATATTGACAATACCATTGACTGTGATAAAGAGTGATGGAAATGCTCATATAGTGCTAATCTGACTGTACATTCGCACCAGCACTTTAGCAAACTATCTGGCAGTCTCTTCTAGAGCTAAACATGTGCCTGCCCGGTGACCCAGCAACTCCATTCTTAGATGCAAACCCAGAAGTGAGTGTGGAGATTCACCAGAAGACAAGTAACAAGAATGTTCACAGCTGCTTTCCTCCTAACAGCCAAAACCTGAAAACAACCCAAATATCTGTTAACGGGAGAATAAATAACTACATTGTGATATATTCCTACAATGGAAAAGAAGGAACTAGAGCCTCAGGCTATAGGGACAGATGAATCTCACATACACAGTGTTCAGTGAAAGAAGTAAAAGAGCACATAGTGTATGAGGCCATCTCTATGAAGTTCAACAACAGGAAAAACTTTAAGGACTAGAAGTCAGATGATGGTTTCCTCTGGAGGGGAGCAAGCAGTGGGAGAAGCCACGAGGAAGCCTCCGGAAATGTTCCATGTCCTGATCTGGATGGTGGTAGAGTGCACACATCATACATAATTATTCACTGAGGTGTACACTGAAGACCTAGGTACTTTAAATATATTGTTCCTCAAACAGTTTTAAAAGGGGAGAGTTTGGACAATTCAATGGGGGAAATAATGGTCTTTCCAACAAATGGTGCTGGTACAACTGTACTTCCACATGCAGAAGAATGAAGTTGGACCCCCTTCTTAAGGCATATACAAAAATTAACTCAAAATGGATCATAGATCTAAATGTAAGAGCTGAAACTATAAAATTTTTAGAACACATTGGAGTAAACCTTCATGACCTTGGATTAGGAATGAGTACTTAGATAGGACACCAAAAGCATCAGTGACAAAAGAAAAAACAGACAAATTAGACTACATTAAAATTAAAAACTTTTATGTTGTAGATGATACCATTAAGAAAGTGAAAAGACAACCCACAGAATGGGAGAAAAAAACCCTGCAAACCACTTGTCTAATAAGGGCTAGAATCCAGAATATATAAAAAACTATGATAACTCAATTTATTAAATAACCCAATTTAAGAATGGGCAAATGTTTTGAATAGACATTTCTACAAAGAAGAGACACAAACAGCGATAAGCACATGAAAAGATGCTCAACATCATTAGTCATCAGGGAAATGCTGATCAAAACCATCATGAGACACCATTTGTCACCCACTAGGATGACTACAATAAAAAACAAAAACAAAGACAGTAAGAACTGTTGGTGAGGATGTAGAGGAATACACTGATGCTTGAAATATAAAACGGGTCAGCTGCTTTTGGGAAACAGTTTGGCAGTTCCTCAAAATGTTAAATATAGAGTTAGCATATGATCCAAAAATCCTACTAATAGGTATGCACCCAAAAAAGTTAAGAATATATGTCTAAGCAAAAAATTGTACATTAATATTCATAGTAGCATTATTTATGACAGCCAAAAGGAAGAAAAAAAGCCAATGTTCATCAACTCATGAACAGATAAATAAATGTATACTCCGTACAGTGGGATTGGTGATGGACTATTACTCAGCAACAAAAAGGAATGAACCTTAAAGACATTTCGCTAATTGAAAGAAGCTAATCACAAACATCACATATTATATGACTCCATTTATGTGAAATGCCCAGAGAGGCAAATTCAGAGACAAGGTAGATTAGTGGCTGCCAGGGGTTGAGGGGGGTGAGGTAGGAGGAGGGGAACAGGATGGGCAGTGATTGCTCATAGAAGTAATTTTATGGGAGATGAAAATGTTTTAAGATTAGATTGTGGTGATGGCTGCACAATTCTGAGAATATACTAAAAAAAAAACCTGAATTATACACTTTAATTAGGTGAATTGTATGGTATGTGAATTATATCATAATAAAGCTGCTAAAAAGGGGGTGGGTGGACCTCTTCTAGTCTATTTCATGGCCTTGGTCCAACCCCTGAGTTATAGGATCTGGAAGCTACAGGCCAAAGGAGAAACATGTACAGACAGAGCTGAAAGAGAGACTAAATCCCCAACATGAGCCCCAGACAGCAGCTGGGATGAGCTCTGGGTTTCATGTGTCCATGTGCACGTGCACACCAATTCCTACTTCTGCTTCCCATGACTCAAGCACAAATGTGAAATGGCAAAAGAGCTTGGGTTCACAGCTTTGGCTGCTGCTTCACTGGGCCCACAGTTTCAGCCTTTCTCCAGCTGCCAGGCTCTCTCCAGGACATTCCCAGGCTGGTCTGGATTGGTTTATTCTACAACAGCACTGTCCCACAGAAATACAATGCGAGCCACATGTGTCATTTAAAATGTTCCACTAACCACATTAAAAAAGTTTTAGAGGGGGAGGGTACAGCTTAAGTGGTAGAACGCATGTTTAGCACCTAGCAGGTGGTCCTGGGTTCAATCCTCAGTACCTCCTCTAAAAATAGATAAATAACCCCCCCCAAAACCAAACCAAACCAAACCAAAAAACAACAGATGCATGAATATATGTATCTATATGCATGACTGGGACATTGTGCTGTACATCAGAAACTGACACATTGTAACTGACTATACTTCAATTTTTAAAAAGTTCTGAAAAACTGTTGAAATTAATTTTAATGTTATTTGAAATACGTATCTAAATTGTTCCCATTTCAACATGTGATCAAAAAACATATGAACGAGACATTCTATGTTCTTTTGTTCCTACCAAGTCTTCGAAATCCAGTGGTTATTTTACACAGCTTATTTCGGTTTGGACGAGCCACATTTTAAGTGTTCAGTAGCCACATATGGCCAGCGGCTGCCAAAGTGGACCATGCGGTTCTAAATCTGCTTCATGTTGCAAAATGAGTATTTTCAAAGCCTAGTATTTTATAAACATGTGAATTTAATAACAAGTACTGAGGAGGAAACCAAATCTCTGTGAGGTGAAGTGAATTGCTCGAGGCCGTAAGCTGGAGAGGGGCAGTGGTTAAGAGCAGAGAGCCTGCTGTCAGCTGAGAATTATCCTCTCCACAGGGTCCACGCGCAGATGACAGGAGAAACCCACAGGAAGTGATGGGCACAGAGCCTGGCTCACATCCACCACTCACCAAGAAACCTTCCCTCCATCACCATGAAGCTATTAATACCAAATCATGCAGGGACAGGGGACTCAGGGGGAGAAGGTGGAGACCACTTGGGGTCACTAGCTGGGGAAACCCTGTACCAGTTCTGAGACATTCACCAACCCCCTGCAGCCTCGCCGCCCCCATGGCTTGTACCACTCACCGGACTGGTGGGTGAGGGAACCACAAGGCTCAGCCTAGGTCCGTCATCCTCTGGAGGCTTCTGCTGGCTACTCCCTTGGCCGACGGCTCTGGTCGTCTCTCTCACAGGACTAGGAGGCTGCTGGTCTGAAGTGCTCCCCGAAGGGCCAGCTTGGGTAGTGCCCAGATGCAGCCGGCCCAGGGGGCCAGGTGCCTGGGAAAGCGGCTCCTGCTTGGGGCCACCATCTTGAGTCCCAGGGAATGCCTGGGCGGGGAGGGGCTCTGCAGGTACATCAAAGTGCAGGGGTGTGCTGGTGTCAAGGCCGTGGAGGGAGAGTGAGGCTGGCAGCGTGGGGATCTCCGTTTCTCCGCTCAGTCCGTTGGTTGGTACAGAGTTTACCTGGGCTTTGCTGAATTCCGACAACACCCTGGAAGTTTTTAAACAGAGAAACCTGTATGACAGGCTTGTCAGGTGGAATGCCCGAAGCTACTGGGGCGGTGGGAAGAGTGGAAAACTGCTGTTTTGTGATTGAAAAAACAAAACAAACACCCTCTTAATGCTACCCTCCTAGCTCACAACCACACAGCCCTCCTCACCTGACACTCCCCACCGAAGCTTCTTTGCAGCTGGGACTTAGGTAGATTGAGTGGGCAGGTGAGCTGTGGGGTCCAGGATCTCAGGTGAAAAAGCTCACAAAGCAGAGAAAAGGACTTGATGTGAATGGGAACTGACTGCCTTTACCTTCTGAACAGGCTAACTGTGGGCCTGGAGAGTTCGCTCAGCCAAATAAACAGTGGTGTGGGCTGTCATTGCCCCAGGCTGTGCTCGGCAGAGCTTTGGTGGACAGTGTGTCTCAGCGCTGGGCTCCCCGACAGCACAAACAGTTGAGGCACCAAGACCCCGCTCCCTGGGACGTGGACTTGGGTGAAGTGAGGACTCACTTTGTTCCTGGAACAGTAACTGGGCAGCAGGGATGGGGTGACGGGCTGGGTGTGGAGCCAGAGAGGCCTCACATTCCCAGAAGCCACTGCTGGAGGACAGTGTCTACAAGCCGTGTGGTGTTGGTACCAGCAAACACAGGGTGTGCTCCCGATGGGACTGGTACCTCCTGCCCCTCAGTGGTGTTCTGGGGCACAGGGAGTCAGTGTTACTGCCTTATGTACACACACACACACACACATGCACACACACACACTTCTGAGGCTTCTGGAACGTGCACTGGCTAGTGGCTGCTCCTCCCTCCCTCTCCTGAAGCTTCCAAGAATCCAAGTTCTACTACTGAGATAAACCTATTAGCTGTCTCTTCCTCTGCTTATGAATCTAGTGGAGGACATCATGGACAAATGCAAGTTCAGGTGGCAAGAAAGCTGTCTGGAGTCCAAGAGATCCCACACATCTGCCCGAATGGCTTAGACTGAGTCCAGAAGACACATCAAACTCCCCTTAACAAGGGCTTATGTAAAAGAGGATTTTAGAACTTAGGTTTTCATCTGGTTGTCTTTTAGGCGAGCTCTGCTTTTATTTACACCATCATAACCCCAAATGATGTTTCAAGACATTTTCCTTAAGTACAAGTGACCAACCCATGCATTTCTGGGCAACTGATTTTCAACATGGGCACCAAGACATTTCAGCGGGGAAAGAATAGTCTTTTCAACAGATGGTGCTGGGAGAAGTGGAAAGTTCCATGCAAAAGAATAAAGTTGGACCCCTATCTCATACCATATAAAAAAGTTAACTCAAAATGGATCAAAGACCTAACAGTAAGAGCTAAAACAATAAAACTCCTAGAAGGAAATAGGTATAAAGCTTCATATCTTTGGATGGGGCAATGGTTTCTTACATATGACATCTAATGCATAAGCAACTAATAAAAAATAGATAAACTGGACTTCATTAAAATTAAAAACTTTTCTGCTTAAAATGGATACTATCAAAAAGTGAAAAGACAATCCATAGAATAGGAAAAATTAATGCATATCTTCTATGCAAAGATGATCCTATATCTGGTAAGGGTCTAGTACCCAGAATATATAGAGCTTTTACAATTCAATAATAAACAAATAACCCAATTTAAAAATAGGCAAAGGATGTGAATAGACATTACTCTAAAGAAGATATACAAATAGCCAGTAAGTACATGAAAAAGTGCTCAAAATCATTAGACAGTAGTGAAATACAAATCAAAACCACCATGAGATACTACTTTACACCCACTAGGATGGCTATAATGAAAAAGACAGAGAATAACAAGTGTTGGCAAAGATGTGGAGAAATTGAAACTCTTCTATACTGTTGGTGGAAACGTACAATGGTGTAGCCTCTGTGGAAAACAGTTTCGTAGTTCCTCAGAAACTTAAATATAGAGTTATATGACTGAGCAGTTCTACTCTTAGGTACACATCTAAGAAAATTTAAAAACATATGTCCACACAAAAACTTGTACATGAATGTTCACAGCAACATTATTCATAATAGTCAAAAAGTGGGAAAAAAACAAATGTCCATTAATTGATGAAAAAGTATATTATGGTATAGCCATACAATGGAATATTATTCAGCCATGATACATGCTCTAACATGGATGAACCTTGAAAACATTACACTTAGTGAAAGAAGCCCCTCACAAAAGGCCACATATTATATGATTTGACTGACGTTAAATGTCCAGAATAGGTAAATTCATAGCTAATGGGTAAGGGATTTCTTTAGAGGGTGATGAGAATGTTCTTGAACTAGACAGCAGTAGATGTTGAATTCACGACCCTGTGAATATACTAAAAGCCACTGCATTGTATACTTTAAAAGAATGAATTTTATAGTATGTGAATCATATCTCAATAAATAACAAGTGACCTTTCAGTGAAAGGTGTAAATGTGTTTGTGGAATAGTCTTGGGAGGGGTAGGTGAGTGCTCGTTCTTGCTCTAAAACACACCCACAAAAATTCCAATCCATGACAAATTCTGGAGTAGCTTCCACAGGCAGAGGAGGAAGGGACATTTGCTAACCGATTATATGTGTCCAAACCATTGTGACAGAATGGGGCCCCCTTCTGAAATGAACTAGGGAGGCAGATTTTTGCTAACATCCTTTGTGAGGTCCCAGCTCCTCTGGGGCTCCTGGGAGGTGATGCGGTGAGTGATAAAGAGCAGGGCTCCAGAGTCCACCTGGCCGTGGTCAGCACATTGCTGGGGGCCCCACAATGTAAACACTGAAGGTCATGGACTTAACTCCCTTGTCTGAAAAGCAGGCGAGGTAATAGCACCCAGCTTTTATGACTGTGACAAAGATTAAATGAGATAATATAGGTAAAGTGCTTAGAAGAGTGTCTAGCAAAAAGTAAGTACTCAACAACCGTCAACCTCATTTTGTTCTTGCAATTGTTTTCATTATCACTGGTAAGACTGCTTAGTCTCCACGTACACAAACATAAAAACAGAAGGAAAAGAGAAGATTTATCAAAATACTCACTAGCATTATCAAAATGATTATCAATTATCAATGAATCCAAATCTATAAGAAAGATTTTAACAATAGGAGCGGACTAGATGTTAGAATAAGTGAGTGACTTCATGCCTAAAGAAATGCCACCAAACAGCAAGAATCTTGGGTGATAAATCAGAGCTTCCAACAAATCAAAACCAAGGTCAAGGTGCAATCAAGTTCACTGAGTTTCCCCAGAATCAGTACTGGTCTTCAGGACCCAATGAGAGTAAGAGAGACATGTACATCAAGTGGGAAACAAAAATGCTAGAGACAAAATTTTGAAGGAAAGGCAAAAGAAAGAAAATTTTCAAAAACTGAGAGGAAATGAAACACAGAAATGAAACAGTGAAACTGCTACACTCCTTCCACTTCCGTCTGGTTCAGGGTCATGTTTTTCAAACTTTCTATTCAAAAAATTTTAAGCTTTGTGATTTCATTTAGAAAACAATCTGAAAAAAGTATACATATTGTACATACTTATGTATGTAAGTGTAAGTACGTGTGTGTGTATGACGGAAATAAAGAGCATGGCCTGGAGAAGCTGGATGGCCACCTTATAAAGCACCCTTGACAAGCGATTCTCAGCCTGCGGTTTTCTTAAACATTCGGACAATCGTGTTGGTGACACATGGTACCATCTGGCAGTCAAAGGCCACTGATAAAAGCACAGAGATGGGCTGCATATGCTAAGACTCATGTCCCCCAGGGAAAGGTCTCATGATGATGACATCTGACAAATATTACTAACTAGGGTTTTGCAGCAGTGTATATGGGGACAAACAGTAGGAGAATGGATGTCACAGGTATCCAGGAATAAAATGACAACATCTGGTTAGCATGCACCCTGTGTCAGGCATCGCTCTAAGCACTTTACGTATCTAAACTCATTTCACATCCCCAGCATTCCTCTGAAGCATTCTTATCTGCCTTTTACGGAGGACATCAAGGTCAGAAAGGCTGAATAACTTGCCCAAAGTGGCAAAGCTGGTTCGTGGAGGACTCAGGCAGTCTGGCTCCTGAGCCCACACTCTTTGTCACTAGACTGCACCTACACTTCTCAGTGACAACTATAATTCAGACCCAATGAACACAAAAGAAGATATTCAGGGCAGTCAATCCTCTCTTCACAAGGCAAACTGTAATTTGGTTTCTGCAAAACACTAAATTATTAAATTTCATTTGGAATGTTACTTTGCTTCATGCTTAATTTGCAGATGTTTTGATCTTATAGTTGTAAGAGTTGTAAGCACAAGGTGTTGATGCCTAATTCTAAGTTACAGACATTTAAGTAACATTACAACTTAAGCAAACTCTTAACTGTTGGTTAGTATCTTTACCCTTAAAACATACGCTCCAAGAAATGCTGGTCTCTGTGGATGCTCACAGACTAACTTCCAGTCCAGCTCCAAGAATGCTGGTGCTGGAGGCGTACTTGTGCGTGTGTGTGTGTAGTGTTGGCCAGTTCCTCACATCACTGTCCAGAGCTGGTCTGTATATCCTGACCCTCTCCCCTTGAGTTCCCCCATAATGCCCAGGACAACACTTCCCACACAGAGTGGATGGTCACTGATTCAACGACTTTAAGCTGGAATTTTCCAATCACAAGACCCATGAAAGATAAAGGCAAGGCACATGACACAGAGAAGGCCAGCTGGTCTGCGGGAGGAGGTAGACAACTCAGGGCTAAGACAGGTGACTGGGCCTCAGTCACGCCACGGGTCCAGCCGCCTCTAGGGTGGGGGCTGCTCCTCCCCAGCACGCTATATCTATTTAAAAATTCTGTCTAATGTGCTCAGTGTTTCTGGGCCCGACCTGATATTTTTATGTGTGCAACTCACTAACAGGCATCTGATTCAATTCCCAAACAGTCCAATGAGGGAATTCCCATTTTAAATACAAAGAAACAGAACTTCAAAAAGAGTTAGCATTTGCGGGACATTACTGGGCTTGTGAGTGGTGGGACAGGACCTGAAACTAGATCTGCTCCAAGCCTAGTCCATGATTACCCAATCCTGGTGTTACTCCCACACCAGATGGGAACCCTGCAAAGACCTGAACCAAGGTCGGGGTGAGGAGAGGAACAGCAGGAGTGGAAAGAAGGCCCTAAACACAGGCTGATGGAACATGGGTCCTATGGAAGGAAATGCTTAATAAACGGTTGCCATTTTTTAACCTACTAGATGGAGCAAATATCCATAAGTTTGATAATCCCTTTGTAATAGAGGAGAACAAATCTGACTCTATATTAGATCTGTTCCTTTAGTTTTAACCACCGCACCCTTTTTTCTAGGTTTATTCCTGCTAGCTCTGCACCTTTTGTAAGTGAATGTTGCCTGTAGCCTGCCTGGTAAAAGGGAGAGCCTTTTCTCAAGCGTCTGACCTTTAAGGATACTAACACTTCTGCACTTACATAAAGATAACAAGCTGCAGAATGGAAAATAACCTTTGTTTTGTTGGAGGTTTTGCAGGAGCACCATGACCTGGCCCACGTGGGCAACTGCAGGAGCAAAGAATTTCTACAGCAAGAAGTTTGCAACAACCAACCACACCCCCTCCCCTGTTCTTTTCTTGTGTAAAAGGAGCCTGTATTCTGACTAGAGCAGGATGGTTCTCCAAGACATTAGTTGGCCATCCTCTCGGTCTGCTGGCTTTCCGAATAAAGTCGCTATTCCTTGCCCCAACACCTTGTCTCCCAATTTACTGGCCTGTCGTGAGGCCAGCAGAACGAGTTTGGACTTGGTAACACCTTCTGTTGACAAGGCTGAGAAGACAGAGGTGCATTCCTGATCAAGTGTAAATAGGCAATATCTGTGAAAATTACAAATTAATTTATCCCCTGGCTCAGCAGTTTTGCTTCTGAATAGAGATAACTTGCATAGAACTAAAAGACCACATAAACGTATTAGTTATAAAAACACTGAACTCTAATGTCCATGAAATTCAGGGCTGATTCAATAAACTAAAGTATATTCATACAATGGAAAAAATCTGGAAAAAAATAGAAGAAAGACAGAAGAAAAGATCTCCCAAACAAGGTGTAGAATAGTGTACTTATAATTTATAGTAGCTTCTGTGGAAAGAAGTGGGAGAATAAGAAATAAGGAAGAAAAAATCTAAATCTGCATATTATTATTTATTACAGATGAATTTAGAAATACTAGAAAAATACGCAGAATTTAATAATTATGGTTTCAGGGGTGGGAAAACACTTTTCACTGTATACATTTTAGATCTTTTTTAACCATAAAAAGATTATCTATTCAAAAATTAATGTTAAAAAGCCTGAATGAAATAGGCTCTGCCCAGGCTCCCTCCTCTAGCCAAGTTCTCACTCTATGTATTCCTTCGTCCACACACTTGCTTGTCCCCATTTGTCTGCCACCCGCTCCAGGAATCACTTAGGTTTTGTGTCCTCCAGAAGGTCTTCTGTGAGGTCCCAGAAGATCACCCTTACGCATTATGCTTTGTTGCACTTTTTGGAAGTTGTATTTATAGCTCTGAACTATTATTAGCTTCCTTCTTTCTAGATGAAGAGGACAATGTTACTTTACACTGAATCCTAAGACCTTGTCAGAGATCACCCAGGACAGTGCTGGGGCTCCATCTACACCCATCCTTCTCACTGGCCCCAGTCTGCCTCCGGGGACAGCTTCCAGCATCTCCAGTCCCTGAGGGAGAGTCCATGGCCCCTTTGTCTGCCCTTCTGCCCTCACAGAGGACAGTGCTCGGTGACAGGCAGTCACATGCTACAGGAAGGGAGGGAGGGAGGGCAAGAGGAAGAGAAGAAGGAAGAAGGAAGGGGGGGGTACTTACTCTTGCAGAGATGGGTCTGAATCATCGGCATTTGCCATCCCCAGGTCTGAGTCGTAGGACATGGGCTCCTCGGAACGGTCTGGGCTCCTGGAGCCGTTCTCTTGGAGGAGGCAGCTATCAGAGTTGAGGCTGCAAGAGAGCTGGGACGAACTGGCCGTGTCCAGGATGAGGGAGGAGGCAGTGAGCTTCCTGTTCCGCCGGATCTTATGGCCCGAGTGCTGGACTTCGATGTCCTCTGAGCCTGAGGAGTGGGAAATTGAATCCAAGGATTCCTTCCGCTGTAGTTGTGAACTAGAGGTAGTGAGGGGATCGAGCTCAGAGAGTGGGCAGAGCCCAGAGAGGGCCAGTGGGGTGAGCGTCCACTCATTCAAGATGGCAGACTTGTAGGAGAGGTCGAAGGACAGGGATGTCAGGCCCTGCAGTAAGCTGAGGAGGAACTCGCCCTCCTCGGCGTCCCGGAGCAGGGCTGTGGGCTGATAGTATTCGCACAGCTGGGCCTGCTCCTGGAGGAGCAGTTTCAGGTAGCACTCCATCAGGCCATCGTTGAGGGCCAGCCGCAGCCAGGCCCGGCAGCGGCCCACATCCGTGCTGACAAAGATCAGGTGCTCCAATTCTGAGATGATGTCTCTGGGAAGGGGGAGAACAAACTTGTTTCAAGAAACAACTTCCAGTCACTGAGATGTTGTTTTACCCACTGGTTAGAAAGAGCCAGTAACAAGACTGCAGATATACAGAGCATGAAAAATTCTTGGAGAATAGCGTTCTACGGGGAATTTAGAAATATTACAACACCCAACATTCGTAGGGTGGTGTCATGAAGGATAACTGCCATTTTTATTACAACTACCCCATGGGCCCCTGACATCATCTGCTCACCCAGGACATGTCTGCTAAGCCCTACGTGCAAGGTCCTTGGAACTGTGAAGACAGGGTAAAGATATGGTCCCTACCCTTAGCCCTAACCACCTCCCAAAGGCACACTCAGGTGAGCCCTGTTGTTCGGAGAGCTAGGGTGGGGGCTGGGCAATCATTTCTGGGTTGGAGCAAGAAAAACGCCATAGAAATGGTAGGATACAAGCCAAGCCTTGAGGGATGTCAAGAGGCAAAGATGGAAGGAGAGTCTTCGAGGCACGGGGGACTGACAGCAACAAAGGCATAAAGGGTAAGAAAGCAACAGACTGTAGCAAGGGTGGTGCGCACTTCAGTTACAGCATGGGGAGGAGGCGTGGGTGACTCGGTGGCAAAGCCAGTTAATGCAGGGTCTTGAGTATCAAATGGGTAAGGCAAAGTGGGGCAATACAAGTCCCGCTGTGCATCAGAATCACCTGGGGAACCAGGTCAGGATATAGGTTCAGGGGCTCGAACCAAGTGAATCAGACTCCAGGCTGGTATTTGGGAACCTGTGGGCTGTAGATCTTTGCACAGGAAAGTGATGTGCCCACAGCTGTGAAGACTTCAGGGTGGGGTGCCCTGGATAAGATCTGACCCCATGTGTGCCACGCTCAGCTCCTGAGTGCCTCGGTCTGATTGAAATGCTCCTCCTCTGACTACCACACGTCTCCTCCATGGGAGCTCGGGCCATACTCTGCAGAACTCAGTGACTGAGCTCCCGTGAGCTTAAGCTCAGTAAATGTTGGCTGTCTGACCAAAGGAAAGACAGAATGAGATAAGGGGGACAATTAGAAAGGCACTATCACCCAGGAGTGAGGTAAGAACCTGAGATAGGGCAGTGGCAGTAAGCACAGAAAGGAAGAGTAGAGACTGACAAGGCACCTTCGGGCAGAAGGTGGCATTTAATAGCCTTGAGAGGCACAGTGCCAGCCATTTGCTCCAAAGCCCAGGTGGTTAAGGGCAGGGCCAGCAAGACAAGTATCAGGGCACACATTCAGATGCTCTACCTGGATGCCACTCTTCTTAAAAACGAACAAACAAAAAAACCCAGACCTTGGTATAAGTATGACACTTAGCACACAGATGTTGCAAATATTCTAAGGCTGGGTCAGCAAACTTTTGGGAACAATCAGACAGGAAAGATTTTAGGCTTTGCAGGTCACAAAACCTCCACTGCAACTAGCAAACTTGCCAGAGTGTGGTTAAAAAAAAAAAGGCAGCTTCTGCTCCTGCCCAAGAGACCAGCCCAGGGACTTGAAGCTGCCCCAGGCCATCCCCTGAGAGGCTCACAGAGGCCTGGTTTAATAATTACCCCTACCTCACCCATCTCCACTCTAAGGACACAGAGTCTCAGTGGCTTTTCCACACAGCTGGAGAGGAAGAGCCCTGTGTCGCACACTCTGAAGCTCCTCCCCGACTCCCCTGGTCCCACAACACCACCCCGGGCTCTCACTTGTGGGTGACAGCTTTCAGGAGGGGCCAGAAGACAGGTTGGGGCAGAGGCTTCTGGTGGGCATTTTTCTTCCTTTTCCCTCCGGCCTCCGCCCGGATGTGCTTGGCGTGCAGGCCGTGGATGAAGACGGCCTCCAGGGCGCTGCACATGGCGTTGGCGTCCCCGTCTTCGCTCGTGACCACTGTGTCCGAGGACACGTACTGCTTCTGCAATGCCTTCACGGAGCCCACTAGCTTCTTCTTGATGACCTAGGCAGTGCCCAACATAATACAGGACTTTAGAAGATCCCATGGCACCCCCTGCAGTGTAACTCTGTTGCCAGAAACGAGGGTCCGTGTACCTGCACAAACTTCTATCTCTGTAGCAAAACTGGCACAGACTAACTAATGTATGTAATGCAATGTAACTTTATTACAGTAATACAAAATTAATAAATTAATGTAACTAATAATGTAGAGAATAAAGAGAAAGCATAGAGAGGAAAAGGAAACACACTACTACCACCCAGAGATACTGTTGTCAGTTTTTTTCCCCAAAGACATTTGTGGGGTTTTTGTTTTTTAAATGTCAGTGAGCTGACAGCCATATAAGTCTTGAGTGTAAACCCTGGCTCCATCACAGTTACAGCTATGGGAGCGCGGGTAATCCAACCTAGGACAGGGGTGAGGCCTCCCACCTTATTCACGTGACCAACATTCCACAGAGAATAAGTTAAGAGGCAAAAGGCACTGCTTTAGAACAACATCAACAACAACAAAACCACTAAGAAACAGGAGCACGTTCTACGTGAGGAAAGAGCCTAGACGTGGCGACTGAAGCCGAGGTTTAGTCTCAGCTGTCAGTCACCAGCTGGGTCACCTCAGACATTTCACTTAACCTCTCTGAACCTCAATTTCTTCATCTGTTAAATGGAAAGAATACTTCATGATTTACAGCACTGGGGGGATTACTCTTTGAGGGCAGGGCTAGTTTTTTCAATTTATCCTCGTGCCCTCAACACTAGGCCTGGTTCCTGACACGTGTACTCCATAAATGTTTGCTAAGTGAATAAACTATTAAAAAACATAAAGTCCTTTGGAAATACAGAGTAAAGATAGTTCTATTATAATATAAGCAAGTATGTCAGAATCACCTAAGTGGAAAAGCTTAGAGGGAGCTGAGAAAAACTGGCTTAAATTATTAGGTAAGGATTATGGACAAATATTTCAGTGTTTCATTTTTATTTTAGCCAACACAATTAATGTTAATGTTCTTTGAAAAGTTAAATGTTCTTTTTTTTAGAACAGCTTTAATAAGACATAATTTACACAGCATAAAATTCACTCATTTACAATTTACAGCTCAGTGGCTTTCAGCATATTCACAGAACTGTGCAACCATTGCCTCTATCTAATTTTAGAACATTTTCACTGCCCTGCAGAGAAACACGGTACCCATAGCAGTCATTCACTATTCCCCTCTCCCCAAACCCCTGGCAACCATGAATCTTCCTGTCTCTGTGGATTTGCCTGTTCTGGACATTTCATACAACATGCAGCCGTCTGTGTCTAACTTCTTTCCCTCAGCATGTTTTCAAGGTTTGTCTATGTTATAGCATATATCAGTATTTTATTCCTTTTTATTGCCAAATATGGCATAGGTATACATTTTATTTATCCATTCACCAATTAATAGATATTTGGGTTGTTTGCACTTTTTGGCTACAACACTGTTATGAACATTCATGAACAAGTTTTTGTGTAGACATATGTTTTCAATTCTTTT
The DNA here is from genome assembly GCF_048564905.1 of Vicugna pacos. Taxonomy (NCBI): domain Eukaryota; kingdom Metazoa; phylum Chordata; class Mammalia; order Artiodactyla; family Camelidae; genus Vicugna; species Vicugna pacos. Next base: position 42,196,017 of record NC_133002.1, read on the forward strand.
GCATATATACCTAGGAGTGGAATTGCTGGGTCATACGCAACCCTATGCTTAACTTTTTGAGGAACTATCAAAATGTCTTCCACAATGGCTGCACCATTCTACATTCCCACCAGCAATGTATGAGGGTTCCAATTTCTCCACATCGTCACCAATACATATTATTGTCTGCCACTTTGATTACAGCCATTCTAGTGGTTACGAAGAAGTATCTCATTGTGGTTTTGATTTGTCTTTGTCTAATGTCTAATGATGTTGAGCATCTTTTCATGTACTTATTGGTCATTTGTATATCTTCTTTGGAGGAATTCTTGGTCTTCGGGTAACCTATATTAAATCTCCATTTTTTTTTTATAAATCCTCATTTTATCACCAATAAGATGATCTAGAAAGGGCAGGATCTCTTCAGAGCCTGCTTCTGCTATAACTTTTTCTCAAGTCTTCTCTTTCTGGACAGTGCCAACTCATTTCAAAGTGAGAAAAATCAAAGGAATGGCTGTCCTGAGCATCCCTTCCCCCACCCTTAATCCTCCTTTGTTACCTACCGGGATGGCAGCCGAGTGGTCCAGTCCATTCTCCACCACTGAGAGCATCTCCACTCAAGCAGCAGCTCCCAGAAGAATCACATGACACCTGAAGAGATACACGAGACCACATGAATGATCACTGCCTCAGCCAATCTCCTCCCCACCCCCAGCCTTCATCTTACTCAAACTGCAACTGGAAGGACTTTGAACCCAAAAGTGAAAACCAAGAGTAGATTTTAAGGAAGGAGACAAGGAAGGAAAAAACGTCTGAGGCTTCGGATCTCATGAGCTGAGGGTCCCTATGTGACATGGGTGGGTCTGCCCCAAGGGTGGGTACAAAAGGCTCTTTACTCCACACCAATGGCTGACATGAAAAGCAGGGAATGAAAAGCTGGTGCAGGGCTCACCATTCACATTCAGGGCCTGGGCCCTGCCACTGTCCCCTGACTCCTGTCCTAGCCCAGGGCCGGCCAACTCAGTGGGGAAAAGCACAACTGAAACAGCTTCAAAAGGAAGGGCTCTCTTGCTACACATCTGCTTCTCCTTTGGGCTGAGGGTCTAGTTTAAGCTGCACAGGAATATGTCTAAAGGAGAACAACACGGGTTCTAATCTCAATTTGACACTAACCAGCTAAGCATGCTGGGGCACGCACCGGGCCTCTCAAATGGAGGTTATGAATGTGGAAAACACCGAGCACAGGGCCTGATATTTACCAAGGATATCTATAACCCTAGTGGATGTGGCCACCCAAATCTACAAGCAAAGAATGCTATTGCCTAAATGAGTGTGCACAAGTAGCTGAAGTCAGTACACAGGTAAATCTCTCAGGCCCTCTCGTGGGGGTGGCTGAGGGTAAGAAGGATGGGGTGGGGCCTTTGGCCTGAGCCTGAGGGGACTGCTGCCTGGCCTGGCCCCACCCACATCTAAACACATCTCTAGTAAGTCACATAGCTAAGCATGAATGGACACCAAAAGAAGAAAAAAAGAAAGAAAAAGGTTATGTTGTCTTTGCTCTCAAAAACTCATGGCCCAAAGAAGTTAACAAAATCAAGTCATGCTCAATGGATTTTGTACCGTTTACGTATATTGCCTCATTCATTCCTTCTAACCACCCTAGGAGCATTTTAATTACCTCAGATGACAGATGAGAAATAGAAGCTGACCCGGGTCAAGGAAATTCCCAAGATTCCAGGGCTACTAAGTGGCCGACACCACTACCTCTGGTCAGGACAACGCCAACCCCAGCTCAAGGGAAACCCCCAGACTTCTGAAGAGGTGTGATCACTGCTCTTCTGGAAGAGGCAGGTGTGAGCCAGGGCTAAGGGGTGGGGGGGGGGCAAAAGGGCAGGGGGGCCTAGGAGGAGGGTTCTTCAGCTGGGGGTCCAGGTGAGGGGGTGCAGTGGAACACTGAGGTCAGTCTGGTGGGAAAGGTTTACAGGAGGATAGCGAGCATGACGCTTGGAAATGGGAGAAGCAGCGTTGCCCTAGACAGTGGAAGATGCTCTGATTCAATCCTTGGCTTCTGGAGTTGGTGAAGGGTAAACAGGACCCAGAGTCAACCTCAACAAGTAAGGACATGCAGAAGGAGAGAAGTGTTAGGAAGGCGGCCCCTGCAGAGCCAGCTCTGCTCAGGGTGTGACAGACCATAGAACACTGGCCCCCGTCTGACTGCCTCACTCTCACCATGCTCCCCCTCCCACACACCAGGGATTCTCAGGGGCCCTTCGCCACACTCTGGCCACCCAGGGAACAGGAAAAGGGGTATGTGCTGCAGACAGTCCCTCCTGAAAAAAATGCCTGAGCCTGGAGACTAGGTTCCTTCCAGGTTACCTAGTGTAGCCCAGGAGGTCAAGTCCAGACTCTCTGGCTCCAAGACTCTGGGCTCCAGGCCCTTTCAGCAATTCCAGCAGCCAAAGGCTTTCCCTCAGGCCTGACCTTCTAGACAGAGCCTCAAGCTCCAAAACTGCCCTTCCCTCAGCCAGCCACAGGCCAGGCCTGGAATGCCTTCACCAAAACAATCTGAATGATAGCCTGGGCCCATTAAGGCCTCATTAACTAATTAACTGAAAATAACATTCATTGGAGGGAAGGAAGCTTATTCGTAAGCGGGTGCCCCAGCCCAGGAATGGTCTGCTAAAACCCCGAAGAAAGCTGACGCTGAGAGACCAGAGCAGGGCGAGACAAGAGATGAGTAACTGTCGCCTAAAACCAAGTGTCGGAAAAGCCACCAAATGACTGACGAGAGTGCAGAGGAGTCCAGAAGGAGAACAGCCACTTGACAATTCATACAATAGGACTGAGGCTTTGGGATTCAGGCCACAACTCAGGGCACACTTTGCAGGCAGCCTCAGCTCCCTACCTGTGCGTGTCTGCTCCATCGTGCCTCGGGCAGGCAGGAAACCAGCTCAGAGGCAGGAATTTGACAGCCTAGGACTCGAGAACTTGGTGGTGGGACCACAATGGGACTTTGGGTCTCCTGAGTGCTGCATCAGCACCCCATCATTCTCCTGGGAGGCCCAGACCCCCAATCTACCATCCCATGGGACTGGTTTCACTTCCGGTCCTCAGAACACTCTTCACTGACACCAAGAACCAAACCAAGAAGAGGTGTGGCTTCAAGGTGATTTAGGCTAAAAAGAGTAAGAAGAGAACTAGAGTAATATTACCAAAGGGTTCTTCAAACATCACTGGTGAAATTTAGCAGAAAAGGTGACTTCTGTCTTCCCTTTAGGCAACTCCTAACCATGTGAAGTCTACCTCACTCCCTAAGTATCGATTCATCCTGACACAGCTCTTCACCCTTCTCTAATCTCATTTACTTCTTAAAACAGTCTTGTGACAGAAGGATGATTATCCTTCTTTTACACAGGAGAAAACTGAGGCTCAGCAGAAAAGAGCCCCATGTAAGGGACAGAATTCTCTGGTTTCCACATTCCTGTGCCTTTCATCAGATCAAACCATCTCAGGTCTTTGGTTCTAAGAGTTTCAGGCAAAATTATTTACTTATAGACTAAGTAATAATTAACTTAGCACTCAGAAGCTCCATTTTATCAAATAAGGCTAAAATCCACAAGAAACCATCTTGCCCATCAGGTCTATAGTCCCAACCAGCTGAGGCCAGGTCCCTTCCATGGTACCCAAGTTCCACAGCTGTCCTTTCTTAAATGTTCCAACACACAGGGAGGAATTGTTCTGCTTGTTTTTCTTCATTATACCTTCCTGGCCTTCCATATACGTCCAATTTCACTGCCTCCAGAGACCCAGAAAGAAAGAAAAGATGGCTTGGGTGAGACTTACATTAAAAGACGAAACGGATGACCTGGCTTCACTGCTTCTGAAATACTCCATCCATCAATAAACAGCAACCTCTTCTCCTTAGAGAGTTAGCCATTCCCAATAGCTTTCTCTCTATAGCCTGAATCCAATTCTGTACCTGGCTGTTCAGAACAAACAGCCCGAAGTTTAAGCCATCCAGCTGCTGTTATCAATCAATGAGTCATGTTTGGAAAAGAATGACAAAGTTATCTTCTGATTCAGAAAGGCAGCTGATCTCTCAGACATGTGAGTGCTGAGTGAGTAGACAGCACCTCCTTCCACCTGAAGAAAGTTGGATTTCTGGACAAGTGTCCTGTGAGTTTAGGCGAATGAGGCCTTTGAAGCAACTGGACACCAGCTGGAGGGTGAGAAATGTCTAGCCTGTGATTCCCAAACCAAGGGCTAGTGACTGAGGCCAGAAATGTGAAGGCAGTGAACACTAGGTATCTTTCTTTCTTCCCTCCTTCCTTCCATCCGGTAACACCCATCTCCCCCACATTCTTGTCCTACGTCCCTCAGGATTCTAGCAAGGACCGAACTCTGAACTTTGCCTGACTCATTCACCACTTCTAATGCCTGGAAAAACGCAGGCACACAGTGGTGCTCAAAAAATACTTGCTGAATGAACAGATGAATGAAATAAAAATAAGGCTCAGGGCAGGTAATCTTCATTTCAAAGACCATGAAAAGTTGAGGTTTACAACTCTTAAGTGGTGGGAAACAACTGGCGCACCGCCAATTCTAAACCACACTGCCAGGAGGCTGAACACCATTCAGATATACTGCACCTTAATGTGGAGGGGGGTGGGTACTGAAGGAGGAAGGGCATTCAGCTTTCAAAGGAACAGACTATATAAATGGCAAGCAAAGACAACAGGTCCTGTTTGAGACCCTTTAAAACTGCTGCCAAATGGCCAACCCTTTGAAGGTAGGTCATCAGAATTTAGAAAGAATTTGTACCCCAAAAGCCTAGATTATAAATGCTGAGCATGGGGTTTGGGTGCCTCAGGACTGTCCGTCTGCCTCAGCCACTATGAGATAACTCAGCTCCCCATGGCTAACCAAATGGCCAAAACTCAGTGATCCAGCACCTGCAAAAAGAGGAAGTGATCTGACAGCCTCTGTGCCTGCTTATCCGCCTTGGCCTCCTCAGGACCCTCTTACTCGTACTCTTCACAACACGTACCATCATCTCTGGCTTCCATCACATTCCTTGTGTTCTGTGTTGGAGTCTGCTATTAGCTCTAGCTGAGAGGAGCACTGGGTGAGGGTCCTTTACAAGTGCCAGGGCAACACACATGGACGTGGTTCTGTGATCACAGTGAATCCCATACAGAGGTACTCAGGTTTCTCCCCAGCCAGAAAACCAGCCAAAAGGAAGTGACGGCTTCCATTGCCCCAGGCTGAGTGAGCTAACTGAGTGGCCAACCCGCACGTTCCAGGTATCTGGGTGATACCTACCATTCCAGCAACCAGCACAGGTAATTTAAGATGAATGCCAGACACCTAATTCCCAGGGGCAGGTACGTGGGACCAGGTACCCAGGAAAAGCCCCTGACCCAAAGCAGGAATCACTCCTTCTCCACACTTATTTACCACCTGAGGCCCTGCATGCACCTACCAAGCTGCTCAGTCTCTAAATGCTGGGTTCTGAGCAAGCTCCTAAATTTGACGGTTGAGGGGCAGCTTGTGCGGTTGGCAGGGGATTCTGCACTAAATTCTCGGACTGAATGGGGATGGGGTCAAGGGAAGAATGGGCGCAGAGTTGAGGTGTGGAGCTCAGGTGGGGACAGCAGAGGTGAAAGGACAAGAGACATCACTTTTAATAAGATTAGGTGGGGGTGATAGGAACTGGGGCACCAAGAGTCGGGGGGCAGCTGAGCAAACACTTAGGCATGGAGCTGTCCTCAGGATGCTTGAAGATGGAAAGGAAGTATATGGTGGGCTAGGAAGTTAGGGGTTGAGTCTGGCTCTTGGGCTCACAAGAAGATACATTTAAGACTCAGGAAAGGGCTGAAATCAGAGTTATCAAAAAGAAAAGGATGAGCTCAACAGGGCATCTCCTTTGGTGGCAGGTCTTAAATGAGGGTGGGACAGAGGTGGGGTGTCCAGGATGGACAGACCTTGGGGAGCAGAGCAGGGGTGTGTGGGAAATTCAGGTAAGAAAACTGATCCTAAAAAGGGCAAACCAGAATGGTGGGCTCAAGGAGGCTTGTATGCAGCATTAGAATTGCCAAAGGGATTGAATGGTGAAGATGAGATGTATTAAAGGGAGGCTGAGGGATGTGGCCAAGGTCGGGGTTGGAACTCAACTAGAGTGAGGTCAAGGGTGAGGCTGCATTTATGCTAGACTGGTGGTCAGGGGGTGGGGGTAGGGCTGAGGCCAGGTCACAGGTGGGAAATGGAGGGGACAAGCAAAGCAGGCTGAAGGCTAGGGTCAGAGTGTGGCGCGGGGCTTGGGCTGGGAAGGGTGAGGGCTCTGAAGCAGGGCAGTCTCAAGGCACGTCTCTGTGGGATCACAGAGAGGGCTCCTGTGCCCCCGCCCATTCGCCTCTCGGCCCTCCCGCCCCTCCGCTGCCCGCAGTGGCCCCGACCCCGACCCCTAACTCACCAGAGTGGGCGGGGAGGGGGTCGAGGGCACTCCCAGCCGCTGCAGCCCCTAAGCCTCGGACCCGACGCTGAGGCCTCCGGGCCACTGACAACAGGAAGCGGCGGCCGCGGCGCCTGACGCCATCACGTCAGCTCGGTGTCCGGCCCCGCCCCCGCCCGAGGAGCCAGTCGCGTGGCCGCGAGGAGCCGCGGGGCGGGGCCGGAGCTCTGGGATGTCCAACGGTTCCCAGCTCCGAGAGTATAACGTCTGGGGGGACTGGGACTCAGAGAGACACCGGAGCCTGGCGCGGAGAGGCGAGGCCGCGGCCACGGCTGAAACGCGTCTTTAACGCCCGCTTCCCGCAGGGAGTGTGTCACACGAAATTCTGGCTTCCGAGTTCCTGCCCTGGCCTAGCCTCAGCGCTGTTGTTGCTGTGGGTGATAAAAACAAACAAAAAACCCACAGGCAATTGTGAACTGGTTGTCGTATCAGTGGTTTTTTTTTTGGATTGGAAACTTACACTTTAGTTTTTTTTTTAAGGCAAAGGTAGATAAATTTATACCTGCATAGCAATGAATGTTTTAATATTTTATAAATGACAGTGAGTTTTTTAAAATTTAACTTAGTTTTAAGTTTCAACTACCAAAATTGCCAGAGACAATTTTAGACATTTTTAAACATCGTTATTTTAAGTTTACCTAAGAGTTCTCATTTTGTTTATTTTTGAGTCTTTGTTTTTAGTTTTTTTGCTTTGTAAAGACTAGATTTGTAAAACAAGAACAGTTTTTTATTTTTATTCAGCTTAGGGAAGAAGTCTTTTTTTTCCCAAAATTCTGTCAGGCTCTAAATAGCAGTTGTGGTTATTTTAGTTAGACTGGCAGTCTCCCATTTTGGAAACTTATTTACAAACACTTTTGAGGATCCTCTCTAGGTTTGGGAACATTTTAAATTACGGCACTCGCTTTGGCCTTTGGTTGAAGAGGCTTACCTATAGTCTCAGGCGGTCTCATTTTTAATGGTAGCCTGACGATAGTTGCTCTGTCAGAGACCTTGGTGTTCCAGACAGTGGCGTTTACAATATGGGGTGAAAGGGAGACCTCCTCTGGCTTGGGACTGAGGCAGGCTCCCAAGGCCAAAAGTAGTCTTTTTTGGGGGTGCAGTGCTATGTTTTTAACTATGAGCCAAGATAACGTGGCGTGGGAATTGTCTTCCGGTGGGCAGGCAGACCTATTGTCTCTCTCACCCTCGCAGGAGAGACATTTTTAGTGGCAAGCGCTGTAGAGGGATTTGCATGCTCAACTCCTGGCCACATTTTTGCGGCAGTAGGTCCGAAAGAGATGACTGATGATAAGGATGAGGGAGGGAGGGAGGGAAGGGGAGGGAAGGGGAGAGATGGGGAGGATGAGGGAGGGAGGGAGGGAAGGGGAGGGAAGGGGAGAGATGGGGAGGCAGAGGGAGAGAGTGAGCCTTTCAAGCACAAGGGAGGTGAGAGGCATTGGCTTACCAAATCTCCTGGCTGGCCAGCCAAAGATGTTGCTGGTGGATGTAACTGGTTTTCCAGGTTCTTGTCCCAGAAAGAATTCAGAGACAAGATGTAGTAAAAGAGTAAAGTGAGAATTTATTACAGGATGGATAGTACTGTCTCAAGGGGAGAGCCAGCAGGCTCAGGTGAGCGGCTTCCCCGAGTTTCTTTGGCAGGTTGGTTACATAGACTGTAAAAATGAATGGGCGGAATATTCATCAGGGAGGAAAGGGTCTGGGGTCCTAGTCCCTGATCTTCATCCAGTTTCATCCTGATTTTTGTCCTTATTTAGGCTGGATCAGAAGTGTCATGGTGTTGGTGCATGATGGGTACTTCTAACCTGCAAGGCTAATTTTATTGAAATGAGGGCATAATAGGCAAACGGTTATGATGCAGGAAAACAGATGTGGGGCATGAGAAGGGCTGTGTCCCAGGCTTCGGTTGAGCCCCTGTTGACCAAGTGTGGGTCCTTGGCTTCGTGCAGGAAAGAATTCAAGAGCGAGCCACAGTTGAGTGAAGGTAGATTTATTTAGAGAGATACATTGAAAGGCAAGAGAAAGGCCAAGAACGAGGTGTGGGAATTGGGTGCTCAGGTTAAAGTAAAAGTAGGTACACACTCCATAGACAGAGTGCGGGTCATCTCCAAAGGGGGGAGAGAGCGCAAAGGACCACTAGGCGTGGTGGTGTTGCTTTTAATGGTCTCAGTAGCTTCACAGGCCTACAGGTGGGATCAATCCAACTGCCCTGGGGAAGGGGCTGGGATTCCCAGGGATTGGGCCACCACCCATTCTTTGGCCTTTTGCGGTTAGCCTTGGGGCTGTCATGGTGCCTGCCGGCATGTTGTTTGATCATGCTGTTACCATGAGCATATAACGAAGCTCAAGGCCTATTAGAAGTCAAACCTCTTAATCTTCAAGGCCAACTAGGAGGTGAATCTTCCACCATTTTGGTGTTAATTGCTGTCATTTCTTGAGTGGTTGTGCCCTGTCCCCTTCCCTCCTGTCTCAGTTACATTCAGACACTATAAATTCCTGCCTTTTCCCACCTTTCTTTGTTGGCCTCCGGGCCACTTATCACCCCCAAAGGTGTGACCACTTAGCCCAGAGGTTTCTGCTTTTCATTCTCTGCTCAGTGACCCCTGGTGCTTACGTGATGTATGTTTTCCTGCATTTGGCCTATGCTACTTTCTGCCCAATTTCTGTGCCATTTGGTCTGTGTTCCCCTTTCTCTGCTCATATCTAGCTATCTGCCTCCTCTAACACTATCTGCAAAGCATTGGGGTCAGCACTTGGTCTCCTTCAGCAAAGGTTGCCCCCTTGTGATAAAATGAGACCAATGCCTACCCTATTTTTGTCTCCTGGAGGGCAGAGCCCAGGCCCAGCCTCCCACCTGGCAGCTCTCAAGAAAAATATACATGTTTTGACCACAGTTTATACCAAGGGAACACCTTGATGTCCCCTGAGCATTCTGTAACCACCATCAGCCCTGGCAGCACACACTCAAGCATCCGCTTACTCTCATATAGCCATGTACTTGTTTGCTTTTCGTGGGAGAAGTGACATTTCTCTTTCAGTCTAAGGACAAAAAGTCAAAATCAGCAGCAGGTGTCCTGCTGTGCTTGAGACACTTCTCACATGCAGGCTTTGGTCACCTGGAAGCCTGCAGCCTGAGTGTGGGCCAGGGGAGGAGAACTATTGGGACATACAAGTCTGCAGGAACTTGGGTTGGCCACAGGGCTGCTGGGTGGTGGTGGTGTTGGTTGGGGATAGGCCAGTTCTTGGAAGCAAGCTCCACTGACCTAGGCTGGGGATTCTCTGCTCCATCAACCTCTCCAGGGAAGGAAGATGTCCCTCATATCTTGGGGAAGGTTGAGGCCCCAGTATAAGCAGATGGGGTAGGAGGTTCCTGGAAGAAAAGAACCAGATACAGCTTAATGACATGAGAAGCCGTTTTAGGCCTAAGCCATTTTGTGATCTAAGTCTAGCCACGATGCTTGCCCTTGAACAGGTCTCAGTAATTAATGACCTTAAGGGAACAAAGGAATGCAGGAACAGGAACAGCAGTAATAAACAAACAAAAAACCAAAAACCATAGTTCAGCAATAAAACAGAGTCCTAGTTTCTCCTTAAGGGATATATATATATATATCTATATCTCTATCTTTGAGTTGTTCTTCAGGACCTAAGGCCCCCACCCAGTTAGAGGATGGTCACCACATGCTACGTGACCCCAGACTGGTCAGAAATTAAGAAATGATGAGGTTGACATTTTCTAACCCTCCTAACTTCAATCAACTAAAGCTTGGACTCAGTCAGCTTTTGTCCCAATTCTATGCTGAGTTCTCCTCTGCTCAAGCCCCTTCATGAATATGCATGTACCCTTAGCTTAAAACATCCCCAATTTTGCTGTTGGGGAGACACTGTTTCAGGAAAGATTCTGGGTGTTTTCCTTACTTGCTTCAAGTAATAAATCCTTCTCCCAATCTTTGGCTTGGTTGTGTTTTTGGCTCCACACCCAGCAAGAGGTGAAGCCAATTTTGGGGGAACATCAGTAACAGTTTCCATTTATAAAAGTGGTTGCTGGAGGTATGGCCCCAGACTGTGTGTGGTCTGCCCCTCCAGTAATTCTCCAGGAGTGAGAACCACCCCTCCTTGGTTTTAGGCTAGGTGAGTCTGGGTGCTGAGTGCCTTCACTAGGGTTAATGGTTGATAGGAAGATTAAAAATAAGGACATAGAGGCAAAGTATTCTCTTGGTGTTAAAGTCATTTTAGACAAGGTGGAAAGTAAGGGACTTACTAGGGAAATCCTGTTACTTTGGCAGAAGTATAGGGTTTCTGGTCATAATTGGCACAGCAAGAGCCTCACTGGCTTGGCACAAGCATACCCTCCCCATAAATGGAACATGAGACTTCCCTCAGTTGTTATGGACTTTTGCGCAATGGCCCTCTGCAAAAGCTGTGGGAGCCCCGCAGAGTAATTGCTTGTCTGACTTTTTCAGGAGCCCCCATCTTCCCATCTTATTTCCCAGGTCTCTCAGCCTCTCTGCAAAGCCTGCAGGCTTGTCTTCCTCTCTTGATCTTGCTCTCCACCCCTTTGTGAAGCTGAATAAAGTCTTGGATCCTGGTGGGGGTGGGGGAGAGGTGGAGGGTTGAGGGAAGGTTGGAGAGCGAAGGAAGGGGAAATACACACACAAGGTGCACATTTCCTTGAGAGATTTCATATGCGGACTATGAGTCCACCAGGAAGACCCTAGCCAGAAAAATCATCTCACATTACCACAATTTGAAAACAATAAAGGCACCCGCAAAGTTCTAGAGAGCTCAAAGAGAGCTTAAAAGATATCCTGGAGGAGGTGACTTTTGATTTGAGCCTCCCCAGTCAATGGAAGAAATGGCGCTGCAGAGGAAGGGACTGGCAGAGAAATGGCTGGTGGGTAGCAATGCAGGCTGAGCTCCGGGGAGGATGCACCAAGAGGTGGAGGGAAGCTAGGAAGTAAGAAAAGGGAAGAGTAAGGGCCGGGGGTCATAATGAATGGGGAGATAAAGACAGGTTAGGCCAGAGGGAAAGGGAGGATGCACAGACACAGTTGGAGGCCAGGGCAGGAAAGGCTCAAAAACATTGGCAAAGGCGGTTCACATCCCACTGGTCTGAAAGCTTAGATTTCAAGCACTATCCAAAGTTACTTGAAGCCAGATACAAGAATTGTAGGCATCCAGATTCCCTGGGGACAGGTCCAACAAGCAGTTTCCTAAACCCCACCCTTACCCTAAAGAGTCATTTTAAGATGGGGTCCAAAAATTGGGGCTTGACCACCCACCTGTCCTGTTCCCTCACTACCAACGGATCTGAAGCATAATAAAATGTGAGATTCTGTCCTGACCTAAGAGATGAGGGGTAAGGGCTTGGCATTTGTGGAAAATAGAAGCTACTCACTCCCCTTTGCCAGGTTGGAATTGTGAATTATCCTTACCAACCAGCTGGAAGGTAGTCCCTTTTTTACCCCACAGGACAGAGATAAGAGAGGTTCAGCGACTTGGGGGCCCAAGTCCACACAACTAAGAAATGGTAGAAGCAGGATTCCTATACAGCTCTTTCTGATTCTAACTGGAGAGGTAACGAGAAGTGAAGTCATTCAGTGTGCAAGCAAGTGAGCTTTGGATCCAGAAACGCTTAAATTTGAATCCCAGCTGTACTCCATACTCTTTCCTGGCTTTCCCTAACACAGTGGGGGCCCAGGGCAACCTAGCAAATGTCGGGCTAAGACAACTGCCACAGTGTCAGTGTATTTCACAGGCCCCTTGAGAGAGCATTGAAGATAGAAACTGCTAAATTGGATTTTACTGATGTCCAGAAAAGAGAAGTCAGTCACAACATCCTCTGGCCCCTTAGCCTCAGGCAGAGGGGTAAGAGTGTGTGACATCAGGGAAGTTCCAATACCTCACTGAGCCTCAGTTCCTCATCTGTAAAGTCAGGAAAATATCAGATTAAGTAAGATAATATCGTTAGGACAGTTTCTGGTCTATAGTAAGCACTGGATGTTGACTAGCTATTATTACAGTTTGACTATTTCTCACTTCCCAGTGCCATCAAGTTCCTGCCTTCCACTGCTATTCTGAGCAATGGAATGAGATCTTTTCTTGTTTGGACCCAGATACATCCTTACTTGGCAACTGAATGAAATCATCAAACTAGTATTAATGCAACTGTCCCTCTTGACACTGCAATAGCTCATGTTCTCCTGGCTTCTGGACACTGGTTCTTCTCTCTCTTTTAAAAAATGGGTTTACATTTTAAAATTATTTGTCAATTATACCTCAATAAAGCTGGAGGAGAAATCACAAAATAATGAACTAAAAACTGTATGATATGCACAGTGTACAGTTTAAATAGCATTAAGTGAAACAAAATGGCCCACTGCAGTGCCTTGCGCCTGACTGGTTCCTCGCCCACCTTTCTGAGCCAGCTCACTGCGCCGGGTTCCTTCTAGGGAGCAGGTTTTAGCTGAATTTTCTGGTGCTCTTCTTCGCATCTCTTTGCACTTCTAGTTCTTGATTTATCCATTTTAAACACTGTCTATTGAGTTCCTACTAACATTGACAAGGACTTAGTTATTTTACACCCCTACTCCCAGTCCATTCTTGAGGTTTAGTTACGTCACTATTTCTAGATAATTGGTAGTTTTTACAGAACTGTGACTGTGTAAATATTGTTCCCCGTAGAGCTTAATAATAGACTCTGATTATGTTCGCATCCCTTCCTGAGAGCCAGGTGCTCAGTTTCCTCTCTGTCTCTCTCTGTACTATCTGCCATGCTGCAGTCTCAGTGCTCCAGTGCTCTGGGGCTTAGCAGCTGGTGCCCATTTCCCTCGGAGTCCCCTCCTCCAGGTTCTGTGCTCCAGTGTGTGCTAGTTACCTCCTCAGCCTGTCACAGAGCTGCCATCCTGGAACTGCCCCTCCCTGCTTCCTGGGTTGGGTCTTTTCCTGGCTTCGTTCTCTTCTTGCTTTCTTTACTCTATTTTCACTGGAGCACATCCCCAGTTAAGAATCCCTAACCAATACTCAAAAACAGAATGGTCTTTGGACCTCCTCATGGTAATACTTATACCTTTAGTATATATTAATTGGGAAAAAGTACGTAAGGACCAAAAATTACTGTAAAAGCACTGCTGCTTTAATGAATTGTGTTTTACTTGCCACAATAATATTAAGGAACAGTGAAAACCTGTGAAGAATTTGGGCTTAAAATTTGGTTTTGTTTTTGGCTGATTTGCAAAGTAATCTCCTGGGAGTCACTGTCCTAGTGGCCCTATGTGCGAATACTTAACTCCAAAGTTATTTTTTAAATTTATCTTTTAATTTCCTAATACAAATATATGATATAAAATTCAAAAGGTACAAAAGGGAATACGGTGCTGCAGCCTCCCAGTCCCCTTCCCTGAAAGGAACCACCATTCAGCTTCTTGTATGTCCTTTGGAAATATTCTGTACCAGCATCGTTCAATAGAACCATAATGGTAAAAACAGTCTATCTGTTGAATGGATAAAGAAGATGTGGAGTGTGTGTGTGTGTGTGTGTGTGTGTGTATACAACTCAGCCATAAAAAAGAATGAAATAATGCCATTTGCAGCAACACGGATGGACCTAGATATTATCATACTAAGTGAAGTAACACAAATATCATATGACATCACTTATATATGGAATCTATATGTGACACAAATAAACTTATTTGCAAAAACAGAAACAGACTCACAGACACAGAAAACAAACTTATGGTTATCAAAGGGGAAAGGGGGGGAGGAACAAATTAGGAGTTTGGGATTTGTGGATTCATATTACTGTATATAAAATAAACAACAAGGTCCTGCTGTATATCACAGGGAACTATAGTCAGTATCTTGTAAAAATCTATAATGGAAAAGAATACGAAAAGAACACAAAAAAAATACTTTTTGCTGTACATCAGAAACCAACACAACATTGTAAATCAACCATAGTTCAATTTTTAAAAGTCTACCTGTGTTGCCCAATAGAGTACTGTCAGTCACACACATGCCTACAGAGCACTTGAAATGTGGCTAGTGTAACTTGGAAGTGACTTTTAAATTTTACTTAATTTGCATTAATTTAAATTTGGATTTACACAGTGGCATAATCTACATATTGTACCACATCTTGCTTTGTTCACTTAACACACATATCTTGAAGATAGACTGTTTGGTCTGCCTTATTTTTAAAAGCCGCTGCATAATATCCTCTTGTAATCTACTGAGGTGATCCCTTACTCAGCCCAGAGAGCCATGGATCACCACTTTTAATAAAAAGTTCTGAAATCTTTTACATCATACCATCATAACCAACACATCTTGCAACAATTCTGGGTTCCTCATCATTCCACTTTTATCAGCCTGAGCCTGAGATAGTTTGATATCCAATAGCCCCTTTTAGGGACTGGAGGAAACAACTTACCACGAGTCACTGCCCTAAAATACAATTTCCACCCACATGCCCTGTGCCTGGAATTCAATGGTGAGGGTGACATTCTTTAGGGTTAATCATGGGTCCCTTTAAGTGGGTCTCCTATAGATTGCAAAGTGCACTGGGCAAGGCAAAAATTAACGGAGAGCATCTGAGGCTGGTTTTGCTTTTGCTCTGATGAGAGGGACAAAGAGATGATGGAGAGGCCAAGGGGCTTTGTGAAGCTGTGCAGGTTCTGATGGTGAATCTCCCTGTTCTTAAAATTGTCCTTAAATTCATGTGGATTCCTAGGCTTGTGCCTTTGGGCAGCCTTCCTTTCAGGATATTTCAGGCAATGAGAACCTTTCCAGTCTTATATGGGCTCTAGAGAGCACATCTCACCAACCTGTTTTGATGTTTACCCAGTGTAGCCCTTTCTTCTCTGAGGTTCCTACGGGAGGCAGTGGATGCACAATTCAACATCAGACAGACCCGGGTACAAATCCCAGCTCCACAAGGCACAGCCCCTTGGCAGCTTATGGAGTGAGTGCACAGCAGCACATGCTGACCTTTGGGTGCTCAGTCTGTACAAGGAATCAAATGAGGGGAATGAAGAAATGGCCTAAATTCACTCAGAAATATTTCTGACTCACCACTGGGCAGGGCTTGCTGCTAGACATTGGAGGGAGGAATGACATGTGATTCTTGTGTTGTCAGGGTTCCTGACTTAATAGAGAACAGTGCTTGGGTCTGCACACTGATGGACACTATCTTTCATGATGACAACAGGGAGAGTGGAATTTGTGCATTCTGCTGAACACTCATTTCTTCTACAGAACTAGGAATAACCTTACCAAAGGGTCATATGAGTGCTGAATGAAAATCACAATTGTCTACACAAATCCCAGATCAAAACTCAGTTACATCCTGGGATAGAATTTTTGACCCCGAGCACTCACCTCCCTGCATCCACCTTTGCCACGTCTCACTGTGGGCAGAGTGTACTGTCTCGTTCCCTGGCTGGGGGCTTTGGCCCATTCCATGGGCAGAAGTGAGAGAGTGCCAGCTCCTTGCCTAGGATGGAGGATGCCTGATGGGTTTCTGCCTTGCTCTCTTATGCCTCCCTTGGGTAGCTGCTGCCGCTTCAGCCTGGGCCCCAGAATGAACATACATGGAAAAGAGCCACGCTGGCTGATCTGCAGACCAGCAGTGAGGTGCAGAGCAGATCTAGCCAGCAGGGCATTAAAGCAGAGCTGTCCCAGCTACGCCACAGACTGGTGACGGTCGTTACTCCAACGCACTGAGTTCTGGGGTGGGTTTGTTATGTAGCACTCGTGTGGCAATAGTTAACCAACACGCGTACCCATTCTTTTATTAGGTTCTAAGTTCAGCTGCTGCAATAGAGACCCTACACAACAGTGGGTCTAATAAGAAATTGACTGGCCTCTATGTAAGAATCTGATTAAGTAAGTCCAGAGCTAGTTTGGTGACTCATGTGTCAGGGAGCAAGGCTCTATCATTCTCCATGTGATCCTCTCCCACGCGAAACCTTCATATCGTTCACAGATTGAAGTCTTAATTTCCTGACGCCCTGCAATCCAAAACACTCCACAGTGTGGCGCCAAACTCTTTTCCGACGTTACCCTCCAATACCTAAAGCCTCACCTTGAACCACTATTCCCACTTCTGCTTCAGGCCTCAGGACTTGTCTTCTTCTTGAATGGGTGTGCTCCCCTCATGCCCCCAAGCTGGTGCCCCA
This sequence comes from Vicugna pacos, assembly GCF_048564905.1. Taxonomy (NCBI): domain Eukaryota; kingdom Metazoa; phylum Chordata; class Mammalia; order Artiodactyla; family Camelidae; genus Vicugna; species Vicugna pacos. Next base: position 42,212,685 of record NC_133002.1, read on the forward strand.
CTGCCACCCACCAGGTCTCAACATCTCACTCCTACCAGGGCCTCAGAAGCCAGAGCTGGTCGGACCTGGTGCTCCCCAAGAGTGAGAGGCCCTGACCTCCATGGGTGGGGGGCTGCTGTCCAGTGTCCAAGAGGAGAGTCCAGTCTGCCTCCAGTCATCCTTGCGTCCCTCTGCCCAGCCTCTCCCCTCCTCAAAGCCCTGCTGACCTCCAGCCCCGAAGAAGCCAGGAACCTCTGCACCCCCCACCTCCCTCCCTCCTTCTAGACCTCAGTAGTTTAGTGAGCGTAACAGGGCTTGTTAACATGGATCTGCTTTGGAGGTTGACTCAGGAGAGGCAGGCATATTGGTTTGGAGAGTGACAGGCTCTCTCCTGGACCAAATTCAAGCCAGGTTCCCCTGAGACTTCTGGATTCAACCTTGGCCTATAAAGGCTTGAACAAACACTAACATAGTTTCTAACAGCTCAAGGACACATCCCTAGGATGACCCCAGCTCCCTGAAAAACAATCAAGGATGCCTGAAGAATTGGCTGTTTGTTCCAGCCAATGCCTGAAGGGAGGGACCTGGTCTCTCAGCTTCTGTGAGAGGGTAGGAGCCTAACTTTGATAAGTGACAATTAGTCAACACAGATGGGTTTCATGTGACCAACGCCCCGCCCTTCCTGCCTTTTGCAATCTTTCGCCTCTCTCACTCTACGGAGCCCCCCTCCCCCTTCCTATCCCCTCATTCTCCCTTTAAAAACCTGGTCACCTCGGGTGCAGCTGAGTTCAGTTTACAATGGACCCTTTTCCTGTATTATTGCTACTGTATATTATTGATTGGAATCTGTCTTCACCACTATAAGAAGTGCCTGTCTTTGTTTATTTTTGAAAAGGGGCGGTGTCCAGGACTAGCCTTATTATTTATTCATTTAATACTCTTTTAAATAAGCACCCCAGGGATGTTTCAGTACAGAGGTCTACAGATCATATTTTGAGAAATTGTATTTCTCTTTTCATAATTATATGGGTGCCATTTCTCTGGCAGCCCTTTTGAACGGGAGCTGTATTTTCTGACTGTGTCCCATGGCTAGCACTCCTGCAGGGAGGGAGCCTCCGGGTATGCCCCACAACTATAGGGACAGGCAGGCAGGGAACACGTGTACCACGGTAATTGAAACTGCCCGAGGACAGAAGTGATGACAGGAGAAGGGGAGCCTGCTCTTCCCCGACCCCGCAGGTACCTGCTCAGCTAGTTTTCTGCTGAGTCACTGAAAAGGGGGAAACAAGTGAGTCTCCAAGGCCTTTTGAACTCTTTCTCATCACTTCCTGGATTCCCGATACTTCACTGACCCCCCACCCCATCCCCAGGTTACACTTGGACCTTATTTTCATCTGGAATCTGCCATTAAAAAAATCTCAAAAGTCCAATCTTTCCTTCTCCGAGCATAAGTGCTTGTCCTTCCAGTTCTCACTCATGTGTACTCACCATACACGTGCTTCAGCTGCATCAAAACCTCTGGTCTGGAGCCCCATTTTCTCCCAGTTCCTAGCCCACCCCCCAAATTGATCTCTTGGCCTACTTACAAGTCACCTTCAAAGTACTCTAAAACTCAAGCTTGATCATGTCTCTTCTCTGCTTAAAACATTGCAGTCTGTGCTGTTTGGCAAAGCCCATGTGCTTTTGCCAGGCCCTTTGGGACTGGTCCCTTGCTCCCCACACGGCCTCACACACTGCCTTTCCCTCCTCATTCTTCGTGCTCGGGAACACCTGGGGTTTCACGCTTCTCACCGCTGTACTGTCCTCCCGTGTGGCTTTCTTCCTCTTCCCCTCCTCCAAGCCATCCCTCACATTTACTCCTTTCCAGCCAACCAAGAGCCAAGCCACTTCTTGGCACACTGCCATTGTCATGTCAATGCACTGTCTTCCACGTACATCTGCAGGGGTCTGTCCCTCCTCCCAGTCTTAGGAGTGCCTGGAGGACAGGGGCTGTGTCCTAGCCAACTCTTCCTCCAGCACCAGGCACAGTGTCTGGCATATACCCCGGGCCCAGGTCAAGTCCCACCTTTTTCGTGGACTCTCCCCAGCTTCCTAACCTTCCCTTCTCTGAACCCTGCAACCTTTCTGTGTCATTCTTGCCCTATTCATACATTGCCTCATTTCATTTAGCCTTTTAAAAATGGCTAAATTGTCTGACAGATTTCATTGGAATCAGTGAGAATTTTCACATAGTAGCTGTTGGCCTTGTATCTCCCTCCCTTGTTCTATCACTCAGATTTCAGTAAGGAGCCGGGCTCAAGCTAGTTTGCCCGTCAGGAAGATGGGGACAGAGGCAGCCCTAGGCAGCCATGGTTTTCTGAACCAGCTGACTCCTACAGCCAGGGGTGTGTCCCTGACCCAAGGAGAGACAGCCTGGCCAGGTGAAGTCTCTGGGTTCTGGCAAAAGCACTGCCCAATCTGGGTCAAGCTGGGCAAAGCAGAACCTTACTCTTGGGCATTTTTATTTAGCAATATGGTAGGGTAGCATTTGAGACTAATAAAGAATTGTGCAAATTTGAGGTAGTGTGACATAAAAAATATTACCTAAGCCTCACTCTGTGTACCAACTTTGAAATAATGGGAACACCCCCAAATAGGAACCTGGAGCTACTTGGAATCCTGGTCCACACTTTGGGAAGCCCAGCAACATGAGGGTCTTTATCCTTGGTTTCTTGTCAGCTCTGTCTTTGTGTCCTCCTCTCTGGTTGACATCAACCCCCCACTCATTACAGAGTCTGAGCGGGCATGGGGACTTTCTGTTCTCATGACCTAATGGTGTGACCCAAGTGCCTAGTACTGCACCTGGCCCAGAGCAGGTGCTCAGCAAACAGCTGTCATCATTCTCCTCGTTGTTGTTGTCATTGTTATTGATCATTCAGAATTTCTTTTACTCACTAATGTTCCTTAACCATCACTGGCTTACTAAATGTGACTGATTAATGACTTTCGTCGCAGGAGTGGAAGAACCTTGCAGCTGACGGAGGTGGCACTGTCATTACATACTCACTTGAAATCATGCAGCCACGGGCCTGTGCTGGGTGAGGCAGGAAGTGGGGAGGTTTGGTGCTGGGCTGAGCTGGAGGGAGCTGAGCAGCACATGGCTCCACCCTGCCAAGGGCCCTCGTGCAGGGAAGACCCTGCATGGCCGTGCTGGGCAGAAGCATGTGACTCTCTGGAAGTGTTCACCCCAGTCCTCTGCAGACGCAGTCTCACACGCAACACTTGCTGGGGGCTAGTGGGGAGGAGCCCCTATTTTCCGAGCTGCTTTATCCTGTAAGTTGAATCACACTAAGTAAACCCCTGAGTCCAACTAGCACAGTTATCTGACTCACTGACTTTCACACCGCAGGCTGTCACCGATGCATAAGTGAATTGTGAAATCAGTTGAAAGGCCATGAGCAGCACTAAAACACAAAATACTCTTTTTTTAATATACATAGAATAGGAAAAAATCAGAATGCAAAATCAGAGTTTGTTTTAGAAACTCTTGGTGTCCATATAGTATGTGGTGCTGATTTGTGACATAAAATGTAGCTCACAGCCCAAGCACAGTGTGATCAATAAAGTCCTCAGTGGAAAGGAAGCATCTTCTTTTTGATACTCACTAGCAGCATGGCTGTGGGGCAGGGCCTTTGCCCTTTCTCTTTCTCCATTTCCTTAATATAAACAAATGACTATAGTTTCTCCCAGTTACAATTCTATGAGGTTTGGATAAAGGGAATAGAATGTGGGGGCCTGAAAACCAGCAGGATGACAAGGGAAGTTTTCCTGACACTTTCTAGGAAGGACTCATATATTCTACCTTCCAACAACTTTGAGTGAGGCTGGTCCTCAAACCCTAGAACTATGTGGCCTTCCCTACCCCAGAACCTCCAAGAAGGCCGCTGGCCCGGCCTGGCCTGATGGCCACCACCAGCAGGAACAGGTAACAACCCAAACCTCTCCCCCTCCCCCTTCTTTCTTTAAAGGACTAGGAAAAGCAGAGGCATCTGTGCCTGTCCCATTCCAACTCAGCTTTGGCTGGGAAGTAGTTTTGCTGGTAAATAAATTCGGGTGAAGCATTACGATAAATATTCTTCCCGTCTCTTGTGCTTTCTTCACTGGAAACTGAAGAGATTGAAATAGATGAGCTCTAAGGTCTCCTCTAGTTCTAAAATCCTACGTTAAAAATTACCAGACTAATAAGCAAGATTACACTGTATAGCACAGGGAAATATACACAAAATGTTATGATAAATCACAAAGAAAAAAACGTGACAATGAGTGTGTGTATATGTCCATAAATGACTGAAAAATTGTGCTGAACACTGGAATTTGACCCAACATTGTAAAATGATTATAAATCAATAAAAAATGTTAAAAAAATAAAAAATAAAGGTATTTGGGCTCATTTAAAAAAAAAAGTATCTAGCAGAAACCTAAGCGTGGTTTTAAAGCCAAGAATAACAGTAGGATGCCTATCATTATGGTCACTATTGATCACTGTTGAGGAGGTCCTCGTCAATGCAGTAAGAAAAATACGGGAAAGGAAGAGACAAGCATGTTTGCATATGAAATGATGGACAACCTTTAGGCTGGAAGCAATATAAGAATTCAGGAAGATGCTACATACAAAATCAGGAGATCAACATATAATCCTCAAAAACTTTCCTCTATAACACAAATAACTAAGAAATAGAAGAAATAGCCCATTAAAATACCAATAAAACTGCATAAAGTACCTAGGGATAAACTTAGCCGAGAATGCATAAGACCTATGTGATGAAAACATTAAAACTCTTCTAAAGGACATTAAAGTAAAAAATGTGTATATAGCATGAGATACCATCTTCCTAGAATGTTGTAAAGATATCAGTTGTCCTCAAATTAACCCACAAATTCAATGCAATCCTATATCAATCCAAGATAAATATTCAACAAATTCTGGCCATTTGACATTTGGTAGAGAAATTGTGCAAGAATAGTTATGAAATCTATGAAAAAGATGATGAAAGAGCAGGAGCTTACCCTACCATTTATAAAACATGTTCCAGAGCAACTGGAATTAGGCAGTGTGGTGCCGGTACTGGTATAGGAAAAGGTAACTGGGTCAATAGAACAGAGTCCAGATAAAGACAGTATTTTTAGATTAGTGAAGAAAGAATGAACCAATCAGTAGAAAATTTTGAAACAATTCGATTTTCATGCAGGGGAAAGAAGTTCGATCCCCTACCTCAACTACACTAAAAAACAAAGCAAGTTCTAGATAGATTATAAAAGCACTAGAAGAAAATATCAGAGACTATTTTTATGCCACGAGGTGACAAAGGCCTGGCTGACAAAACCCACTCACCATGAAGACGGGCTGATGTGGGGACAGACTGTCAACAGACGGCTACTCTTCCGAGCCCCTGCCCTCTCCTCCCCTGGATTGTCCGTCTTCTTCCTGTTCATTTCTAACACTCTTTACAATAAATAAATATTGACTTTCATTGATTTTCAGTGTTTCAAGCACTTCCCACTGTTTTTGTCTCTAAGGGGACGAGACAGAAGAGTGGAGTAAGGAGCTCAGGCTTTAAAGTCAGCTGAAACTGGATTCTGCTTTTGGTTTTGTCACTGGGGCCTTAAGTTGATGTCCTACATCAATGAAACAAGGATGGTACTACCATCTTCACAGGACCGTGGGGGTTAAATCAGGAAATATATGGAAGATTCTTTGTCCTGTGCTTGGCATAGGTCGGTGCTAAGTTGGTGTCACAGACGAGGTGGTCAAATCTGCCAAAGGTTTCTGCCTGTGGCATCAGGCTCTGAAAGCCCTTTTCCACCACACGATTATAAACATATTGCTTCTATTTTCTTCTAATACTTTTATGAGTTCTTTTCTTTCATGTTTATAGAGATATGTTTAAGATGAGAAATGGGGACCTGCTATTATCTTTCCCCCAAATAGGCAGATGTTCTACTACCAGGAGGCCTGTTCTGGAGAAGAGCTTGGCACAGGCTAGCTTCATATAGGTCTCAGAGCAGACCATTTTAAAAGTCCAGATCACATGGGAAATGAGGCTTCTCATGTCATCTTTGGGGATGGAGGACCATAGTTGCTGGGTTACCTGAATTTCAAACTGATCACCCAAGGATGAAAGCCCTGGGAAAGTGAAGCCGGTGGGTTTAGGGGGTAATTCGGTGCCCACGTTGTGGTATTCTCATTGTGTTTCGTGGGTGTGTTGAACAGTTGGCACAAAGTTGCCTGCAGTAACAGAATATGTGCTGGGAACATCCGTACCGACAGTGACTTCAGAGATAGCTCCTTCCGGCAGTCACCTTTCCCGTAGTAGGGTCTGAAGGAGAAAATAATTCTGGAGAAGGATTTTCCTGAGAAGTCAGTTCTCCTGAAGTTGAAATAGCTCCTCGTGAAGGAGAATTTATGAGGCTTCTCACTGCAGAGGATGAAGGCCTGCTTGGAGATACTCCCCTGAGTAGCCCTTTCCCTCTCAAGTTGTGATTCCTTTTGGCCTTGAATAATTGTGGATCACACGAGAGCGAGTATCAAGGAAGAAGTTTTTTTTTGGGGGGGGGACGTGACGTTGGCTTAGAAATCTCCATATTTCTAACTGTAGCATCTGCATCTACTAAAACAGTGTAGGATAAGTCTTTTGCTTTGTGTTTAACGTCAGATTTAGGAGGGGTGGAAGCAGAAGGCAGGGAAGAACAGACTGCTGCCTTATGTTCATTTGTAAATGAAGGCGGGAGGAGCTTCCCACTGACTTCCTGGGCCTCTGCATCATTGAAGCTGCTCTAGCTTTCTTGGGGACGGCCTCCTGAGCTCTTCCTTGTCAGTGTTCTCCATAGGTGGCTGAGCATTCTGTTTTCTCTGACACATCAATTCTTTGACATGTGTTTTGATGATGCCCCCTGGGCCCTTGAGGACCCTGTCCACTCCCCACAGCCTTTCCCCTACACTCTCAGTCTTTGCTGGGCTGTTTTCCTGTGGTTGGGCCATTTCCAATTTCTTTTGAAAGATCTGCCATTTAAATTCGGGACCTAAAGTGTGGGCATGTACAAGCATGCCAGTTTCTTCTTTGTTTTTAACCTCATCAATTTTTTTTTGTTTTTTGCATTTCTGAATCGAACCATTTTTTCAGAAGATAGAGTCTCTTCAGTTTATTTTTATAAGGTGAATTGTTGGATTCATGTTTAACAGAATAGTTCCTTGTGTTCTTTTCCCCAAATAACCCAGGGGCTTATCTCCATCTTGTTCATTTGAAAAAAGAAGTTTACTGAATGGTAAAAATGCTGTTTCTACATCTTCTAGATTTCCCTCTGAGAAATAAGGCAGTATGTAACTTACTGCACTGACAACATCACTTTCATCATTAAAGTCTGGCTGCTCATACATGGAGGCTGGCAGGCTGACACTACGTGTGTCCAAGGACACCTTCTCTGGCTCAATAATCAGCTTGGTGCTGGTGCTCTGCTTCCAGGCTTGTAAAACCTTCATGAATGACCCTTCTGCATCCCCTGCTGCTGCTTCTTCATCTGTCAGAAAAGAAAAGACTGTTTTTGATAATTGAAGGCTATTGGACAGCTTTTTGTCAGTCCACAGCCACATATCACAGCCAAATAAATTAGAAATCAGCAAATGTCCGAGTGCCACTTAGAGAGGAGAAAAAGAAACTTCACAACAAGAGGTGAAAAAGATATCTTTTGAAAAAGTGGCTCTCTACTCAGAAAATTCCATGGTGTGAAATAGAATGACAGTGTTTAGGATTATTCCACTGGTTCCCAGGGGCCAACTGCCCAGTACTCAAGAGAAGTCAAGGCTGGAAGACAACTGTTCCTGACTCAGCAGGACGCTCTGCAGACCCACTGTGACTCCTCTCATTCATACACCCCAGCCCGTCCTGCCTCAGATGCAGAGGAGTGAGGCTTCCTCTCTCCACCTCCTCAGCATGCTCATGTTCCTGCTCCCATCACAGATTATCACAACACCCGCTGCTAACAGGTCCTCACCTGGATGTGGCCTTTTCCACCTACCACCAATGCCTCTCCTTGGTCCTGCTCTCGTATATCCCAGCCCCCATAACAGAAGGCTCTACACAGAGAGAAACACTAAGTCCCCGCTGGCTCTCTGCTAAACATTTGGGCAGGGATCTGGGGTGTAGGTTAAGAGATTTGCCAGGCTGTATGCTATTGTGGAATATTCAAGAAATCAATGGAATAATACTTGGAAGTCCTAAAATGCAGAAGGGAAAAAGCAATTTTTGTCAGATTCCTACTTTGCTGTCATTTCATTTCACTCCTAGTATTTCCAGCTTTACCTGGGGACCCATCGAAAGCTTCTAACTGTGTTAAGGTCAGGTGTACCACTGTGCAGCTGGGTCTCTCTTCCAGAAGGATTTAAAGTGTTTTTGGTGGTGGTGGTTAGGGTCAGAGGAGGAGGTGAAGAAAAGAGGAACAAGAGCTCGCAGACAGCCCCAAACTGGGGACAGAAGATCTAGGCACTAGGCCACAGCACTTAACACCTCTGATCTTCCTTTTGCTCACCGTAAAAGGAGAGGGATTAAAAATGCCTGTTCTGCCAACTTCTGGGGGAGAAGGGAGTAATATAATTGGTTAAAAAAAAAGTTTGGAAAATAAGCAACATTTTTATGTAAGTAGCAAAATGTTATTATTTATAAGGTGCTCCAGATCATTGATAGAGACCAGTATTCAAGCTGTTCTGTGCATGAAAGCACATTTTGGAAGTCACCAAGTTAAGTGTCAATAAATCTAACGTACAGAAAAATCCATGAAAGCATCTGAGTGTTTTGTGTATAGAAATGCTTGAGATTCAGAGCAAGTTCAGAGCTGGACAGTCTAAGAATAAAAGAGCCACCCCATCCACTGGAAGGGCTAGATAGCAGCTTCTGGTTATGGAACCAGAAACTCTCAGGCTCCAAATAAAACATAAACACCACCACTTGTATTCTTTTATAAAATTGAAAAAACAAACAAAATAAACAAAAATATATTTACACCTACCCTATAAGACAAAGGGTACTTGAGACCTAATGGACATTAAATCAGTTTACAAACCATGATGCACTATATGAATAAGTTCTCATTTGGGGGTAATGCATCAAGCAGAGAGCACAGTATACAATATGTGGCCCTGAATGGTAATTTCCTTCCTGCTTTCATGCCTTTCTCTTGTTCCTCTATGTATGTGAATCAGTTACATTATTAAGCTAACAGTAACTGAGGTATTATGAGCTTAATAATGTAACTGAGAATCTGACTTTTAGCAAGGGAGTAGTTCTTAGAAATTTAGGGAGTTGAAACTCTGAATGAATGAATAAAAATAGTTCAATTACATCATTAGTTTAAAATTTTTGTCATCACTGATTAAAAGTAAAAATTTTTTTAAAAAGTAAAAATTTGTCATCAGGCAATGCAGACTCACCACAACGTGTGGTGTTTGTCAGGCAGTCCCTGTCACAGTGCAGCTTGACTGTCTTGCAGACAACTTCAATAGTATTTTTAAATTGGCAGAGGCAGCAGGTCCTATGGCTAGGTAAGATCCTATAAATGAAAACAGAATTAAATTAGTGGTAAAGGAGTGACTTGAGTAGGGAGGCAGGTCAAGGCCACCACAGGGCAGTGCAAAAATAAGTCCTTGGGGCACATGGCCTGGAGAATTGGACAGGGACCAGTTGACCAACTGTTGCTTTTAACTGTTGTAAATAAATACAGAGGACACAAGTGCCCAACAGAAGGGTAAGGATGGCAGTGGGTGACGGTGTGCCTAGGAAAAAGATGATAGGGATTATAATTGGGTGACACTGATCTGTAGTTTAATTCAGAAGTATCTCCTCCCAACACAAAAAGCACTGTCCATTAAAAAAAAAAAAAGACAAATAAGACATGGTCACATTTAAGAATTTCTGCCCTGTGAAAGACACTCTTGAGAGAATAAAAGATAAATCACAGAATACTTAGCAAATTACATATTGAATAAAGGACTGTTTCCAGAATATATAAAGAACTCTCAAAACTCAATAAAAATATAGACAAAAAAATTCAAAGATATATAGATGGAAAAGAAGCATGTGAAAAGATGTTTGACATGATTAATTGTTAGAGATGCTACACTGAGATGCCACTATATAACTATCAAATTATCTAAAGTTAAAAACAATGATCATATAGCTGAAAAATTGTGCTCTACACTGGAATTTGACACAACATTGTAAAATGACTATAACTCAATAAAAAATGTTTAAAAAATGATCATAGCAAGTGTAGGCAAAATGTGAAAAAAAAAATGGAACTCTCATACACTGCTAGTAGAGATGTAAAATGGCTGAACAACTATGGAAAATAGTTTTTTAATTTAAATGTACACCTACCAATGATCCAGCCATCCTATTGGCAGGTATTTACCCAACAGAAATGGAAGTATACATACATACCTACTAGAGATATTAAAATTTTTCTTAAAAACTGAAATATAAGGATCAGGTGAAGCTGTGGAGCAAGTGCAACTCTCGTGCACTGCTAGTGGGAATGCAAAGTGGTACCGTCACTGTAGAAAACAGTTAAGCGGCTTCTTAAAAAGTTAAGCATGCACTCAGCATAGGATGCAGCACTCTCATCCTTGGGTATTTTGTCCCAAAGAAATGAAAACATATATTCACACAGAATGTATGTTTACACTTACGTGAGTGTTTTTAGTAGCTTTATTCACAATAGCCAAAAAACTAGAAACAAGTCAAATGTTCATCCACTGATGAATGCACAAACAAACTGTATATCCACACAACTGGAATACTACTCAGCAATAAAAAGAAATGAATTACTGACAGGTGCAACAACATGGATAATCTCCAAAGAGACTGGCTAAGTGAAAGAAGCCAAAAATAAAAGGCCACATACCCTATGATTTAACTTATAAGGCATTCTGGAATGGGCAAAGTTATAGGGACAAAAATCAGACTGGTGGTTGCCAGGGCTAGTGGTGGGAGGAGGGGACTGACTACAGAGGAACATGAGGTGACTTTTGGGGCTGCAGAAGTTTTCTATATCTCAGATGTGGGGGTGGCTATATAACTACATGTTTGTCAAAACACAGCAAACTGTGTATTTTAAGAGAGTGGATTTTATTACATGAAAATTATGAAACTTATACATCAATAAACCTGACTTAAGAAAATAATACAACAAACCTATAAAAAACAACTGAAAATAAACGTAATAAAAATCAACTTACAGTTTTTCCAATTCAAGGGCCATCATGGGGATTCTTTCAATTGTTGTGAGATGTGTGTTTTTCCCAGGTCTCTGAAGGAAAAGCCCAAACAGGCATGATATAAACCCAAAGACAAAAATTCTACCTTTAAAAAGATAACTAATATGTGATTATTTCAAGTATGGCTTCTTACTTGCCATAGACAATAATTCCAGGGAGCTCTTATTGAAGAAATTTAAATTTATTTGCATCATTAAATTAACGACCTTGGTGCTGAACAGGACTTTTTTTTTTTAACATTTTTTATTGATTTATAATCATTTTACAGTGTTGTGTCAAATTCCAGTGTTCAGCACAATTTTTCAGTCATTCATGGACGTATACACACTCATTGTCACATTTTTTTCTCTGTGATTTATCATAACATTTTGTGTATATTTCCCTGTGCTATACAGTGTAATCTTGTTTATCTATTCTACAATTTTGAAATCCCAGTCTATCCCTTCCCACCCTCTACCCCCCTGGTAACCACAAGTCTGTATTCTCTGTCCATGAGTCTATTTCTGTCCTGAACAGGACTTTTTTTTTTTTAACCATTATCCTAACTCTCACACTCAACTGCATCCAATTCTCTTGATTACTTTTTTTTTTAATATAACGTACACCTTATTCCTTTTTGCTTTCTGGGATAAATCATATTTTTACATGTTTCATCTCTATACGTGTTCTTCAACACTGCTTTCTTCCTCTGCTGGCTGTCTTACCCATATACATTCTTTCTTAATCCTTTTCTTTGCCAATAACTCATACCTCAATAACCCAGTTAAAATTTAAATTATGACTTTTTAGCCAAAATCCTCAATCTCTGATGAAAGTAAAAAAAGAGCAGAAATCAACTCAAGAGCCATAAGACTGTTGCAATACTTACAAATATCTTAATGCTGGCAATTTAAAAAGATAAGTATCTTCAACTGTTTTCAAAGGATTATGACAGAATTTTGAAGAATGGAATGGCATTAAAATTATCTGCAAAATAACATCCATTAAAGTTTATATTCATTTTTTTGATATAGAACTCGAAGCTAAAAAAAAAAATTCTGAATCTACCTATAAGTCACCCTTAGAATTTGTAAAGCACTCTTCATTTGGGAACTACCCAGGTGTCTAGATGATAAAGTGGATAACAGAAAGAGAAAAAGAAAAAAAGTGGATAGCAAAGAAAAAAATATGCCAAAAACCCTAGAAGGAACTATGCTGGTAGGAAGCCGTTCCTCTGTAAGAAATACTATTTCTAGTATCCTCCATAATTCAAGGCATTTTTCTTTCATCTCTAGAAATTTTTAAAATTTCATGTTTTAAACTACCCAGTTAAACACTAAAGTAGGACCAATCCCTTGGTTCTGGAGCTGAAGAAGAGAAAAATACAAGAGGAGCTGGGGAGAGCCACGCTCCCACTGCACACTCCCATATGTGTTCTTGTATCACAGCCTTTGCTACCTTATGTGGAATCACCTGCTTGCTTGTCAGTCTCTTGGATTGTCAGCTCCATGAGAGCAGGGACTACATTTTATTGTCATTGTCATCTCAGTGCCTGACACAGTGCCTAATATTTACTAGGTACTTAATAAATATTTGTTGCATAAATAACATTTTGTTTATATATCAACAAAGTGACAAATTCATTTTCTGGAACAAATTTTTATTCCAAAATTCTGGAAAAGATTTTCTTCTCAATTCTTTAAAACAAACAAGAAAAAGAAAAATTTTTTGTATACCCAAAGAAACAGGAAGAAAGAAAAGAAAATCTGCCTTTAGGTTAATTAGTGAATCATTAATGTACTTTTACAGAATATTATAAAGATTATCACAAATAATACCCTTTGGATTGCCAGCTATCTATGATCAACATTTAATATTTAATCCTCACAGTAACCTTATGTGATAGATATTATTATTATCCCATTTTACAGATGAGGAAACCAAGGCACAGAGAAGTTGTGTAACTTGTCCTAAGGCATCAAGCTAGTAAGAAGCAGAGCTGGAACCTGAACTCTGTTCTGACTCCAAAGCCTGTGTTTAACCTGAATTAAAAAAAAAAAAAAAAAAAGGAGTGTGTTTAAAATAACTATTACTTTAACCTTAAGTCTGAGGGCACTAAATATAGAAATACTTTTTCAAATTTCATTTCCCCATCTGGGAGAGCCTCAATGAGAATAACATTATTCTTTTTTATTTCATTTCTTCAATTATCTCCCATGATTAAATATTTAATTGGCCTATGGTCATTGAGGCTTTAGAGATTTTAAACCATGTTGCAGGCTAATCAGTAAAAACGGTGGAGTGAGGACATCTGAAAATTCATCCCTCCATAAAAACAACAACTGGCAAAAATGGTCAGAATCAACTTTCTCAGAACTCTGGAAATTTAACCAACTGGCTTGTAGCAATCTGGGGAGCAATTTATTTAAGAAAAACAAATTAACATCTGTAAGGACAGTGAGATCTGTATTGCTTTAGCTTGTCCTAGACCATGACAGTGATAGCCTTGAAAAATAGCCCACATCCTAATAACCAAAAACTTCCCCAACTTGGGAAAGGAAACAGTTACCCACATCCAGGAAGCGCAGAGAGTTCCACACAGGATCAACCCAAAGAGGAACACACCAAGGCACACAGTAATCAAAGCGACAAAAATTAAGGATGAGGAGGAAATATTAAACCTAGCAGTACCCATACATCCTCTGAGAATAAATAAATAAGTTGAATTACCTCCCACCACCAAAAAAACCCCCCAAAAAACCCCAAAGTTAAAAATGGTGCTTTATTAATTAATTAGCTCTGGCTGGTCTTTGAGGTGGACCTCAGATTCAAAATAGACTCTAGCACACCTCTAACTTGTTCACCTGGTGTTTGTCAATAACATAGAGGTTTCATTCAAGAAACCTACTGAGTTATAATTACCTGAAACCCAGTGATGAATCAAGGTTTTGTGGGGCTTAAAATTCATCTATGTTGGAAAAATCCTAATTAAAAACATGCAAAGTTATAAACACAAAAACTGCTAGGATCCCTCCCAAGACCTTGGAAGGGACCTAGGCAAGTAGGGAGTCCTGCAGCTTCAGCTTCATTTAATTCATGACAAATTCACCTCAGCTGGGGCCCTTTTCCAGACTTATTTAATGCAGAGGACAGTATTATCTCAACTTATAAATACCTCAGTAATATTTCATTATAGGCAACAAAATGACAACTCAAGGGGTGGCACCATCTAGACTTTCTAGATTTGGCACAAAACAAAGGAGGAGCCCAGCCACCAACACACACTTACTGTATTCTGACAACCTTTTGAAAGTAACTGTGAATGAATTTTAGGAATACAGTGTTAACTTATTTCCAACACCAGCTCTGATTCTTCCATTAACTTTTTCTGCCATTTAAGATGAACACAGAAATTCAAGAGGAACAGGCTCGTGTCTCTTCCATGACCATCTTTTCTAGGCCACCACCCATTTTCTACTTCGTTGCCCCTCTACCTTGTTACCCTGCTGCAGAGATGTTAGCATGGCTCTCCTAAGTTTTCCCATCAATTTTCTTCCAGTATGAAAGTTTCTTGGGGACAAAGTCTTTGGCCTATTCTTCTTTGTAACCCCAGCACTTAGTGCAGGGCAGACACACAGCACGCATGGCACTCAGTGAATATTTTTGAATAAATTAATTTTTATCAACTGTGATTCCACAATTCTTTCCCCCTGGGTCGCCTACATAACCATAATGAAACTCAGATTCTTATAAGGGATTCTTGGTGTTATAAAGTGTTTAGAAAAGGTCATAAGTTTAAGACATGGTACTGATGCTACTAAAATCTCTTAGTGGAGGGACCTAATGAGCCCACTCTCTGGCAAGAGAAAAACTGACCCTCTGTTCTCTTTCCACAAGTTAGGCACAAGCAAACTGATGAAGAGGGGAGGGAGATGCCACTGGTAGGCATCTGCAGAACTGTTAATCCAGCTCTAGACACACCCTCAACACCTTCATTAACCCAAAGTGAACTGTGTGAAACTGGATTTCTGAACTACAAGACAAATAGGAGAGTCTTTTCCAAAGCCTGATTTAGAGGAGGCTCTTCACCTCAAGTCTAAAATCCCCTTCAGGCCACTGAACCTACCCGCTGTGATCTGCTTGTGACATGGAGAAATCACAGAATTTTCAAGAT
The DNA here is from genome assembly GCF_048564905.1 of Vicugna pacos. Classification (NCBI taxonomy): domain Eukaryota; kingdom Metazoa; phylum Chordata; class Mammalia; order Artiodactyla; family Camelidae; genus Vicugna; species Vicugna pacos. The sequence goes on from NC_133002.1 coordinate 42,228,122, forward strand.
TCTGAAAAACCCACACTTCTTATTAGTAGTAGTCAGGAAAGAAAGTACATAGAATTAGGTGATAGCAATGTGTCTTCTGTATATTTTTCACACTACAGCTTAACAGAAACATCCACACCTCAAAGGTTCCTACCAGCCACATATAATTCACTTCAGACATATATACTTTTTGAAAAATAATGTTTTGGGTGGTTGGAGTGAGAGATGCCCAGTGGTGGGTGTTCAGGAATTCTTTATGCTTTACCATTTAAAAGAAGCTAATAGCTGAGAAAGCACCCATACCTTTTGCTCCCTGTAGAATTTTGGGCTAAACTTAGTTCTTTGCAGCTCTGTGCTGCATACATTTTAAGCAGTTAGGAATTTTGCACATGAGCAGGAATTAAATTCAAAAGTGGAATTTCAAGTACCATTCGCATATTGGAGCAACAACAATGGGATTCCATGACAATGCTAATTTGAGTGTTTCTGTTGGGTGACTTTTATTTTATTGCTCGTGCCAAAGATCAGTACTATGAAAAGCAAAGTGAACTCTGAACAATCATTTTCACTGAAGAAAAATTTTAAAGTTATAGAGAATCAGAATTAAAGCCAGATCTAAAACTTTCTCACACCAGGAAAATATCTAAACCACGCATGAACTAACATTTAAGAAACATCCATTAACTTTTGACTACAGTTATGGTCTAAGGCAACCTTCTGAATTTCACATTCATCCTTGATATTATCTATTTTCACAATTACCCCTCTCTGTAACTTCTAGGAAACTGACAGGGCTCAGGGTTTTTTGTTTGTTTGTTTGACTTAACGTATAATGCAAACAGTAGGCCATTCTGAAAGTGATTTACCCTCCTTCCTCTGCTTTCTTTCTCTCCAAAGCACTTATGAATATTTCATATTATATCTATTATATTTATATATTTATTTTTATGTATTTTTTAACCCCCTGAGAACTGCGCTGTTTGGTCTCTTTTGTTCTTGAGCCTGTATCCCTGGCATGTAAAACAGTCCCTGGCACACACTGGATCCTCCATAAATATTTGTTGGATGAATTCAGAAAGTGACAGGTTACCAACTATCAGATACTGTTATTTCAAACAAATCTTCCATTTATTATCTACTTATAGCTTTACAGAAATGTCTTTCTTCACCCATACATTTGTGACTCAATCTTTTGAGACAAGAATCCTTTGAGAATTTCATAAATATAATGGCCCTTTTCCCTAGAAAACTGCACTTTCTTCAATACATGCAAAAATGTGCATGCAATTTCCATTTGTGGATCATCATTTTAGGGCAGAGGTTTGTGAACAGAGTGGACTGAATTCAGAGGCCCAAACTTGGAAGGGAAATAAAATTACTTCTCCATTTTCACAAATCTCTAATTAAAACTAGCAATTCCTTCTGTTCTGAGTGCCGGCAACAAACCACAGGAGATTAGCAGTACAGTTAACTTGGTTCCCAACAGAAGTCACAGATCACTCCATATCACATGTTTGTTGCAGGTATCTTGAAATATCATTTATTCTCACCACTGTCTTGGAGTTATAATAGTTATTAGACTTACAACTATTCTTGTTATTTAATGTGTTAAGAGAAGCCTGTTCATTTCTATATCGCTAATTTTTAAAATATTCTGAAAATGATTTCAGTGTAATCAGTTTCCTTTGTTTTTCTGTATATATATTAATTTATTTTACATTTAATAACATTATCCTAAGAACATAAGCTTATGCAGATCGCCAAAGAGATATATGTGGTGGGGGTACGGGATTAAGAAATCCTGCTGTCGGTAGCCACTGACTCTAAGTTAGGAACCTCTGCTAATAAAGTATAAAACTCAAGCTGCCTTAGAAATTTTCAATCCTTACCAGACCCATGTTATACTGTATTAACTGAAATACATGCTTTAGAAAAATTGGTTTTTTAATTTTGATTTACTTTTCTTAAATATGTAATACATATTCACATGGCTCAGAATTCCAAACGTATATAGTACACGATCCAAAGTTTTCCCCTTACCTCTGTCCCTCAGTCTACCATTCAATTTTCCTCCCCAGAGAAAACTAGTATTATCTATTTCTTGTGCCAAATGACTTTCATTTTTCTTACAAGCCTGGGAAATAAAACCTCCAAGTCAGATACTGTCATGAGAAATATAAACCATATATAGTATTGAAGAAATCTGTAAATTTAAAAAACAAAAACAAAAAACTGCCTGGTTCTAGCATTTTTTTCCTTATCAGTAACTTATCAGATTAAGGGGGCATCTCTTTAAGGGTACTCATAATCTCTACTTTAAGATTACTATGACTATTATTACCTTTATTATTAATTTGGAAGTTATATTTATGATTTGTCTATTCAGGTTGAACAAATAATACAAACTGCCATGAAAAATGCCAGTTAATTGCTTTGAATGTAATTTTCCCCCTAAAATCACTTATTTTATCTAACCTGACTTATCTACAAATCAATTTAAAAAGAAAAAAAACAGAAAAGTGGGTAAAGGACAGACAATTCAGAGATGAAATACAAATGTCCAGCAAACATATAAAGATATTTAAATTCACAGCTTCAGAAAAATTCAAATTCACATGGGACCCCTTTTATTGACCCTTCAGATCAGCCAAAAACTTGGAGAATATCCAGCAGTGGAAGGCTGTGGGGAGGTAAAGGTTGTCAGGGAGTGCTGACTGGAGTGTAAACTGGCACAACTTGCTTGAGGGCAATTAGAAGTTTATATCTACATACTTTTCACCCCAACAATCCCATTTCTAGGCATCTATTCTATGGAAAAACCTGACAGGCTCACAAAGATGCATGTGCAAGGATGTTCATTGCAGCAATGTTTGTAACAAGAAAACTAGATGCAATCTAAACATCCTTCAATACAAACATTATTAAATTGATACACCCATACTATGGAATATTATGCAGGAGTTTAAATGAATGGGGCAACCCTCTACATACTGGGAAAGAAAGAAACTTAAGATGTATCATGACGTTAAAGAATCAAGTTACAGGATGTTATCATTTACGTAAAAAAGGATAAGAAAGGCACATGACAAACTTATTTTATCTGTAAATATGTATGTAGCCAAATACATGGAAAAGAGTCTGGAAGTTTTACTAAACTCAAAATTGTGTGAGTGGGGGATTAAGGCACAAGAAGGGTTTTCATTATACCTGTTATTTCATTTTTATATATTGAGAATATAATCATGTATTACTGGTATAATGGAAAGGAAGTTTAAATTGGTTCTTGCTTATTTGAATGAGGGCCTGCCAAGTTTAATTTTTTAAATAAATATAGAATTTCAATCAATAGGTTGGTTTGGAATATGAAGGGGGAAATACTGTTGACCTCGAAATTCTGGACCAAGAAAATCTGACAAGGCAGTTAGTGTTTCGTATGCATATTCGGAGAGAATATACCCACAGTTTCTCAGTCCAGTAGTAAGGCTTCCCTGTATACTCGTCAATATAAGAAATAGTTCCCTTGGAAATCTCTGTGAAGGAACACAGTTCATATCCTTAAATAGGTAGGAAAAGAATGAGCAGAGTAAGTGAGAGACTCACAGCAACCTTGTGGGGAATACTCAAATGCAGAAGAGACCAACTTTCTAACTCCCACAGCTTCTCAGCTTCCCAGTGGGCACAATTCATAAATATATAATGTGAGGCCACTGGCACAAGCAATGAGGCATCTCCTCAGAACCTGAACATCCTATCTGTCCAATTTATTGGATACATATTGCCAATTGTTTTGAATGTAAGCCTTTTTTTCTCCCAAAGTCACTTATGTGTCTAAAATGACTCCTACAAATCAATGATAAAAATGGCAAAAATGTATCATCATCAGCAAGTAAAGAAATCTTATGCTAGGTAACACCAAAGCTTTGGCTCAGTGCCCTCTAAATCTCTCAAGGTATTGGAAGGATAAGGGCAGTTAGAAATTAGACTAATATGGAAATACGTCTTAGACATACCGCATAAGGAAAAGCACAGGTCACCGAGAAATGAGTAAAGTTATTACCTCATTAGGGGAAAAAATGCAAAGGGAATGGCCTGGAAGGAAAGACACACATCAAAATAGTAGCATAGTTATCTTACGGGTGGGAGGGAGGGTGGGGAGAGAATTTCACATTTTATCCTGTACATACTTCTATGACACTTTCTTTTACATAGTGAGAATGTATCCATGAATTACACATGTTTAAAAGAAGCTGTTAAATGCTTGAGGTTCAGTTTCAACCACTAACCGTGGATGGCTTTGAATCTTTACCTTTAGCTTTGTCCTCTTCCCTCAGCAACGACGATCTGGCTTATATGCACATTTTTCAGGAGGATCAGAACAGTCAAAACAGATACTGGTCTGCCCACCTCCCTATGGGACATTTCCACTCAAACAGAAGCCTTCTGGTTGCTTTATATTCATCAATAAAACTGAACCCATGTCCCTCAAAGTGGCTCTCCTTCCCAATTGTATGTCCACCTGTTGTACCACCAGCCTTCTCCTCATCAACATATTTGATTTTTCTCTTTCCTGTACACCTCATCCCCTGACTCTAGGCAGTTAGTAAACCTTGTCAGTTTTCCCTTTGTCATGCTTTTAGGATTTCCTTCTCCTCCTGTCACAACCACGCTAATTCAGCCCGTTCTCACTTTCCTCCTAGGTTTTGCTACAGCATTCTGTTTGGTCTCCCTGAATCCAACCTTCCTCTCTAGATCACACTACATATGGAATCTAAAATAAACTTCTTGTTTTCATCATTTCTCTCTTTTCCTTGAAAACTTTCAATGGCTCCCCACATCTTATAGCATATTTTTCAAACCCTCATTTGTGACAGTCAAGGTTTTTCATAGGATATCTTTATTGCTGCCTAACCCAGTTCTTCACAATTAGACTGATCTCTTAAATCCTCGTGATTCCTGCAGCCACACCTTTCCCTAGACTCTATTCCCTATTTTTACTCTAACAAATCACAGCCAGTGTTTAAGTTCCAGTGAAAGTTTTAGCTTATCCATGCAGTTTCCCCTGACCTCCACACCCCAGTGATTCCAGGTTCTGGTTAATTACAGCGCCTCTCTGTATCTTTTAATACTCAATTACACATCACCTATCTTTTAAGGTGTATCCCCTTTCTTCCCACCTATCACTGTGATGTTCTGGAGACAATGCCATACTTCTGTGGCTCCCACAGTACTTAGCCTTGGGTTGGGCATCAAATGGGTGCTATACATAGAAATCCAGGGGGTAAAGATGAGTTCTTAGTGTAATTGAGGGATCAAATAATAATAATGGCTAACACTCAGATATATGCTAGGCACTGACGTAAAAGCTTTACACGTATTAACTCATCTAAATCTCACAATAATCCTATGAGATGGTTGGTGACTATGATAATCCCTACTTTCCAGATGAGGAAACTGAGTCACAAAGCTAATAAATGGCAGATCTGGATTCAAACCCAGGTAGTCTGACTCCAGAATCTCTACTCTTAACCACTTTGTTGAATTACCACCAATGATATGGGGAGAGGTATGGGTTGCTGCAATGAGGATGGAGCAAAAATGGGAGAAGAGAAGATGTTAAAAAATTAAATAATGGACTAAAAAATGGAGTAAGAAAAAGAGTAGGGACAATTCAAAAGACTGGAGAAGAAGGAACGATAGTAAGAAGGCGAATGAAGATAAGAAATTTCTTATAAGACAAAAGGTAAAAACAAAGTCAGTCAGTGTGAACTGGGGAGATGAGGAAGACCCAGGAAGACCTCAAAGAAAGGCTGCCAGGTCAGGCATGATGCAGAGAACAAACAAGGAAAAGCAATACTTACAGGATGGTGAAGGTGCCATTGTAGCTGTTGGGCTCTGGCACAGGCACTCTGCAGTGCCTCTCCTTTGGGCTGAGACCAACGCAGGACAAGGTCTCAGTACTGCAGATGCAGAGCTCACAGACGTTCACGCTTGTGGGAGCACTCTGTTCCAGTTGCTCCTTTTCTGAGGTGTATGTTATAGCATGCACCACCGAAGGATCAGTTGAAACAGGTGTCTTCGATGACCCTGGGTGCCGAGTTATGGTAACTTCCAGGCCTACAGCTGTAACTGTGATTCAAGTCAGGAGTGGGTGTGCAAGCGCCACCTCAGGAGAAGGAGCTGTAGTCTTCTGAAGGACTGTAGAATGTTCAGCCTTCATGACAGGTTCTGCAATCACACTGGATTCTCCAGTTACAGTCACTTCCATGTCCACAGTGTCAACTGTGACTGGAGTGATGCTTGAAGGGGCAAATGTCCCATCAGGGTGTTTTGGAGGGGGAGATGTGGAGTGTTCAGCCTTCATAGTAGGTTCTGAAGTCACGGTTAGCTAAAGGTCTATGTGATGATGTGTGATGCTGGACGGTGTTGGGTGCTGTCCTTGACCCTTCCTTGGAGTTGGAATGGTCACCTCCTGATGGGGTGGATATTGAAAGACAACCTCCTTTGTTGGCTCTGGAGGCTGAGTTGGGTTATTTCTTGGTCGGAGAAGGTTCAACCTCCACAATGGATGTTGTTAATGTAAGTTCCAGGTCCACAGTGTGAACTGTGATTCGAGTGATGCTTGAAGGGGCGAGTGTCACCTTAGTGTATTTTGGAGGGGAGATGTAGAGTGTTCCGCCTCCACATGAGGTCCTGAAGTCACGGTTATCTCCAGGTCTAGGTGATGAGGTATGATGCTGGACGGTGTTGGGTGCTGACCTTGACCCTTCCTTGGAGTTGGAATGACCACCTCCTGATGGGGTGGATATTGAACAACAACCGCCATTGGTGGCTCTGGAGGCTGAGTTGGGTTCTCTTGCTTAGTCGGAGAAGGTTCAACCTCCACAATGGATGCTTGTTGATGTAAGTTCCAGGTCCACAGTGTGAACTGTGATTCGAGTGACGCTTGAAAGGGCAAGTGTCCCCTCAGGGTGTTTTTGAGGGGAGATGTAGAGTGTTCAGCCTCCCCACTAGGTTCTGAAGTCACGGTTATCTCCTGGTCTAGGTGATGAGGTGTGATGCTGGACGGTGTTGGGTGCTGACCTTGACCTTTCCTTGGAGTTGGAATGGTCACCTCTTGATGGAGTGGATATTGAATGACAACCTCCTTTGCTAGCTCTGGAGGCTGGTTGGAGAATGTTGAATGCCCACAATGGATGCTCGTTACCGTATGTTCGACGTCCACAGTGTGAACTGTGACTAGAGTGATGCTTGAAGGGGCAAGTGTCCCAACAGGGTGTTTTGGAAGGGGAGATGTAGAGTGTTCAGCCTCCACACTAGGTTCTGAAGTCACGGTTATCTCCAGGCCTAGGTGATGATGTGTGTTTTTGGATTGTGTTTGGTGCTGACCTTGACCCTTCCTTGGAGTTGGAATTGTCACCTCCTGATGGAGTGGATTTTGAAAGTCAACCTCCTTTGGTGGCTCTAGAGGCTGAGCTGGGGTCTCTTGCTTGGTTGGAGAATGTTCAACGTCCAGAATGGATGCTCGTTACTGTATGTTCCAGGTCCACCATGTGAACTGAAACTGAAGTGATGCTTGAAGCGGCGAGTGTCACCTTACTGTGTCTTGTAGGGGGAGATGTAGAGTGTTCAGCCTCTGTAGTAGGTTCTGAAGTCATGGTTAGCTCCAGGTCTACATGATGAGATTTCACGCTTGATGCTGTTAGGGTCTGACCCTGACCCTTAATTTGAGTTGGAACAGTCACCTCGTGATAGGGTGGATATTGAACAACAACCTCCTTTGTTGGTTCTGGAGGCTCAGTTGGGTTCTCTTGCTTCGTCGGAGAAGGTTCACGTCCACACTGGTTGCTCCAGTTTCAGTAACTTCCAGATCCACAGTGTGAAATGTGACTAGAGTGATGCTTGAAGGGGCAAGTGTCCTCTGAGGGTGTTTGGAGGGGGAGATGTAGAGTGTTCCTCCTCCATAGTGGGTTCTGGAGTTACAGTAAGCCCCTGGCCCAAAGGTTTATCTGTGACACTAGGTGACATTACATGCTAAGTGTGATCCTGAACTGGTGTGGGAACTGTCACCTCCTGATACAATGAAGGCTGATGGGGCTCTGGAGGCCAAGTTAGGTTCCCCTGCATAGTAGGAGAAGGTTAAGCCTCTTTATTAGGCTCTGGACTTAATGTAAGTCCCAGGTACGGAGGTTGAACTGTGACCTCAGTCATGGCTGGATGCTGAGCCAGCACCTGCTCTGCCTGTGGAGGTGTCACCTCCAGGTATGCTGGAGATGTCATCTGCTGCAGGGCTGCAGAGTGTCCAGCCTCTGTAAGAGGCTATGGAGTCACAGTACACCCCAAGTCCGAAGGTTTATCAGTGACACTGGGCGAGCTGGAATGCTGAGGTTGATTCTGTCCTGGTGTTCCAGTTGTCATCTCAACCTTCTTAGGTGGCTCTGGAGGCTGATCTGGGGCCTCCTCCAGGACCAAAGAAAGCCGTGGCCCCTCAGGGCAATCTGCAGCCTGAGCTGTGGCCTCTTGTTGGCCTGGAGAAGATTCAACCTTCCCAGAGGGGTTCTGGAAATGGAGAAAGAGGCTTGGACTGGATTGGAGAAAATTTAGCCTGCTCAGGGGGAAACAGGAACTGAGGAGAGCCCTCCTGCTGCTCTGGAGAACTTCCAGCCTCCTTAGCAGGCTCTGGAGTGATGATAACTGCGAGATCCAGGGGTTTTTCTGTGGTACTAGGCATCACTGGATGCTGAGCTTCACCCGGATCTGCAGGTGAGAACATCACCTCGTTATGTACTGGACATTGAGCTGCGGCAGTTGTAGAGGTCTCTGGAGGCTGAGTTGGGGGCTCAAGCTGGACTGGAGAAGGTTCACCATTTCCTGAGGGGGCTGGAGGCTGATCCGGAGCCTCCTGCTGGAAAAATAATGGATCCAACTGCTCAGGAAACCCTGCAGATGGAGCTGAGGCCTCTTGTTGGGGCAAAGAAGGTTCAGCTTCACTTGTGGGCCCCGGAGTTATGGTGAGTGCAAGGTCCACAGGTTTAACAGTGACACTGGGTCCCTGCAGAGACTGAGCTTGATCCTGGCCTGGAGGAGAAGCTGTTGTCACATCATGCTCTGGAGAATGAGCTGCAGAGGGTTTGGCCTCAGCAGGAGACTCTGGACGCTGAGCTGTGCTTTCCTGCTGGGTTGCAGAAGGTTCTATCTCTGCTGGAGACTGAGTTGGGGTCTCCTGCTGTGTTGAAAAGGGCATGACTTCCCCATTAGGCTCATAAGGCTGAGCCGGTTGTCTCCATTCCCCTGGAGAAGGCTCAGCTTCCTCAGGCGGCTCTGGAGGCTGACCGGTGGCAGCCTGCTCAAGTGAAGATTCAACCTCCTCTGGCCTCTCTGGAGGCTCAGAAGGGGCCTCCTGCTGAACTGGAGAAGTTTCAACCTCATTAGTGACCTCTGGAGTTCCAGTAAGTGCCAGATCCAGAGGGTTAACAGTGACACTGTCCAGGGCTGACTGCTGAGCTTCATTCTCTTTGGGAACATTTACCTCTTGAGGCCTTAATGGTTCAACTAAAACCTCCTGAAGTCCTCCCTAGCCCCTGGGAACCTGAAGTGCCTACTTCCTCAGGGGCCTCTGAAGGCTGAGACAGAGCCCCCTGCTAAAGGGGAGGTGGCTCTATCTCTTCCGTGGTCTCTAGATGCTGAGCCTGGGCCTCTGCTGGGGTAGAAAAGGTTCAACCTTCTCAGGGGCCTCTTGCTGGGGTGGAGAGTCAACCTCCTTGGTGGGCTCTGGATGATGAGTTCAGGCCTCCGGCAGGGATGAAGAAATTTCAGCCTCCTCAGGGGGCTCTGGAGGTCAATCTGGGCTTCCCAGAACATCCAAAGGTAGATCTATGTCTATAGCTTTGGTGTTATTACCTTTGGGTCGAGGAGACAGAGCTGGGGCCTGATTCTGATCCCAGCCTAGCACTGGAACCTCCTCTGGGAGCTTTTGATGCTGGGTTAGCTTGTGATTCCCCTCTTGATGTGAGACAGCAACACCTCGATATGGCCCTGCGGGCAGCTCTCCATCTGAATGCACGTCCAGGTACGGAAGAAAAGTCTCAGCCGACATCTGGGTGACATAATTAAAGTCCCCCGACTCTGAGTTGGGGGTCCGCTGGACAGACTCCAGGGCTGAACTCCTTGGACCATAAGCCAGACTGGTTGTGAAGCAAAGAGCTGCAAGGACCAAAAACACTGGGGCAACATGATCCAAAGACGATTCTGGCACAGTGACCCAGGCCAGTGGGGCACTGGCCAGGCACACTGAATGGACACTGAAGTGAAATGGCAGCCTGGCTGCACATGTGCCCCTCCCCTGCCTCACACCCCACCCTTTAGTGACACCGCCTTTATTAGGTCAGGGTGGAGATCCAACCAGAGTCAGGCTTTTTCCCAGGGCCCAATCCATCTTTCCCCCAGCAAAGGTGACACTTATCTCCTGCCAGGCCCTCTCTCTAACCTGGGCCTGGCCCCTGGTACAATGAGGCAGGATTTGGGCTGCAGACCAGAGTGGCCCCGGACTCCAGCAGCGCAGGGGTGGGGGTGATGGTGGGGCAGAGCTTCCCAAGGAAGTCACCAGGGCCCAGCCTTCCAGAAAATTCAAAAGTGCTAGTCCAGCTCTGGCAATCTAAACTTCTCCTCCTCCAAACTGAAACCTGAGAGACATTCTTCCTCCCCCTGGCCACACTGCTTCGAAGAAAAGTAGCTGACCTACAAAATGAGCACCAGTTACAGCGGTGGGAGGGGAATACACCTTACACTTAGTTATTCTAAAATGTTCTCATGTCCTCTAAACTCTCAGGATCCATATCTGAATATAAAATTCACCACTCTGTTATTAGGGGTTACCACTGAGTCAGTGATGACTCCAAAATTTCTGCAGGAAGGGTTTTGGAGTGGGTGAGCAATTCATTCTGAGAAAGAGGGTCGGAAACCAAGTGAAGAGCCCTTTACATTAGCGTGGGAAAATCTCCCCATCCCACTTTGTCTCAGCACAGCCATTAGTCTAGAAAAAATTACAGTGCCACTTTTCAGAGGTCTACCCTGTGTGCACTCACAGAGAAGACACCTAGGATGTTAAAGTCAGCACGTTGTGGTGAGGGATAGCTCCGTGGTTAGTGTGTGTACCTGGCAAGTACGAGGTCCTGGGTTCAATCCCCAGTACCTCCATTAAAAATAAATAAACAGTAGGGAAGGGGGTGGGAAGGGATACGTTGGGAGTTGGAGATTTGCAGATACTAACTACTATGTACAAAATAGATAAGCAAGTTTATACTGTACAGCACAGGGAACTATATTCAGTATCTTCTAGTAATTTATGGCTAAAAAGAATATGAAAACGAAAATATGTATGTTCCAATATGATGAAAGTACAGTGCTGTACACCAGGAATTGACACAATACTGTAAACTGACTATACTTCAATAAAAATACATTTCTAAGAAACAGAATATATGTAACTAAATAAATAAAAACCGAATTACCTCCTCCCTCTCAAAAAGTAAATTCAGCATGTCAAATAATTTTAAGTACTGCAACTAGCACCCAGTTTATTCCTTCACAGTCCTTATAATCATCTCTTTAATTTTAGCCCTGTTTAACTGTCTGGCACACCCTCTGGCCATAGAGTTCCATGGAGTAGGAGCTTGATCTTATTCCCAGCGTCAAGCACATAATGGTTTTTAAATGGAATTGATTCCAAGATTGGCCGATGAGGAATGGGTCTGTTGTTATACTCAGCTTTCTGAAAACTTCAGTATCGATACTGAATCCCTTCCTCTCACATTTCACAAGAAGCTAGACTTTATTTGTAAGTGGAAAGGGAAGAAAATAACAGGAAGTGGAGGCAAGAGGAAGAAGAAATGAAGAATTCTGAAGTGAGGAGAGGAATTCTGGAGTGACTCCACCACAGGCCTGTCCCCTGCCTCATCCCAGGTGGCATCCTGTCATCCAGTAGGAGAGTGGCCGGCCCGCACAGTGCAGCCTTCATTTTACCCTGAGGAGAGAAAAGCCTGGTTCTTGCTTCCAGCTGACAAGCTGCTCCCCCGCCCACATGACCTGGAACTTAGTGAGGCTTCAGCACAGAGCGACACCCAGCATCCCCTTCATTCCCAGCAGTCTAATCTGTCCTCCTTTGGCCCCTCTGATTCTTCCTTTCAATTCCCTTATCCGTGTTGTTTGCCCTCTTCCCCCATTCAGTTTGCTTCCATATATATTTTTTAATAGATATACTGAGGATTGAATGCAGGACCTCCTGCATGCTAAGCATACACTCTACCACTGAGCTCTACACTCCCCACCACAGGCTTTTAAAATTTTATTATTTTATTATTATTATTTGCTTCCACATTTTCGAATCCTTATCTCCCTCTGAAGGAGGAGAGCACTGTTACAGGGCTGAGAGTTACTAAAAAAAAAAAAAAAATCCCAGAGGCAGCAGATCTTAGGAAATCAATGCTGGCATAAAAGAAATGGGGCAGCAGGCCCCTCAGTAGTGGAAGAGTCTGGGGGAGTAATCAGAGAGCTTCCCAATAGACAAGGGTCTTTGCTTCCTGTGGTTGACGAAATGCATACCTGCTGGTGGCTACACAGCATGTTAAGGTTCTTACAGATATTCATTCATCAACATATAAGTATTGAGCACCAGCTGTATGCTAGGTACTGGACTAGATGCTGGTGACATGGAAAATCAAAATGACTCCAACCCTCCAAGGGCTTCCAGAGAGCCAAGTGTAAATAGGTTATCTTAGTCACTCTGTGTTCATCGGTGTTGGAGGGGTGGTTGTTCTGGAAGGGTCTCTTCTTTAAAAAGCTTTATATTCCCAAAGCTAGCATGCAGGATGGACTGGGGGAAGGTACATCAGCAGCATTCTTGACTGTCTTCACCAGAGAAAGGAATGATGGTGAAAGTCTCACTTCTGAGGCTTGTGCCATCCATGAAGTCTTCCTGGAAGGGGCCAGGGAGACATCAACATCCCTGATCAGTTACCATCCGCACGCCAGGGCCACTGCCCTTTGGTTTGTTTCCCTTACTCCCCCTTTTCCCGTTTATCTCAGCATCTTTCTCCCCACCTTATCCCTGCCCCACCCACCCACTTGCCACCCTGCCATGCAGGCCCCAGCATGGGAGGAAAAGAGCTCCCAGCTCTAGGCCCCTGCCCCTACCAGGGCTTCACTTACTTCCTGTCCCACCTCCCATCCTCCCCTGCCCACTTCACACACCCCACACAAACACAACACACAGACACACACCCACTTCCCAGACCTTTCTCCTGACTTCAGTATACAGGCAGTAGGGCTGGTTGACTGCAGAGGAGTAGAAGAGACTGGATGGGCTGGAGGGGCAGAAATAAGGCTTCAGAATAAAGCGTGTGTGTGTGTGTGTGTGTGTGTGTGTGTGTGTGTGTGTGTCTCCCCGGAATGCGCCCTGAATGTCAGTCTGGAACATGCTGTCACATGCTGGTCCCGCAGCTCACAGCTCAGGCTGGGGCTGGGTGGAGTCACCACCACAGCAGCGGGAACTACTGGGCTAAGAGCTCTGCCTCCCAGACCAAGGGGTTCTCTGCACATTTATTAAGCACCTATTATTGCCTGGTAGTCACTTTTTATTCATTTGCAGGATACAGAAAAGAATCAGAAAGTGATGTTTACTAGAATCAGTTGTCTGTATAGCAGATGTGGTCTCATGGGGCAAGGAGGTGCCCAGGGAGAGGGATGGGGTTACTGTGGCCACAGTCTCCTGTGTAGCTGAACTTGAAGGAAAAGGCCACAAGACCATCTTACCCAATCCCCTGCCTCCAAGCCTTTACAGGCAAGGATTTCTCTGTTTGACAAATCTCCAGGAAAAGAGATTCTCCGGCCTCCCTTACATGACTACTCTTTTCTCCTTATTCTAGCACTGGTAAATTCCTTCTGGAGTCTAGCCTCAGTTTGCATCCCTGTGGTTTAAACTCATTTCTCTTGCCCGAAGTTCTGAAACAGAGTCCTTAGGACCCCAAGAACACATATGGTTGATTCAACCTTGCAGCTTTCTGGGGGCCTCAGAGTAAAGAAGGAAAGAGCAGCAGGTGGCCCCTCCCAAGTCATCCCAGAGACAAGAGCTACTGGCAAATAGAGGTTCAACGAGGGGAGCGGGTGGGGGGTGGGGAGGTGCTTCCTGGGGAAGGTGAAAAGGCAGCCAGGCTGCCCTCCTCTGCTCACCTTCCTTCCTCTCATCCCCTATGAGGCCTCTGGGCCATAAAAGGAGGTGCATGAGTTTCTGTTGTGTGTTCACAATCAGCCCTTTCTCTATGGGGTCCCTTTTCCCAGACAGTGGCAGGCAGACATATAGATCTGCACACACTACATGCACACACACACACACACACACAAACTTCCTTGCTCACACCTTAGGGATATACACTCAGGGACACAGGTCCAGATACACAGATGCTGGCCATGTCAGCGCTCTCTCCCCAGCACACTCAGATACACACACACATACCCTTCTTCCCTCCTCTGCAGCCTAAGGGGGGATGCCCACCTCCATATGGGTAGGCCTGGTGAACAGATGCGATGCTAAACTTCAGGCTGATGCTGGTCCCTTTTCAGCACACAGCCGCTCTCCCCTGGCGTTTGAGCAGTGGGGAAGGAACACAGACAAACAGAAGTCATTCCCGGTGGCAGACAGGGCAGAGCCAGCCTTCGACTCAGGAAGGGGGCCTCTGTCCTGGCTCCTGCCCTTAAGAAGGCCCCTGCTCTATTCCCCTGGGGTTGTGCCCCTCCACACAGGGCCAAGGGCACGAGCCTACACAGAGTTCGTACCTCTCCCCTCGGAGACCACACTCCGGGGATGTGCCCAGCACCAACCCTGCTTTTGGGGCCTGGGGGTCTCTTACTTGGGCTCTTCCTCCTGTTCGGACAGCAGCACCGCTTGGTGTGTGCACACTCAGGCAAAGAGGTGACGAGGGGCAGTTGTGGGAAAGGGACGCACACACCAGGGACACACGAGCTGGCGTGCCTGCATGCATGCTGGAGGCCCTTTGTGGTATGGGGGGAGCCAGGGGTGTGAAGGGGATGGCCCAGGGGCTGGATGCCAGGGAGCAGTTTTCCCCAAGGCCGCCACGTTCTGAGAAGGAGTCAGAATTCTCAATTCCATCTGGCCTTTCAGGTCCCTGTGGAGGTACACTGGTCTAGGTGTCTTATTTAACAGTTAGCTTGACTCATAACTTATTTAGATCTCTGACCGTGGGACTCCGTTTGCACCGCTGCCCCTGCCCACTGGTGCTTGGGTGGGAAGACTTGTTCAGGGGGCCCCCTTCAGGCCTGGGGAGAGGATATTGGTGGCGAAGTGCCTCCCGAAGAACGCTTCTGGCTGGAGTGAGCCCTGGCATCAGCAGGAGCAGGGCAGGATGGTGCAAGGCCCCAGAGGTGAGGGTGGGGGTGCTCTTGCCATTTTTGCCACCCTTTGTCCAGGGGAGGAGCCTCGAGACCAGAGGCTGCCCATGGCCTGGTCCTGTGGGTGTGTGCCTGGCTGGCCTGGGGAGGGCTCTTAATTACAGAGGTAGCTCCAGCCACACTTCACTGCAAGGTGTGTGGGCGGGGATGGAATGTCAAAGGGAAAACAGGGAGACAAGAAAACAGAGATAGAATGGGCCAGAAATAGCACAGGCCAGAGAGAGATACCAGGGGTCCGTGGTGGTGGAGGGGGAGGATGGAGGAGGGTCAGGACTTCTCCAGAGAATGTCTATTCCCCTGGTTGCCCCCACCCCTTACCTACCCTCAACCCCCCAAGGTTCCATCTCAGAGCTTCAGGAGCTCATCAGGGTGGGCCCCAAGCATCAGGATTGTTGGATTCTGGAGCTGAGTCTCTGAGCAACCCCCATCCTGCCCTGAGTGGGCTGAAGGGGATGGTGAGGCCTTGCCATTTGAGTCACTCACTTCCTGCTCCTGGTCTGGGTGACTCCACTCACAGGCTGACACAGCTGGGGCCCACCCACCCTCCAGCCTGCCTGCCCCTCCCTCCCCCAGCAAGCCAGGAGAGATCCCTGTCCCGACAGGCGCCCTTGCCACAGAGAGTCCACCCCTCCCCTGCCCACATGCCAGCCTGTGTGAGATGAGAAACAACTTTGTGAGAAGTCAGCTGGAGGTGTGACTTCAGGCAAACCTCAGGATTAGAGAGCCAGGGCTGGGGCAGGGGCTGGCCGGCCCTCCTCTGGGGTCTAAGTCTGTAACCTCCCCTCACTTCCTCTAAGCCAGGAGGGCACTACACAGACCCACAGGGATCAATTGTGCAAAGAGACTTCCCCCACCTCCTCCCGCCCTCTGGCCTTTCTCCCTGTCCCAGGCTCCACCTCGGTGGGAACTGGTGGGGCCAGGATTTGGAAGCCCCCAGCCTTGTACTTTAATCCCAGATTTCCTAGTCCTGTCCTGCACCCCAGGGGATTTGAGATCTCTGCATATTTCATCAGCACTTCAGCCTCCAGCTGAAGAAGCAGCCAATTTACAGCTCATGGATGATTTATGGCCCTAGCAGAGAACCTGGAAGTGGTGAGGGGGAGGGGCAGGGAGCATGGTGGCAGGTGAAGCCTGCCATGGCTGTTGATGAGGGTTGTGAGACGCCAGCTCCTTTCAGTGGGTGTGTTGGGGGCGGGGGAGGAGCTCCAAGGCTAGGAACATTTCCATTTTTGAGGATACCAAGGTATTACCAAAAAAAGGTGGGGGGGGGATTATCAAAATAATTGCACTAAAGGTTAAAGTTACATGACAAGCATTTTCTGACTTCATTCCTTGTCCCGGTATCTCTGTAACTGTGTGCATAACCTCACTTGGAGATAACCAAATTTAATGGGACGTCCTTCATGGCTGTGAAGCCTCCAAAAAACTCCCTGCTCCCTACACCCCCTGGGGCCTGGGAAAGAGGCCAGACTCCCAACTTAGACTGACTAAAACTTGCTCCTTCCTAGCTTCCTCCTCCAGGAAGGCAAGCAGGATTTAGCCAGATGGTCAAGAGAAAAAGATGGAATGGCCACCACTTACTCTGCTCCAGGCATCTAACTTTACACTTTTCTTATTAAAAGAAAGGTGGAAACGGTGACCCAAAATAGAAAATGTCAAGTTCTCTTGGCCTCTTCTTTGCCAAGCAGCCTACCTGAGTGAGTTCTTCCACAGATTTAGAGGATCAAGTATATGTGGGGGGAGGGGTAAACAAGCAGCCATGTCCTCCTTTTACCTCAGTTTCTCCATCTGAGTCATGGGCGTGAGAGGTGCTACCACCCCAAAGGCTGTTTGGGGGTCAGAAGAGATGCTATCCAGGCACCCCAGCACCAGCAGGGACCTAGGCGGGTGGTGATTACGGGATGATGTGTCCACAGGTTGGGCCTGGCATTTGGGCTAGGGGTGGCTGCAGTGGGCAGCCCCAGCGCTCGGCATACTCACGTCAGATCCCCAAGTCATCTGGGAATTTGATCACAGGAAGAAGCCAGACAGGGCTGCGCCAGCCTAGCTTAGAGTGAACCCTGGCCATGGGCCCCAATCTAGTCTCTTTGTGCCTCAGTTTCCCCATCCATGAAATTGGGCCATCTGCTGGAGCTATCCTTGGAGAGAAGTTGGAAAAGAAGGCCTGGATGGAGGCCCCTGAGTGGGGAAGCTGCGTGAGCCTTGGGCCCTGCAGCTGCCAGGACACCACCACCTGAAGTAAGGTTATGAGGTTGGCCCTAGTGCCAACTGGACACAGCCTTCTGACACAGGAGGGGGTTACTCTTTGTCTCTAGGGGAACCCTACTCTCCCAGAGAAGGGGAATGCTAGGGTGAGACTTCAAGAACTATTTCTCAAATCTCAGGGGGAATTTCTTCCATTGGAATTTACTGGAATTTTGGGTGATCCCATGGGATTCTCCCTTTGGCCATCACTCCTCAGGATTCAAGAAGAGGCTGGTCTAAATGACCCCAGCAAGTCTGTCCCCAGGCCCTCTAACACCTGGTCCAGCCCCAGGAAGCTGACAAGGGGAGGTGGGACCAAGCTGTGGAATGAGGCCTGAGAGTGAGTCTTGACTGCTTGCTCTTCCTCCCCTTTCTCCTTTTCTCCTTTCCTCTCTCCTCCTCCCTCCTTCCCTGTCTCCCTTCTGGAACCCTCTGCCTCCCTCGGTGAGCTGTGGCAATGTAGGAGCTTTGTCTCCACATTTAACCCTCACCTTCCTCCCCTTCCTCCCCCAAGGCCCCACCTGACATCCTAAAGGGACAAAGCCAACTCCGGAGACTGGAGAGAGGAGACCAAGGAGTTCTGTGCTTTCTCTCCCTTCTCTGAGCAGCACTGATTTAGGAAAAAAAGTTTCAAACCCACCTCAGGAACCCCCTTGAGGAAACTTGGACAGGTTGCTTCTCATTCATCAGCCTCACCTGTTGCAGAAGGGAATTGATACCTAGGTTGCAAGACTGTTTTGAGGTTATAAAGAACCTGTCGAGGGCCCGGCACATGGTAGGTATTCAATACATTGCAGCAGTGATGCTTTCCTCAGGATGAGGTCTTTCTGGGTCCAGGACACCTCTATGGCATCTGAGTCTGGGCCTCTTGTGTTAGGCCGTTATCCCCAGTGCCCTTTTGGCTGTCCCTAATCTACTCATTATGCTACAGATGGTAGGACTGCTGACGTGCTGGGTGGGGGAGTTCGGGTGGGGTAAGGAGACGGCAGAATGAGGCAGATGTGGAGGAGGCGAGGGCATCTGGGCTGGGTGGGGTTGGGAGAATGGGCTGGAGGGCCCCAGAGGGCCCACGCTAGGACTCACTGGAACACAGTCTTATGGGTTTGGGGATCTGGCCGGGCAATGGGGCGATGCTGGCTGTGCAATGGGGAGACGCTGGCATCAGGGAGAGGTGGGAGGGGCTGGCGGCTGCCGGGGATGGGGGAGCTGAGTATGGGATGCTGGACAGGGAGGGCCTGGCCTAACGGCGGCGGGATGGAGGTGAGTGCCTAGAGAGGGGCAGCCTCCTGCTCCAAGGGGACACCCCTGACTCACACCCTCACATTCAGATGCCACATTCAGATGCCACTTTCAGATGCCACTGTCAGATGCACACTGGGACACACGTATCAACACACTTCTTAAACTGCACCAGCTCTCCTGGTCTTCTCACCCTGCTCTATTTTCCCATCTCACTTATCTATCATAGCCAGATAACTTATTTATAACATTGTTTATTGCCTGTCTGGTCAGCTATGTCCATTTTACATGTTTAATAAATAGTTCTTGTTGCTGTCCAGGCTGGTGAGGGTGGTGTCACTGGGCCAGGCTTCCCAAGTTCTTGAGGGGTGCAGGGGGGCCCTCTTCTCATGCTAGTTCAGGCTCTGGCTCTGAAAATGAAAGGGGAGCACATTGGGATTAGCCCCCCACCCCATTCCCAACAGGTGCCTGGGTGCTGTCCTCAGGGGAGGTGGGGCAGGGAGCAGTGAGGCTCCCCAAAAACAGGTCTTAGTTGGTCCCTGCTCCAGGAAAGATGCCACCGCCCTCCACCAAGGGGGAAGGGCATTGCTAACAGGCTAGAAATCCCTGGAGGAGATGTGCCAACACCCATTACACCTACTCCACAGCCTCTCCAGCCTGGGGCATGGATCCTGCTGTCTCCAAACTCCATCCCAGGCTGCATCCCCACCCCTCCACCAGGATCAAGTCACTGACCAGCCTCAGCCTCATCACCCTTGGCATCCGGCTCCTGCCACCAGTCAGCATAGATGCTCTCCTCATAGTCACCCTCCCCCTCAAACTCAGCATCAGATGGAGGCTCCTCAGGCTCCATGGGCGGTTCTGTCTCCTCCAGCTCCATCTAGGAGAAACCAGGTCACAGCAGGCACAAACCCAGGTGGGCCCCCTTCCTGGCCAAGGGGCCCTCCCATCCCATCACAGTCCCAAAGTCCCTCCTTCCCAGCCTCAAGATCTCACACATGAATGATTTGAGGGTTTCTCCCAAAGTCCTGTTCCCAAACTGCCCCCTCCCTGAACTGATGTGTGAATTGCCCCACTGGCAGAGATTCAGTGTTATTGGAGGCACTGCCCTCTCTACAGCCCACCTTTTCAGCATAAATACCCGGGGAATACTGCTAGTCCTTGAATATTGTCTGCTCATGCTGTTTCCCAGCCAGGAACACCTTGGTTAGCTTATCCCTCCAATGCCAGGCATCAGCTCCAGGACGCAGTCCTTGCTGATGACCCTGGCTGGGTCTAGAGGCCTCCTCCAGTGCCCAGTGATGGCCTCTCCCATTGTACAGTGATTCATGCATCAGTGAGCTGCTGGGGCAAGGCACTGTGCCTTTCATGAATTTACCCTTGGCCCAAGCATGGTGTCTGGCAAACAGCAGGCAACAAGTAACAGTTATTTGAGCACCTACTGTGTGCCAGCTCTATACTAAGTGCTTTATGTGCTGGATCTCATTTGAGTCTCAGCACAACAGTGTGAGATGGGCATTATTCTCCCTATTCAATGGATGAAGAAATGGAAGTTCGAGGGTTACCTAAGACTTGCCTGGAGGTTGCCTAGCTGGGAAGTGGTAGAGCCAAGACTGGCTAGCACCAAAGCCTGGCTGCTCCCAGCCCAGACCTGGCCCCTGTGTTTGATGAGGGGGGCATGGGTGCATGAACAAAGGACAGAATGGATAAATACGCTCTGGGCAGCAACACCTCATAGAATTCAGGCTCTCAAGCCCTCATTCAGGATCAACATAATAACACACTGTGGTCCTTCCTTCTTGGCGTCCTGCATTCATTCATTCATTCATTCATCCACTCACTGGTTCATTCAAACTCACTTTCTGAGCCCCAGCTCTGTGCCAGGTGCTGTGGGAGAGCTGGGAATACCCTGGTTCCCGGTGCTGGAGCACAGTCCTCTAGGAGACTGGGTGGATAAAGGGGTGGGTGGGATGGATGAGGACTGCAAGTAACTCCAGTGCAGGGAGGCACTGCAAGCCCAGAGGACAGAGTCAGGACAGGCAGCAAGGGCTTCCCGGAGGAGGTGCCAACATGAGCTGGGTCCAGGAGAAGCAAGATTTAGACATGGACAGAAGGGGGACATGAGAACATGGAGCAGGGAGAGAAGGGCAGGTGTAAGTAAGGGACAGGTGAAATCTCTCTGCTTCACAACCGCTGATTGCCAGGAGCTGGGGCTGAGCTTTGGCACAGCAGCCCCGGGAAGAGGACCAAGGAGTCTCTATCACTATCCAGTCCCGTAGGGCAAGGGGCCACTTACCTCATCATCTGCCTGCAGGTACATGTGTGCAAAGTCCAGCAGCTCCCGCAGCTCAGCTGTCTGGTTGTGGTAGAGCATAGCCTCCTGGGCGGAGGGAAAGAAAGTGAGGTGAGCTGGGCCTTGCTGCTAGATGGTGGAGGAGATAGAGCTCCTAGGATCTGGGTCCTCTGGCCTTTTTCCAGTTCAAGGATCTGGAAACAGGTATCAGTTTCCATGCTCATCAAAAAACCATAGCTACTTAAGGTGCTTAAAGTTAAGAAGGATTCCGAGGGCTCAGCGGAAAAGAATGCCTCGATCAATTAGCACCATCTGCAACTGACAAGGAAATCGGAAGTGGCACCATGTATACCATATTTGCCAGTCTTGCCCTGGACTCCCAAGGAGTTTCCTCAGTTGGTCCAGGTGAGGAGGTCCCTGGGGAAGAAGGGCAAAGGCCAGTGAAGATGACGAGGGTGGAGAGGGGAGCAGGCAGGAACAGACAGGTTATTTTTTACCTCCCACCTCCCAGGCACTGTGCTGGTCAGGTAGGCAATACCACCCCCATTTCGCAGGTGAGGCAACAGACTCAGAAAGGTCCATGGTGTTCCCAGGACCACACAGCTCGTGGGGCTGGGTTTGAACCCAGGATTCCAACCACAAACCATATTCGTTCTTTTCATCTCTCATCCTGCCTTTGGAGGAAGCTAGGTTATTTTATCAAATCACATGTCCCGATGCCCACCTCCCTGGGCTGGAAGTCCTCCTCCTCCAGGCCCCAGCGAGCCCTGTGGAAGCGGTAATACACCAGGTTCTGCTGCATGACACTGTCTCCAGGGTCGAAGAGCATGTAGCTGGCGGCACTGCGGGCGGCCTGGCGCACGTCGTTCACTGCAGGCAGGACAGGAGGGAGGAGTGGCCCTGGAACTTCCCCACCTTCAGGGGTAACCCTCAACTAACCCACCCCTACCTCCCAACTTAGTCCAGTGCCCCTGGCACCCCAGCCACCTCCCAGAATCTGTTGAGCTTCTTACCCCACCCAATTTAATAATGCAAGCTAGAATGTATTAGGCACTTCTCCTATGCCCTGTGTAGCTCATTTAAGTTTCACTGTTATTGTTATCCCCATTTTACAGATGAGAAATCTGAGGCACAGAGAGATTAGGTCAACTGCTCCAGCTCACACAGCTGGAGGATGAGGGCACTGGGAAATTAGAGGCTGGTGGCCCAGTCCTCAACCTCTTAGCCAACTGGACCCAAAAAGGGTCTCCTGGCCTCTTGGTCTTCAGCTCCTCCACTCCAACTCCAGCTTCTGTCTGAATCTGGGCATCTCTGCATTGCAGAGACCCTGGAAATCATCCATCTGAGCCCCAGCTGATGCCAGAATCTCCCTCAAATGGGGAGAAACTTGAGTCCGGGTGTTACTTTTTATTGGCCATGTGACTAATGGCCCCTTGCCCTCTATGAGCCTCAGTTTCCTCACCTGAAAAATGGGCCCAGTAATGTCAGCTATTGGCAGTTTGTGAGAGGATCAAGTGAGGTAAACAGATGTCGCAGGGCTGTCAAGCACTATGCAATTGTTGGCTATCTAGTCATTTACCCAAGAGACCCTGGAATTCTTCCTTGGGGCTTCTCTCTGTTCCTTCCCCGAAGCCTTTCACTTGCCCCCCCCCCACCTCTAGACTTCCCTTCCATCACCCTGGGTCCTCAATTCTGAGGGACAATGCCCCATGACTCTGCATGACTCCCCACACAGTGCTCTCCCCCGCCCCAAGCCCGCCAGGAGGCTCACATTTGTAGTAGGCAAACTGCAGGTAGTGATACATGGTGGCCACGAACTTTTCCACAAAGTAGCCGCCCACATTGGGGGTCAAGTTGGCCTCACAGTCCACCTTGCACTGCAGGGATTCTGCAAAGAGATCTGGTGGGGGTGGGTAGCAGCAGTGAGGAGCTGGTGTGCTGACCAGCTCCATCCACATCCAATGATAAGGATGACAGAGATGACTTCCAATCCCAGTTCTGCCTCCTGATTGCATGAGATGATGTGTGTAAAGTTACAAGTGATGCTGAGGAAGACTGCTGTGGGCTAGGCTGACTCACCACCCCCACAGCTCACCTGCCACCCCCAAGCCAGAGGGAGCCAGGGCATTCTGGGGGAATGGCAGGTGAGGTTTGGAAGTAGGACTGAAGCCCAGTGAGAGAACCTCAGGACAGTCCTTTCTGCCCTTGCCGAGGGACTCTGTCTTTCAGAATCCCCAAGTGTGACTTCTGGCCACAAACTGCTTTCTGCACACACCTGCTGGTCTGTTTCCCACCTCAGCACCTTGGCACCTGCATTGCCCTCTGCCTGGAAGGCCTGTGACCCCCAACCTCCCCAGACCCTTTTGGGACATCATCTCCTCTCTGCACCGATGCCCAGCACTTTGGACACTCCCCACTGTAGCCCTCTGCGCCCAGTGGCAAGCGACCTGTTAGACTCTAAAGGCTCTGCTGGCCGGCTAGGATAACATCTTTTTCTGATCCGCCTTCCAAGCACTTAGTAGGGGCTCCATAAGTGTGTATGGAATGAATATTTGTGTTAAGGGAACTTAGGAATTCTGGGAAGCAGGGCCTGTGGGTGAGAGGGATGCCCACAGGAGTCTGGGTGAGGGGATACCTGCTATGGCTGGATAGAAGTCCTTGAAGTCCACTTGCTCATGGGCCCCCTCACAGCCAGCCAGACACCGGGCAAAGATGGCCAGGTACTCGGCCAGGGCCCGCTCCATGTCCTCCGTGCTGCTGCGGAAATCCCCGCTGTTGTAGAGCTTCACAGCCCGCAGGAAGACGGCCTGGGGGAGGGAACAATGTGGCAGGGGATCAGAGGTACCCCAACACCTCCCCTCCTCTACAGGCCTGATGGCGGGGTGGGGGTGGGGGCGGTACTCAGGAAGGAGTGTCAGGGCCGGTCCTACACTGGCACCCCACCTCGTAAGGCTGGGCCTCCAAGTCCGTGAGGGGCTCGTCCACGGCGTCCAGCAGCCCCCGGTAGTAGTTGAGATACTTGGTGGTGAGCTCATGCTTCGGGTTTCTCTGGAGGAAGGTGTAGGCTGCGGCCACCGCCTTCTCCAGCCGGTTAGCCTGCAGGGTGGGGACAGAGCCGGTCAGCAGGACCAGAGCCCGCGGCCCCGAGCGCGCGGGAGGGCTGGGCGGTCGGGGTGCTGGGTGAGAGCCGCGCTCTTCCCGACCGGACAGGGCGGCCGGCGCCGGCTGGGCGCTCACCTTGAACTGTGCGTAGTGCAGGTACTGGTAGGGCATGCGGCTCTGGAAGTCGCGCAGCAGCTGGCGCGGCGGGTAGGGCACCTGGAAGGCGGGCAGAGAACGCTTGCAGCGCCGCAGGCAGGCGGCGCGCTCCAGGACGTGGCCGAAGAGCCGCAGCTCCTGGGCCCACGCATCGCCGCTGCCGCCGCCGCCGTCGGGGCCAGGGGGCGCGGGCCCCGGGGGCGCGGCAGCGGACGGCGCGGAGCCGCTGCAGTTGGCGTGGCAGAAGGCCTCGCTGTCCCGCAGCAGCCGGTGCAGCCGGAGCGCCGCCTCGAGGTAGCGCGCGCTCTCGCGCCAGCTCTCGCCCTCATACTGCTCCAGCGCGTGCCCGTAGGCCGCGGCCAGGGGCATCAGGTCCTCGGGCGGGAAGCCCCGGAAGCTGTACTTCTCGTACTGCGCCCCGGCGCTGCCCAGCAGCAGCCACAGCAGCCCCCACGCAGCCCGAGCCATGCCCCCTCCACTGCCCGCTCCGCGCCAGCTGGCTCTCCCCGCCCAGCTGGCGTCCCCGCCGGGCGGGCCGACTCAGGGACCGGGGCCCCGCCGGCGCGCCCGCTGGGTCTTAGCGCCGGGCACTGGGGTCAGCAACACGGGGTGGTGGCTTGGGTCAGGGTCCCCAAGGGGCTGAGAGCTGCGTCTCCTTTCTTTTCAGAAAGCCCAACGGTGACCTCGTGCCCTTGCGGGTCTTCCTCTTGGCAGATGCTGAGTGGGTGCGGGAAGGCTTGCCGCCGGGATGGGGAGCCCAGAAAGCCCCTCCCACACAAAGACAACACCCCCCCCACCTTAAGACCAAGGAACTGAGGGAAGTCCCACCTCCCTCTACTTTGCCCAAGCCCCGGAACCTGGTCTTCCTTCCACCACAGCGGTCTTTCTGCTCACGGTCCACCCTCAGCCCTGAAGAGGTCACTCCAAGTGTACCCCAGCCCGCGACAGGGAGGCACACTCCTGGTTTTACCCTGCACACCCTCCGCTCCCGCCACTTCCCACTCGGTCTTCATCCCCACGTCAGAAAGTCCTCTGGCAGTCCACTTTTGCAGGACAAAGCAGCTTGTCCCTGGAGAGGCCGTTCCTGGGACAGAAGAGGTGGGAGGGAGCACTGAGATACCCCTCTGATTCTGGAGCTTCACCAGCCACCTGGAGAGGCTTAGATCTGGGATGGCCAGCCAAAGCAGAGATGCGTCGGTTCGGCTTTAGGACCCAGGAGCTCCAGAAAAAAAAAAAAAAAAGACCGAATTTTTTCCCCCTAAAGTCAGCTCCGACTTCTCAACTTTCCTGAACTTCCCTCCCTCTCCAGGCCCCAGGTCTCTCAGGCCCCTCGGGGTGAGGGTGAGGGTAAACCTGGAGTTCTTTGTGATTCTTTCCTCCGACTCTAACACTATCAGCCTGTCCTCGTCCCGCTATTCCACTCCGCCTCCCCTGCCCCGCCAGCTCAGTTTCCCCAGCCCCCATTCCACGTGGACCAGCCAGTGCAGGGGTGGGGATGGAAGACAGGAAGAGGGGGAGTCAGCTCTGGGAGGAGGAGAGGAGAAAGGAGTCTGGCGGCAGCGACTCTCGCTTCGCCCTCACCGCAGGCCTTCCCAGCTCCAGGCACCATGCTCCGCGCGGGGGGGGGGGGGGGGGCAGCCACACCCTCCGCCGGCTCCCCCTACTGTCGCCGCCGCTGCTGCGGCTGCTGCTGCTGCAGGCCGTGAGGAAGGGGCTGGGCCGCGCCAGTCTGGCCGGGGCCCCCCCTGGAAGAAGTGGTTATCCAGAGGTACCACATCCCCAGGGCCTGTCCCCAGGAGGTGCAGATGGGGGATTTTGTCTGCTACCACTACAACGGCACTTTCGAGGATGGCAAGAAGTTTGACTCGAGGTAATGGTTGGGTGCCCCCAGACTCACCATTTCCCTTCCCTGAGCTGGTGGCCAGGCTCTCTTAGTCATGGGGTTCCCTTGTTGCCGCTCTCAAGCTGTGTCTGCATCCCAGTACTCAAACTGTGATCCCCTAACCCCAAACACTGCAGGCTGGGAGGGGGGGACTCCTAGACAGCCATCTCCCCAAAGACATGCCTGCCCTCAGTCGCAAGCCTTCGCCTGTCAAAGGACCCTAATTTCTTTCACACAAGCTTCCTATGTCCCACAAAGTGCGTGATAATCAAGGTGAACTGCTCTATTTACTTACCAGTGCTTTACTTAAAGACACAAGAGGGTTGGTTTCCAGTTCATAGTGGGGGGAAGGGCTGCTGTGTGTGAATTTGACAGTGGTCTCAAGACTTTCCACCTTTCCATCCACCCTGACTCCCTTTCTGGCTCCAGCCCCAGGTTTCAGTGCCTTTGCCTTTAGAGAAGAGGGAGTAAGTAGAACATTTTTTGGAGGGGATAGGGGTTTTGAGCAGCACATGAGGTAAAGCAGGTGGGCAAGATAAGAGCAGGAGGGTTCCACGAGCATAGGGCATAGCCTGGTGTAGGGATCCTGTCTATGTGTCACATGGTCACACATGCCACCCTGGGCTTCTCAGAGAGTTTTCATGCCTCCCTCTCTGGATGCCCCCGCACCCCCACCTCCCTCCATCTTAGCTCTACCAGGCCTGTGCTGCTGCCCATCTTGCCAGCCTTGGGATTTGAGAGACCAGCTTCTGGTCTGATCCAGGCCTTCAGTCTGCTCTGGCAAGTCAACTTTTCTTGGATGAGGCAGGGCAGGGCTGCACACCAGCTTCAGTTGAACTTTGGGTCCCTGTCGTAGACAAAAGCCTTCACACCATACGCCAAGAAGTCGGTCCCTCTTAGACACTTCCCCAAAACACACAGCTCAGCCTACAGAAATTAGTGACTGTGGATTTGGAGCCAGGCAGTATATTGGGAAAGAACACAAACTCCTGAGACCAAGACCCTGAGTTCAAATCCAGGCTGTGATCATGGACAAAGAATTTTACCTCTTTAAGCTTTACTTTCCTCATCTGAAAAAAAGGTGGTTAAAAACAAATCTGAAAAACTGAGTCCCTAATTCCCAAGGCTGATGGGAGGACTCAAACAAGATGATGAATGAAAGTGAACTTTACCCAGTCCCTGGCAGTCTTGACTCGGGAAGAACCCTGGTAGTGTTTAACTGGTAGAAACTTTGTGCCATGGTCAGGTTCTCACAACAGCACTGTGAAGGAAGCAGATCAGACATACAACCAGATCAACGGGCAAAATAAAGTATAGGAAGTAGCCAGGAGTACCACTCTGAGCCCGTGGTCACCAAGGTGTGGGGGAGGGGTCGGGAGTTGGGGGATGACCTCCCTGCTGGGGACTCTTGGATCGGGGCTGGGCCCAGTTCACGCAGTGCTGAACTTGGAAAACGTCCACAACCCACAGCCTCTTCTATCAAAATAACAATCTCCCATCCTTTGCTAACTTCTGAAAACTGCAACTAAAAACAGATAAAAGCCATGGCAATTTTAGAATAGTCCTTTTCAAAATTGAAAACCAGCGGGGAGGATATAGGTCAGTAGTAGAGTGTATGCTTAGCATGCACAAGGATGCATGAGGTCCTAGGTTCAATCCCCAGTACCTCCATTAAAATAAATAACCTAGTTACCTACACCCCCTCCAAGAAAAAGCAAAATAAAAAATAGAAGTGGTGCTGGGAAAACGACAGCTAGATGTAAAAGAATGACATTAGAGCATTGTTTTAAAAATTGAAAACCTATCCCCGGCCTCCTCTGCTTCCCCTTCCTTTCCTTGGTGAATTGATGATACAGCGGCCCATATATGGGCTTTGGAGTTCAACAGACCACACGTTAGTTGTGTGACCTTGGGCAAGTCACTTGGCCTCCCTAGCCTCAATTTTTTTCATAAGAAAAATGAAATCAATAATGCTCACCTCACAAGGAAGAGAATTAAGTAGGATAATAAACGCAAAACACCAAGCATTTCATTGGCTTATCGTGTGCGTGCTGAATCACTGTTCCTCTTCCCCTGCGGCTGCACATACCGACCCTTTGCGGTCAGCAGACAGTAGCAGCAGACAACTCCCACCCCTCCTCTAGGACTTCCTTTTGTAGCAGCCCATCCTATTAAGGCAGGGCTTGTGGCCCACCGAGGAGGGAGGCTTGCAGAGGGGATGAGGAGCCTGTGGATCTACACCTGTGGATAGGGAGGGAGACTGTGTGTGTGAGCACCTGTGGATCTGTGCAACCATGGCCAGAGGCCACTGTATCCCATCTGTCCCCTCCCTCTTCAGCTATGACCGCCACACCTTGGTGGCCATTGTGGTGGGCGTGGGGCAACTCATCACCAGCATGGACCGAGGCCTCATGGGCATGTGTGTCGATGAGCGGCGACGCCTCATTGTGCCTCCGCGCTTGGGCTACTTGTAGAAGCATCGGCGTGGGTAAGAAGGGCTGGGGCCCTGGCAGGGGGATGCAGGAGACCAAGGGGCAGAAGCAAAGACCCTAGGGCTGGAAAATGAAGCTCAGAGAAGGAGAGTGACTTTCCAAGTATGAATAGCGGCTGGTCTGGGACCTGAGTTTTGGTCTCTCAGCCCCTGGGGCGGGAGCAAGGGAAATAACAGGGCCCTAGGTGGAATCCTAGCTTGACTCTGGTGGGAGACGGGGAGCTAGGGCTGGGGGAGCGGATGGCCTAGCAGGATGTTCAGACCTCCACTCCACCCCCCAACTCTAGGGGCTGCACCAAACACAGCAGTGCTCATTCCCCTGATGCCACCCACTACTTTGACATGGTCCTGCTGGATGTGTGGAAAAAGGTGGACACCGTGCAGGTGAGCACCTAGCTGCACCCACCCCACTGCCCCCGCGTGGCCCAGGACAGCGACTGTGTCCACTACCGCTACAACGGCACCGCCTTTGACAACAGGTAAGGGTTGGAGGGAGCCCTGGGGCACTGGGGACCGTGGTATGCAGGGGGGATTCTGGGGCCATCCTGTTTCTTCCACCAACAGCAGTCTCACCTCTATCTCATTCTTTGCAGCTATAGCAGGGGCAGAACTTATGACACCTACGTGGCCTCTGGATGGCTCATTAAGGGCATGGGCCAGGGGCTGCTGGGCATGTGTCCAGGAGAGAAGAAAGGTGATCATCCCTCCATTCCTGGCCTATGACGGGAAAGGCTATGGTGAGGGCAGCCAGCAGCTCAGGGATTCTCTAGAAGCAGGCTGCCATATACAGTTGCTCAGGCTGTGTACTGTACAAGGACATCTAGCCCAGGAGGCAAGTAGACATGAAACCTAGTACTTGGTGATCATCTCATTAAGCAGGGGTGCTTCATTCTGATTCACACAAAGCTCAGTATGGGCAAGTGGTGGTCCTGGGGAAGCCTTAGCTCCAGCCTCACAGGGGAAGAACCAGGGCTGCTGATGGATGGGGAAGGACTCGGGAAACAGGGTTAGCACCTTTTTGCATGGTTCTCATATAGACCTTCCTGAGTTGGGAGGAAGCCCAGTTTTGCCCTCCACTTGGATAGTTCAAGCCTATCCCTTCCCCAGCGACTGTGATCCCCCCGCAGGCCTCCCTGGTCTTCCATGTCCTACTGATTGACATGCACAACCCAAAGGACACCATCCAGCTGCGGACACTGGAGCTGCCACCTGGCTGCGTCTTGAGAGCCATAGCCGGGGACTTCATGCATTACCGCTACAACGGCTCCCTGTTGGATGGCACCCTCTTTGATTCCAGGTCAGGGGGGTTCTGAGGAGGACGGTGGGAGTTGGGAGGACAGGAGAGACACTGAGGCAAGAGGAAAGTAGCAGGTGTGAGGTTGCCCCAGGCAGCAGCTGGCGGCAGCTCTGAACTGCTGGGAAGGGCGGGCCCCTGTGACTCCCTTGCTGGCCCCCCCACCTTATATTGCAGCTACTCCCACAGCCACATCTACA
This sequence comes from Vicugna pacos, assembly GCF_048564905.1. NCBI lineage: Eukaryota > Metazoa > Chordata > Mammalia > Artiodactyla > Camelidae > Vicugna > Vicugna pacos. The sequence continues at coordinate 42,258,461 of NC_133002.1, forward strand.
ATACCTGCATGGGGCAGGGTTACATCATCCCCTGGATGGACCAGGGGCTACAGGGCTCAGGCATGGGGAGCGCCGGAGGATCACCCTCCCCACACACACCTCGCCTATGGGGAGAACGGGACTGTTAGGCTTGTTCCCTGATCCCAGCCAGCACCTCAGCTCCTCCTGACCTCCCCTTGACGGGGGGATTCCAACTGATGCTCGGCCCCTCTCATCACAAAAACTGCCCCCCCACCCACCCAGCTTCTGCCACATGGACTCCATCCTTTTCTCCAGGGCAGTCTCCCACTTCCTCCTTCCACACTGGAGAAGGGCAGCTGACCCTGAGTTTGGGAGGGAGGGTGATCATGGGAGACCAGAAACAGCATAGCCCTAGAGGCAAAGACACCTGGACTTGAGACCTAGCTTTGCTGGAAGCCTCAGCGTGCTCACTTGTAAAATGGGACTAATCACATAGCTCAACAGGGTAAATTATTGGGATGTTCCAAGGTGTATGTAAAGGGCTTTCTAACTGGCATGCCGTCCCTCCCCTCCACTGCCTCCCCATCCCCAGAGTGTATTAGAAGAGGGGACTAGATAGACAAACATCCCATCCCATCCTCGTTTAAACCCCCTGGCAGGGAAGGTCTGGGGCCTCCGTGGAGGGCTGAAGCCTACTAGACAAGATCCCTGGCTTCGCTGGGCTGATCTTTGATGTCCACATCATCGACTTCCACAACCCTGCAGATCCAGTGGAAATCAAGACAGTGTCCCAGCCCACCGAGACCTGCAACGAGACGGCCAAGCCTGGGGACTTTGTCCACTACCACTATAACTGCTCTCTGCTGGATGGCACCAGGCTCTTCTACTCGTGGGTCCAAGGCGGGGCCAGGGCTGGGCAGGTGGATGGGCCTGGGCTTGGGGAGTCCTCCTAACAGACCCCCAACTCTTACTTCCTTCATAAGTTCCCATCTAAGTGAGTGGGGGGAGCACAAGGAGCTAAAATTCTCAACTCCGTGAGCAAATGGAGGGTCAAGTAAGCAGTAGGGGGTGCTGCTAGTTGCACTCTCTGGATGGAACTGGAGCAGGGAGAGATGTGAGCCCCCAGGCCACACTTCAGGGCAGTGGCAAGAGAAGGGGATCCTACCTCTGAGCTGCTGGGTCCCTGCACCCTGCCCTGGGGTGGCACCAGGAGAGACTCGGGAAGGGGGCGTGCCCAGGACCATGGGAGGTGAACGGGCAGGGGACGAGGCTGGGCACTGACCTGGAAGTCTGCTCTCCCCACAGCCATGACTACAGGGCCCCTCAGGAGGCGACTTTGGGGGCCAACAAGGTGATCCGAGGCCTGGACACGGGCCCACAGGGCACGTGTGTGGGGGAAAGGTGGCAAATCCTGGTCCTCCCACCCCTAGCACATGGAGAGAGCGGAGTTGAGGGGCAGAGACTGGTCTGATGGCTTTGTCCCTGCCCACTTGTGGCCTTGATGGCTGGTGGGAGGAGTGAGGCAGGCCTTCCAGATGGTTCTGTAAACATCACATGCCCCACTCTCTAGTCCCCAAGGTGGGGAAATTGAAGCCTATGAGTGGGAGAGCACCCTGGGCAGACCGCAGAGCCAGGCCCAAACCCTTCCCTTTTCTCCTCCTCATCCTCCCTCTGGCTCGGGGTTGGGGGGGTCCCTGGCAGTGCGGTGCTGCTGTTTGAGGTGAAGCTGGTGTCTCAGGAGGATGCGCTGCCTACAGGCTACCTGTTTGTGTGGCATGAGGACCCTCCTGCCAACTTGTTTGAAGACCTGGACCTCAATAAGGATGGCGAGGTCCCCCTGGAGGAGGTGAGTGAGGAGTTCAGTCCTTAAATAACCCTTCCCACACTGTCACACAGTGGAAGCCACCTTGCACTGTGGCATCTAGCAAGAACGCAGTGCATGTCCACCATCCTGACTGCGCCCATATTCCTGCCCTTTGTGGGTCACTGCACCTTAAGTCCCTTGTCCTCTGGCACATGCGGCCTGTTCCCCCTATGGCTGTCTGTCCCCCTTGCATGCCCTCTGCCCTGGCCCCACTCAGGACTCAGTGCCATCTTCTCTCCTCAGCCCTTACTGACTGGCCTCCGCCCAGGAGCCCCTTCCAAGGCCATCTGCAGCTGCTCAGGCCAGGCGCTTGCTCAGTCTCCCCTTCCTTGGCTCTCTGGCCGTTCTCCACCTTCATCAAGGCTAAAGTCAGTGAAGGCAAAGGACGCCTCCTGCCTGGCCAGGACCCTGAGAAAACCGTAGGAGACATGTTCCAGAATCAGGACTGCAACCAGGACAGCAAGATCACAGGAAAGAGCTCAAGCTGAAGTCAGATGAAGATGGAGAGTGGGTCCATGAGGAGCTCTGAAGGCCAGAGGCCTGGACCCCAAGGCAAAGGCTCATGTCTGTGGGGACAGTCACCCTCTCCCCTGCTGGGATGAGATCTGGAAGCCTCTGAAAAGTGGCCAGAGGAAACAGCTCTGGTCTTCCCACTGCCTGAGAGTAAAATCACAGCACAGACCTCTATTTGGTTTTTCTCTTTCAACCCCAAACCCCTTCCTTAAAAGTTTTGGAATTACAAAATCAGTCTGGGGTTGGGTTGGAGTCTGCGGGTTGGCTGGGGTCATCGCCAGCCCCTCACCCAGAACTTCCCTCCATGGCAGCAGACACTGAGCAGGGCCAAGCTCATCATTTCTTAATTTCCCCAAACTTCCCCTTTGCCTGTACTTCCCCCACCATCCCCACACTCCCTCCAGCCCCTAGTCCTCTGTCCTCAGCTCCCCAGGAGCATGCTTTCCTCCCTTGGCTCTGGCTGGTTCCAAGGGAAGGGGGTGGTTTCAGGGGGCCAGCCCTACCTCACCTGTCCTGGTCCATTCCCCTGTCACATTCCTCCTCCACCTGTCCTTTCCCCCCTACAAAGAGAAGAGGGTCTCATTGAGGGCTGAGGGTGAGAGGGGGTGGGCAGAGCTCTGCACACTCAAAAGATTAAACTGGCATCAGACCCCTTTCTCCTTTGTGCCAAATAAAAGACTAAAGTAAAGCCTCTGGGACATGGTCTTTCTGTGTGGATTGGCCCTTAGACCCAAACATCAGGGAGAAGGGGAACCAAGCAGGCTGTCTCCATGGCCGGTCAGCTCCCGACCCTGTGTCCCTGGGTCTTGGTCTCCTGCCTCCCTGAGGCCCCACTGGGGCATCACCATGGAGGGAGGGTGGGGAGGGGGCGTCCACTGAGGACAAGGCCTGCGGGGGAGGCGCAGAGACATGACCCTGACCTCCTCCTAACTGTCCCAGTCAGTTGGATGAAGGTGGTGAAAGGTACAAACTTCCAGTTACAAGACAAATAAGTACTAAGGATGTAATGTACAGAATGATAAATATAATTAACATTTCTATATATTATACATGAAAGTCACTATGCCAAGAAAATAATCATTTCATACGAGAAGGTTGAGCTTCAGGGAGACTCACTACAGTGCTGCTTATAGCACACTGGCTAAATTTGGCCACCACGTGTTTTTGCCAGTAAAGTTTTATCGGAACACAGTCATGCTCATTCATGTATGCACTGTCTGTGGTTGCTTTTGTGCTACAGTGACAGGGTTAAATAGAGACCTTATAATCCATAAAGGCTAAAACATACTATTTGGTCCTTTACAGAAAGAATTTGCTAACTCCTGATTTATGAAGATGAAAATTGGAACCAAACTGAGTGTCCAAGAATAAGGGATTGGTCAAATCACAGTGCATCCTTTCAGCAAAGGGAATGCAAGGCCACTATGGGAAAATGCTGTGGTACGGGGGCTGTCCAGCTTGCTACACATTGGAACCATCTGGGGGAGCTTAAAAGTCCCATAGACCAACCCATCCCAAAACAATTAAATCTGCCTGGGGGTGGAACCCACACAATAATATTTGTTAAGCTTTCCTGGAGAGTTCTAACTCAGAGCCACTGTTGTAGAAGATTATTCAATGACAAAGAAATACATCCACTGTATACAGTCATCCCTCAGTATCCGCAGATAATTGGTTCCAGGACCCGGCACAGATACCAAAATCCCCGGATGCTTAAGTCCTACAGTCACCCTCCATATCTGTGAGTATGGAACCTGCCTTATACTGAAAAAAAATCTTACATACATGGATCTGCACATTTCAAACCTGTTTTGTTCAAGGGTCAACTGTATTGCTAAGTGAAGAAAAGCAGATTATCCACCTCTGACCCAGGGCCACGGTGCCCTGTCCTGTCGCTGAGCCCTGAGTAGCACCTTGGGGACTGACCTTTGCCAGCAGTGAGGGACTGCTGTTCAGTGTCTGCTGTTTGAGACCTTAAAATGGAAGAAAAACACTGACAAAAAGCATTAAAAACAAAACCAAAATAAGACTGTATTGGTAAACATCTAAATTTTTAAGAAAAGTTAAAAAAATTAAAAAAGCAACAAACTGTCAAAAAAAAGCACAATTATCTAACAGAGTGTACTATATGACTCTTTTGGGTAAATGTCTACACACACATTCACACACAAACACACACTCTGTCTCTCTCACATATACAAACAACAGGTGCCGAAACACTGACGTGCTCCTCTCTGTAGGATGGGGCTAGGAGAGATTTTGATACTTTTCTTTTGATTATCTGCGTTTTCTGTGTGTTCTAAAGTGAACAGTCTATCTTGTACTAAGTACAAGAAAAGAAAGTCATCAGCTTAAGAAGTCATACACTTTTCGTTTTGGGGAAAAATACAGGAATGAGCATCTTATCAAATAAGGAGTCTGCAGGTCACTTGTGTGCACAGCACACCTGTAGGGGTGCTGGCACTGCAGACCAGTGGGGAGGCGGGTCCCAGCCTCTTGGTGACACCAGGGCTGTATGAGTCAGGCACGTGTTGCTGCCTCTAAGCGTCAGGCTCCTCAAGGGTTAAATGGGATGAGTTTGCCCACCTCGCGGGATTGAAGGCACGAATGTGCAGCCTCTGGCACAAAGTAGGTGCTTGACAAAGGTCGCTTCTTCCTCAATAAGCAGCTCTCAGAGTCAGAGTCTGTAGCCAGCGTCTTGCTCTTCTGGCTGAAGGAGAGGGATTGGCTTTGCCAAAACTGGGCTTGCCCAAGTTCATCCCCAGTTGCTGGTCCCCGGTGCTGCTGAAGCTGTGCCAGCCGGCAGCCACGTCTCACTGGCAGTGGCTTGGAATCTCTGCTGCCCGTGGAATGTTTCTGTGCTCCCTAGAAAGGCGCTGGCTTCTCATCAGCACAGTCTGTTGACCCTCTATCAGCATAGCCTGTGCTCACCATCCTCAGGTTGGGGCCCATCTGCATGAAGAAAGAAGGGCTTTCCAGTCTTCCCGGGGCTGCTCCCCTTTAATAAAAATGACAGTTGTAGCTGCCATTTATCGACCCTACGTGTGCCCTGGGCTTACACCCTCTACGTCTCCACTTCAACTCTGCCAATCATGTGACGATATTCCCATTTCACAGGTGGGCTCAGGAAGGTGAAGGGACTCAGTCAAGGTCACACAGCCAGTAACTGGCAGGCTTGTCTGGCCCCTAATTTTCTCCACTATACCACACTGCCTTCTAGCTGTCTCTGTTCCCTCTTCTATCGTGGTGGACTGTGCAGCAAAGTTAGATAACCGTTCTTATAAAAGCAATGATTCTCTCAACATTAACTGTGGGATCAGCTAGAAAGATTTTTAAATGCTGGGAGTTGGGGTGGACATTGGAGGGGGTGGGGTGGAAAGGGCGGAGCTGGGAGGAGGGCCAGTGGGTAGCAGCTGGAAGGGGACACACGGGGCCCTTGGCGGTTGTGATAATGTTCTCCTTCCCGGTCTGGGTGCTGCGGACTTGGGTGCTTTTCTATGCGCATGTTATTTTATAGTAATTTTTTTAATTTTCTTTTTTAAATAAAGAAAAAAAGGCAGTTGTCCTCAGCCACATCACTGTCTCCTGGGAAAAGGCAGTCTGTGGCCCCCAACTCATCATCTTGAAGATGCTTCTTACAGCACCGAGCAGTTGTTGGCCTTCGAGTCTGTGCCTGTCCTCAACAACAGGCAGGGCTGATGATATGCTGAGCTGGGAAAGGCCCACTGTTGCCGCAGCAGCAGGTATTCACGGACAGTCAGGCCCTATTGGCTCTACACCTCCTCCCTCCCCACAGCTGGACTCACAGAACACCATCCTGCCCACGCCCTGGGGCCTAGGGCAGCAGGGATGGAGACAGCTACAGCCCAGCACCTGGGCCCAAGCTGTGAGGCCCCTGCTGACTTCTGTCCTGTATCATAATTTGAGTCACTGGACACATGGCTTCTGATCTTCACTTACAGACTCTCTGGTTTTTAGCTGGACCCATGGATGTATGAAACGAAGATTGTATTTCCCATTGTCATTTGGAGCTAGGTCTAATTACGTGACTCAGATTGGGCCAATAGAATGTAAGTGACATATTCTGCACAATTCTGGGAATTGCCCTGAGAAAGGAGAGTGCTCTTCTTCTTCCCCTACTCGTTCTTGCTACCTGGAATATGGCATGGAAAGGCTGAGTTCCAGCAGCCATTTTATGCCAGGGATCAAAGTCATGACTGAAAATAGAAGAGCAATGAGACAGGGGAGCCTGGGTCATCTCTTGTTATTTCCTTTGCACCATGGGGCATGCTGTTGGTGGAGGACTGACTCCCTCGTTCGGGGTTCCTTAATATGAATTCCTACCCTGTCTGAGACAATGATATTTAAGGTTTTCCATTCTTCTCAACCCAACTTAATCCTAACTAATACTCGGGGCTTCTGACTTGATTCTTGGCCTGAGTTCCTGCATTGGTCACCTGCCCAGTATGAGGATGAGGGTCCCGCCTGCTCCTTCTGCAGACTGGAGTTCTGCCCCCACTCCATCTCAGTGGCTGGGCCCTGCTGCGTGCTGGTGTGCCCCGTCCCTGCTGCCTGCACGATCGTGTGTGGCAGGGCTTGCCTCTTGCCAGAGTGGAGAACAGCCTACTGCTCCTGCCGCTTTCTGAGAGTGAGCCCTACTGCTTCTCTCTTCCCGCTCATCCTCTTACCCTTGGCACCTGCCCTGTGCCTGACAGGCTGGCTGCTCTCTGGACATCTGCTGCGGGATCGATGTCTACGGTACCTTCTCCAGGGGACAGGTCCATGAGGAGCCAGTTCATGAGACGTAAAAACCATGGCACCTTCATGCATACATTCAACGGTTGATATTCATCAAGCGTCTGTCTTGGGCACTGAGGACACAACAGTAAGACAGACACAGTGGAGGGACAGACCTAGCACAGCGGGTACAAGCACAGGCTGTGGAGTGAGGACGGCAGACACAACCGCCCGAGGCCCTGGAGCTGGTCCCAGGGAATTTCAGGGTTTCCTTTAAGCGTATGCCCATGACCTTGGTTACATGTGCAAGTCTGCGTGAGTCACTACGCCTCTTGGGCCCTCAGCTTCCCCATCAGAACAGGACGAGGCTAAGCTGGATGATGTTTAAGATTTTGGGCGGGTCTTTCCACCTATGGAGGGAGATAAGGGCTCAGGATCCTTAGCCTGGGCTTGCCACCCATGGGCCTGATTTGGGGCCTTAAAACAACCCATCTAATTATTTATTATGATTCCGTGGGTTGACTGGGGCTCAGCTGGACAGTTCTCCAGTGCAGTGTGCTCATACAGAAATGGAAATAATCACATGTCCCTACCCCGAATCCTCACAGAATTCATGAGATAATACCCTGGGTAACTGATAATAGATGAGGGGAAGTTTCTCTCTATAGAAAAAATCCAGCTAATAAATGAAGAAGGAAAGATAGAATTATCACCATGTTTCACCACGCCCCTCACCCCCGGGAATGACTGGGTCCAGGCATTGGGCATCAACAGCTGCTAATGTCATGAGAAGGAAGCCAACTAGACATTATGTCCCTTTGATGGAAGAACACAACACCTACTGTGATTTTAATCTAATCAAGCTTCTAGACTCAACTGTCAATTTACAGGAATTATAAAAGACAGAGAACTACCTCATGGGTTTGTAATCATCAAAGCGCAGATGGACAGTCTATAGGATGTATGACCTGCCTTCTTCAATAATAAATTGCAAGAAAAAAGAGAAAGATGAAAAAGAAACCTGTGGATTAAAAAGAGATTGAAGAGACATCAGCCCATCACAACCGAGTGCATCTTATTTGAATCTTCATTTAATCTAACTGTTAAAAAATGCCTTTTGACATAAAAACAAGAAATTTGAACACAGATCGACTGAATATGTAATGATATTAAAGAATTCTTGTTTTAAGAAAGACATTATTGTTTTAAGAAAGATGAGTGAAGAACAATGGACGGAGTAAAAAGAACTACACAGCGGCAAGGAGCTAGTGTGAAATAAGGTTGGGGAGGATGAGGACGGAGACTACCGAGGGATTCCTGCCCCCAGCTCAGCCATTAGCGCACCCCGTGGGTGGCCTTGGTTGGTCCTTTCTCCTCCCCAGCCCTCAGTTTCCCTACCTGTGAAATGAAGTAGGCTGGCCCAATGGGTCTGCAGCGGCCTGAGCCCGGCCTCTTTCTGCTTTGTCCTCACCTGTGCAGCCCTGCAGCCTTTACTGGGTGCCTGTGACCCCCCTACCACGTGTCCATAGGAGCATAAAAGCAGTGGGATGGGCAAAAGCCCAGAGCTGCTGGGCCCTGAAGAGCCTGGAGCAGAAGAGGCCACCTCCCCGAGGCACCCTGCTTGGAGGATCAAGCTGCAGGATCCCAGGTGGGCAGGTCCAAAGCCAAGGGACTAGCTGTCCAAGAAAGAAACTGCTGGAAGACCTTATCACCCATCAACCACGTGCAGGAGTTACTTGTTCACCAGGATGGTTTGGCCTTTCCTTATGACTGGGGCCTTCTGCTGAGTTCCCTGGGCCTACATCCTGGTCTGGTCACCTACTCAGGACTCCAGTTGAGGTGGGTTCCTGCTGCCTTTGACACACTCTCGTGGGCACAAATGAGTATCACTGGATCCTATGTCACCTGCCCCTCAGTTCCTTGTTGCTGGCCTCTGCCCAGCTGCTCTTCCAACAGCATCACTAAGGAAGTATCAGCCTTAGCACTGAACCACATACATTGTAAATGCTCAATAAATCTCAATAAGTAAGAGGGAGGACTTCCCTCCTGGACCATCGCAGGGGCTTAAAATTCTCTTAAAGTATCAGGAGCTTTATCTCCAGAAGGTTAGACTAAAGTACCCACCACCTGCTACCAACACCAACCAATTTAACATTTGGACTCAGTAATGCCCCAGCTCCAAAGAGCAAGAAAGCCAAGTGCATGAAAGTGAGCAGTACAGAGTAGCAGCCACACCCACCACGTTGGTGCCAAAGCTGCATTCAAATCCTTGCTCTGTCTCCTACCAGCTCTGTGACCTTGGGTGTGTTACTTAACCTCTCTGAAGATAATTTACAAGAGTGCTGTGAAGATGAAATGATTCACTGCACGCACCACATCGTGCCTCACGCTCTAGGAGGGCTTAATAGACATTAGTAACAGTTTTTTTTGAGGGGCGGCCTCCATTGCAGCACCCCACAGGTGCTCCACCATCACCTCCCCACCCCTAATTAAACCTTCTCTCCTTTCCCTCTCCCTTATAAAAAAGGCCTTTCCAGTGCTTCGTTCTTCAGCCTGGTTGGCTAAGCCTGTGATGTTGCAGTGTCTGACAATGCAATCCCGCCTTGTTTCAGGTCGGGTGGAAGGCCAGCACCGAGGGCACCCTGAGCCTGTGTGTGTGTGTGGCGTGGCTGCCCACCCAGGGGAGACAGGACAAGTGGTAGCGCAGGGAGGTCTCTTGGACCAACAAGGTGGAATCAGGAGCCAAAGAGATCACAGCCCAAATCCCAGCTCTACTACATGCAAATTGGGGTGATTAATGCCCACTTCCCGGGCTAGCGAGCACTGAGGAGGGAATTCTTTTAAGAAGTGTTGTTGCCCACCCCACCCCCGATTTCCTGTACATGGGCCGCTGCTGGCCTCTAGTGGCCACTGGATAAATTGCATGGCAAGTTGACCTGAGAACAGGCATGTGGGAAACATTTTCCCACTTCTGGATTTTCCTGATGCTGGGGTTCTCAATCATGACAGACCCGTAACTCCCTTTTCATAAAATATATTTCATGTAATTATAGTAATTTTTTAAAACTTTAAGCACTTTATTGAGGTATTGACATACTACAAATGACATATTTATAGTGTACAATTTGATAGTTTTTGATATATGTTATATACCCAAGAAACCATCATCACAATCAAGACAGTGAACATCTGCATCACCCCCAGAACTTCCCTGTCCTCCTTTCCAATTCCCCACCCCAAGTAAGTACTGAGCGGCTTTCAGCCATTGTAGGTTAGCTTACATTTTCTAGAGTTTTCTATAAATATAATAGTACAGTATATACTCTTTTTTTTTTTTTTGGTCTGGCTTCTTTCATTCAGCATAATTACTTTGAAATTTATCCATGTTATTGTGAGTACCAATAGTTCGTTCCTTTTTTATTGCTGTGTAGTATTTCATCACATGAATGTACTGCAGTTTATCTATTCAGAATGAGGATAAATTTAAAAATTAATGTAATGCCCTACTGTAATAGCAGAGAGCAGATCTGACTCTATGTTGGATCTGTTCCTTTGGTTTTAACCACTGTGCCCTTTTTTCTGGGTTTATTCTTACTGGCTCTGCGCCTTTTGTAAAAAGATGTTGCCTTTAGCCTGTCTGGTAAACAGGAGAGCCTTTTCTCAAGGCTCTGATCTTTAAGATATTAACACTTCTGCACTTATGTAAATATAACAAGTTGCATAATAGAAAATAACCTTGTTTTGCTGGAGGTTTTGCAGGAGCACCACGACCTGGCCCACGTGGACAGCTGTGGGAGCAAAGAATTCCTACAGCAAGAAGTTTGCAACAACCAACCACACCCCCTCCCCTATTTTTTTGTGTAAAAGGAGCCTGTATTCTGACTGGGGCAGGGTGGTTCTCCAAGACATTAGTCTGCTATCCTCTTAGCCTGCTGGCTTTCTGAATAGTCACTATTCTTTGCCCCAACACCTCGTCTCCCAATTTATTGTCCTGTTGTGCTCCGAGCAGTATGAGTTAGGACTCGGTAGCACTACTATCATATAAAAGAGAAACCGAAGGAAAATAACACAATAATAGGTAAGTCCCATGTGGATGCTCAGCCATGATCACACTGGAACATATAATGATGTAGTCAGATGCTTGACCTATACACACAATTACATGAACCCGGTTCTTTGCCAGAAACTTTGGTTTGGCTCCCATGGCCAGCAGTTGGCCATCCCATGCAGGAGGGTACAGTTTTGTGTGGATGATGCGTGGGGCCTGAGATTGAGCCAAGGAGGTGGACACAGGCAGGTTTTAACTCAGTGGAAAGATTCATTTCTCACAGGGCTGACCATCAGGGTGGCATGCTTCTTTCTGAGTTATGTGAATGCTGTGTTTGGACTGGACCACCATGGGATTTTAGACCTCCATCCAGCCTATTAATGATCCAGACTCATTCACTAAGGTCCATATTTAATTTTTCAAAGGCACGTTTGCATTCCTCTTATCTTACTTTCACGGCACAATCTAGGAGCTTCCACTGCACTTTTCTGAGCAGGGACATAAGCAGTCTTCCCTTCCCCAAGTTCTCAGGGCCAGCGGCAGGCGTTGGCACTTCCCAGTCCCACTGGGGCCTCTCTCAGGAGCCAGAATATGATTTTATGGAAGAAAGTGTTCAGCAATGCTTTGGAGGCAACAAGGCTTTAGAACCTTCTACTACAAACATAACCTTCAGTTGGCAGCTTGTTAGCTTGATTTATAACTTGTAAATGTTTTTATAGACGGATGATCTGTGGCCTCCGTGTTTTCTTGCCCTAGGCTGTGACATCCTTAATTTATTCATGGACCCCAGGTTGGGTTTTCCTGTTCCTTGACTGGGTAGGAAGCCAACTAGGGCTCATGTCTGTCACGGTTGGGTGGGTGGAGGGTAGAGGGCCCCTCAGGTCCCCCTTTGAGAGCTGTCATCATCCTCTCTAAGACTTTAAGCTGCAGGGAACCCCCCTGTTGGCCCAATTTCCAGCATGTGGACCTGGGCTACAGAAACCTCTCCTTCCGCCCAGGGCTCTAATTCTGCACAGACAAGGTTATTTGGGTCAGCTGCAGCACCTGTAGATTTTTGGTCACAAGCAGTACCTCATGAGGTGGTATCCCGAGAATGCCCTCTTCCAAGGGTTCTACCTCCACCCAAGTCCTGCTGGCTTCACATCCCAAGATGTAATGTGTTGCTGTCCTGCTGGGGAGGGAAGTCCAGAGACGGAGGGTACAGGGCAGCACGGCCCACTTAGAAAGCTCTTCCTACTTCCTGTCAGACCCTATCAACCTGTCTCCAAGGGTGGGGTGAGGATCGGTAACAAAACTTTCTCTTGTCTCCCTTTTGCTGCAGTTGGTGGAAGTATCTCCCAGACTTCCTTGGTGACTTATGTTACTAGCATGTGTGGCCTTCATGGAGAGGTAACAGGTTGTCAGGTCACCACTCCAAGGATGGTTAGCCCCATGCTGACTCTATTAGGCAGGTCTCTTCGGTTGCAAGTGACAGAAACCCAACTCTAATGCGTTTACACAAGAAGGGACCTTTATTGTATTGCAAGGTTGCAGTAAGAACTAGAGCGTGTTTAGTTTGCAGAAAGATTGGACCCTGGGACTGGAATTCTGTCTCTTCTTCAAGGAGGCTTGGTCTCTCAGATGGGCTATATCCACAGGATTCCAAACTGTTGGCCTCTGGCCCTACACCCACCCAAGGCTTCCTATAAGAAGCTGAGCTGCTCTGCTTAATTTCAAGTCAAGACATACTGGTTGCGGCCAGGGCATACCCTGTCACATGGAGGGCAGGGCCCTGCGACTGGCAGCCCCACTAAAACCCCATGGGGGAAGGAGTTGCCTCACAGATAGTCCTGTTCCCAGGAGGGAAGGGAGGGGCAGACAGATCAGCCAGCGCTCTCCACCCTGTCCCACCCGGCGGTCTGCCTCACAGCGTCAGCAGTCCCTCCAGGCCCGTCTGCCACTTCTGCCTGAAGGTAGGGTGCACCTCAAGGCTGAGCCAGTTTGCGTGGTCAAGACCAGAGTATTCCCTGGAGAGTGATGACGTCACAGAACTGGGGTTCCAGAAGGTGGGGGTGGCCCAGTACTCCCGCCATCTTTAGACAATGGAGAGCGGTGAGCAGGGCGGGGCTAAAGGGTAGTTCCTGAGGAAGAGGAGGTGGGACCTGGGGCCAGAGAAGGATAGGAGAGAGGTAAGCGTGGAGTGGGAAGGTGGGTGGGTGTGCACCTGCCGGAACCACTGTCTTCCCCAAGGGAACCCCAAGAGGGGGCTTCAGGGGCAGAGATGGGGCTCCCTGCTTTGTGAAGCTCAGTGATACCTGTCTCTGAAGGAACCTACTGAGTCAGGGCAGAATATGGTTGCACGGGACATGCTTATACTAAAAAAGTATTTGATGTTTGTCTGAAATTCTAATGTTAACTGGGCATCCTGTAATTTTATTTGCTTAATCTGGCAACTCTAGGGTGGGAAAGAGAAGCAAAAGAATGGTTATAAGCACAGGCTGCTGTGAGTGAGTCTTAGAAAACAGAACAAAACATCCCTGAGGAAACAGGGCATCAGGGCAGCATCTTGTCCAAGCAGAAGCTGCCTGACTCATGAAGCCAGTGGGTAGAGGAACCCTCAGGGTCTAGTTTAAGGGGAAAGATACACACACACACACACACACATGCCTCGTGCTAGAAATAGCCTCATTCTATGCTTTTGTGGCAGTGACCATTTTGAAGAATATAGGCCAGTTATTTTATAGGTTTTCCCTCAGGCTGGCTTTGTCTGATGTCCCCTCAAGGTTATGCATCCCTGAGCAGAATACTACGTAAGTGATGTGTTTCCTTCTCAGGGTATCCCATCCGGAGGCACGTAATCGCTCTGTGCCCCTCACTGGTGGTGTTAATTTTGATTACAAGGTCAAAATCCTGTCTGCTTTCTTCACTGTAGTGTCACTGTTTTTCTCATGCAACTAATATGCACTCTATGGGAGACACTTTAAGACCATTTCCATATCCCGTTCTTCATCAAGCATCCCACCACCTCGGATTTAGCATCTACTGATGATTTTTTCTTGCTCAAACTGACCTATGATGATTTCAGAATGGTGATTTTCCTACTTCTCATGACTACTTCCACATTATCACTCAATTTTATTGTTAGGAAGCGCACCCCCTTCATCCCCATTATGTATCTATTTGCCTATTTATTACTGTTAAGGACTCTCGGATTCTTATCTCAGTCAATGTGTTATTATCTGTCACTATCATTATTTATTTTGATGATCAAGTTGTTCCAGATTAACTCGGAAACCATCATGCATTGGTTTCTCAGATATGATACCAAAAACACATGCAACAAAAGAAAAAAACCAATAAATCAGTCTTCAACAGCATTTAAAACTCTTGTGTCTCAAAGAATATTGTCAAGTAAGTGAAAAGTCACAGAATGTGAGGAAATATTTGCGAATCATTGTATCCGATAAGGTTCTAATATCCAGAATATATAAAGAACATTACAACTCGATAAGGAAAAGACAAATAATCCAACTGAAAAAATGGGCACAGGATCTGAATAGACATTTTCCCAAAGATATACAAATGGCTAATGAGCACATGTAAAGATGATCAACATTATTAGCCATCAGGCATGTGCAAATCAAAACCACAATGTGACACTACTTCATACCATTAGGATAGCTTTGATCAAAAAGACAGATAAAAACAGTGTTGTTGAAGATGTGGAAAAATTGGAAACTTTACATACTGCTGATAGGAATGTAAAATGGTGCAGCCACTTTGGAAGTCCAGCAATTCCTCAAAAGTTTAAACTTTAAGTCACTATGTGACCCAGCAATTCCACACTTTGGTATATATCCCAAAGAATGGAAACATTTGTCCACACAAAAAACTTTACACAAATGTTCATAGCAGCATTATTCATAATAGCCAGAAAGTAGAAACAACTCAAATGTCCATAAACTGATGAATACATAAACTAACTGTGGTATATCTGTACAATGGAATATTATTCAGCCATGAAAAGGAAAGAAATCCTGGTATATGCTATAACATGGATGAACCCTGAAAACATTATGTTAAGTGAAAGAAGCCAGACACAAAAGGCCACACTAAGTATGTGGCTTCATTTTTTGGAAACATCCAGAATAGGCAAAGCTCTAGAGATAGGAAGTAGGTTAGTGGTTGCCATAGGCTGGAGGGAAGTGGAATGGGGAGTGACTGCTAATGGATATGGGGTTTCTTTTCGGGTTGATGAGAATGCTCTAAAATTGACTGTTGTGCTAGTTGCACAATTCTGTGAAAATGAATTGTACACTTTAAATGAATTAACTGTATGGTATGTCAATTATATATTGTGAATTACATCTCAATAAAGCTGTTACCCGAAAATGCTGTTCCAGATTTGCCCAGTGGGTACCCCTTTGAGCTGGCTCTCATGTCCATTTGACATGCCTCAGTCTCTATCTTCAGCACTTCCTTACTTTCTGCAGAAAATAATCCAGATTTATCTTGTGCCCTTTCCATCTCCAGCCTGGGAATCAGCCATTTTCCCTGGAGTCCTGGTTCCCATTCAGAGGGGGGAAAAGTGAAACCACGATCTGGGCACTTATTATTTCCTTCAATCATCACAATAAGCCTAACAAGTAGGTATTAGCATATCTTCATTTTACAAAGGAGACCCAGAGAGGTTAAGTATGTTGCCCAAGGTCACGCAGCAGCCCAGCCTTTGAAAGCAGGCAATGGGAATCCAGAGCCCTTGCTCTTCACTCCTCCTCCTACACACACACACACACACTCTCACACACACAGAAAATGTTCTAAAATTGACTCTGGTATTAGTTGCACAGTTCTCTGAAAATGATTGAATTGTACACTTTAAATGAATTAGTCTGACTGACACACACAGAGTGAAAGTGAGGGTTATTTCTACAACTAGATCATTCTTGCTTGCTTTATGATATGCACTTCTGAATGGAAAAAAAAAGAATAGAACCTATAACCATCCCCCATGAACTGCACAAGGCAGGGCATCCCCTTAGGGAAAGTCACGTGTCATGTGGGGTGTGGGGTTGGGGGTGATCAGCGTCCAGTGTCTTAGCCCTTCCTCTGAAAGCACATAAGCAAATACAAGCTCACAAATACTAGTGAAGGGCAGTTCTCATTCATCTCCTTCGCCCACCTCACTCCACTGCCCTGTACCCAAATGCTGTCCCAGGCTGGGCACCCATCCTAAGGGTGAGAACAACTAAAAAGAAGGTGGAGCTCTACAGATGAAAGGAGATTGGCCTTGGTTTTTAACTGCTAAAGCTGGGCAATGGGTACACGGAGGTTCATGACACTATTCTTTCTCCTTTTGTAAATGTTTATGATTTTCTGCAATAAAAGAGTATTTATAAAATAATACATGAGAGGAAAGAGGCTGGAAACAGCCGGGTGGAGAGCTGTGAGTGAGCGAGGACATTTGGCTGCTCTCTCCATATTCCTCAGGCCCTCGGAGCAAACCAGCAGGCAGTGTGGGAGACCCTGGGACCCGCCGGCCCGCCACTGCACCCCCCTCCACTGCGCCTCCTCCCCGCCGGGGATGCCCAGCCTGCTGCTCGTCTCCTTGGCCAGCTGCCTGCTGGCCATAAAGCAGGCCAGCCCCATCAGCCGCTGTGACTTGGCCAAGGTGCTGCATGAGGAGGACTTGGATGGGTTTGAGGGCTACTCCCTGAGTGACTGTGAGTGCCATCCCCCCCCCCCACCGCGCCTCCTCACCCGGTCATGCCCTTCGTGGCCAGCTGTCTTTTTCTGTCACTTGTTTTCCCAAGTCAAGTTCAAAAAACAGCCCTCTCCAAGAAGCCTTTCCCAGCATTGCATATTTGTTCAATGATTATTAGTGAGCACTTAGTGTGTCCCAGGAACTCTTTCAGACACTGGGGGTATAGATATCAGCACAGCCCCTTCCCTCACAGTGTTCACATTCTAGGGGGAGAGAGAGCAATAAAAAGAAACATACAAATATATGAAGGACTTCCTGGTGGTGATAAATGCTATGAAGAAGAATAAAGCAGGGGGAGTGATAGGTGACAATTTCTAGAAGAAGTCAAGGAAGGCCTCTCTGAGGAGGTGACACTGAGCAGTGCTGAACAGAGTGAAGGACCTGGTCCCCCAAACATCTAGGGGAAGAGTATTCCAGACAGAGGAAACAGCCAGTGTAAAGGCTTTATCCTACTCCAAGGTAGAGAAATCGCCCTTCTGCCCAGAATTTGTGCACATCTCTCTCACAGCACTCTCTCCTTTCATCTTGCTTTGTGGGTTTTTTAGGCACAAAGCTTCATTCTTATCCTATAGGTGCCTTGAAGGCAGCATCTGCATTTGATCCAGCTCAATGTCCCTCCCTGGGCTTTGCACAGTTTCTGGCACACAGTAGGTGGTCATTAAGGGCAGAAAGCACGGATGGACAGGTGGACAGATGGGCGGTTGTGCTGATGGGTGGGTGGATGGACTGAAGGATAAGAGGAGACGCTAATGGGTGTTTGTAGCCCGCAAGCCCCATCTAGCCTCTAAGGCCTTGCTCCTTTCTTCCGGTTCCTCATCTCCCTTCCTCCTGCATCTCCCTTCTCCCTCAGCTTATCCCCCTCTAGAAACCCTCTTCTCCCTGTTCTAAGGGCTGTGCCTGGCTTTCGTGGAAAGTGCCTTCAACATAACAAAGGTAGATGAAAATACCGATGGCAGCTTTGACTACGGCATCTTCCAGATCAACAGCCACTACTGGTGCAACGATTACCAGAGTCACACGGAAAACATTTGCCACGTGGACTGTCAAGGTCTGGCTGGGGCCCCAGGGTGGGAGAGGTGAGAGAGGTGACCAGGTTCTATGTACAGGACTTCCCTTCCTACGCACAACCTGGGAATGACCCCTGTTGGGGTGGCTCAAGGAATCAGGGAATCCCTTTACTGAGTAGAGGGTTTGACTTGTGTCCCTAATTGCGCATCCGTAGGAGTTGCCATGGTGTTCCACAGGCTCCAGACAGGCTCGCACAGCCAGCAGCGGTAGAGCAGCAGCAGCAGCCAGCATTTATTAAGAGTGGATTATGTCCTCAGCACTTTACATGCGTAGCTCATTTCATCCAACCTGCCATGCAGTATGATCCCCACTTTACAGATGAGCAAATTGAGGCTCACAGAACCAGTGCCAAATGCCAAACTGATGGCCCTGAAAGCTCAGCTCTCACCACTAAGTAGTACTGTCTTTGGCTAACAGTCTAATCAAAGGCCAAGGGCAAACTCCCCACCCTGAGCTGATCCAGGAGGCTCCATGGTCCATGACTCAGTCCCTTATCTCCTCGTTTGTTCACCTGAAGAGCCTCCCTCCTTAAGCATGACTTTACCGTGGTCCCTGTGGTTTCCCTAGAAACCTCCAAACCTAGGGGTGAGCCACCATCTACTCTGGCTAGGAAGTATGGTAGCAAACCAGCCCAAATCTCAGGCTTCCTGTCCCTCCTGCCCCCACCCGCAGCCACCCCCCAACCTCCAGCAGCCATTGTATGGATGCCCCAGTGGGCCTCTAGGTGGGAGGCCCGCCCCATCTGGAAGTACTCAGCCTCCGGGTGGCACATGCCTGTGCGGGGAGAGCCAGTGACCGCCTCAGTCTTCGGGACTGTCCCCTGTGCTCTCACCAGTACTCTCCCTCTTCCTTTCAGAACTGCTGAGCCCTAACCTTCTCTCAATCATCAACTGTGCAAAAAAGATTGTGTCCGGAGCAGGGGGCATGAAGAACTGGTGAGGAGGACTCTGTGGGACTAAGCTAGTTGGCAGGGTCTTAAGAAAGATGTGCTGACAGAGAAAGGGACACTAGGCCAGGCCTAGATGTCTTCTACAGTCTAGAAAGATGTGGGCTAGTGGCAGGGCTTGGAACGCTGGGATGTGGCTCTTCCTCTGACTGTGTTAAACCAAACTCTTTTGGCTGCAGTGACAGAACCGCCTGAGCTAACTGAAGGAGTCTGTTCTGAGAGGACAAGGGGTCTTACTGAGCCCACATGAGGGGTGAGGTTGGGCCTCAGGAGGAGGACGGAAGCAGGGCTGGAAACCATCAGCAAGCTTTCCTTGGCAGGTTTCTGCTTCTCTTGCTGTATTTGCTTTACGACTTCCTCTGCAGACCAGCTTTCTCTGCTCTACCGTCCACAGGACAATGTCTGCCCTGAATCTATGGGCTAATGTCCCAGGCAACCACACAGAGCCTGGCTAGGCTCAGTCCCAGTCCCAGTGCTTGAGGTAGAGAATCTGATGGGTTCAGCTCAGACCCCGTGTCCCTACTCGGCTCAATCAGCCATAGGCCTGGAAGCAGTGAAGTAATAGAATCCTGTCTGCCACAGGACCCTCTCTCTATAACTGGCTGCAACATTTTCTAGAATAAGTGTGTTGTTCATCAGCTGGGCAGACACCCCAGCTGTCAGCTTACCAACGGTGGACGTTGGGATGGTTACTTAACCTCTCTGACCTTCAAACTAGATATATAAATAATATGGGAAACTGAAAAAACGGAAGGAGTTAAGTGCCTTGCATTCTCTAAAAACACATGCAAAAGAATTGATGACTATTATGGAGAGAAAGTCAGTGGTTGCCCCTGGGTTTTTTTTTTTTTTTCAATTACTCTCAGCCCTGTAACACAGTGCTCTCCTCCTTCAGAGGGAGATAAGGATTCGAAAATGTGGAAGCAAATAAATAATAATAATAATAATAATAAAAATTTAAAAGCCTATGGGGGGGTGTAGAGCTCAGGGGTAGAGTGCATGCTTAGCATGCAGGAGGTCCTGCGTTCAATCCTCAGTACATCTATTTTAAAAAAAAGAAATGTGGAAGCAAACTGAATGGGGGAAGAGGGCAAACAACACGGATAAGGGAATTGAAAGGAAGAATCAGAGGGGCCAAAGGAGGACAGATTAGACTGCTGGGAGTGAAGGGGATGCTGGGCGTCGCTCTGCGCTGAACCCTCACTAAGTTCCGGGTCACGTGGGCGGGGGAGCAGCTGGTCAGGTGGAAGCAAGAATCAGGCTTTTCTCTCCTCAGGGTAAAATGGAGGCTGCACTGTGCGGGCCGGCCACTCTCCTACTGGATGACAGGATGCCACCTGGGATGAGGCAGGGGACAGGCCTGTGGTGGAGTCACTCCAGAATTCCTCTCCTCACTTCAGAATTCTTCATTTCTTCTTCCTCTTGCCTCCACTTCCTGTTTTCTTCCCTTCCCGTTTACAAGTAAAACTGACCAGAGCCCCAGAAATAAATGGGTTCTAGGGCTTCGTTCCCGTTACTGTCCAGGCCCAGGCCCCTGGTTCCTTGACTGTCATTTGCAAACCAAGAAGACTGTAATGAAGAAGTTTCTATATTTTTGGAATTATTAAAGCATTCCTTGTGCACAGACTGTTAATTTATTCATTATTAATTCCACATGTCTTTGAGTACCTAATAGAGTAGGAGTGTGCTATGGACGAGAAGAGAAAGCATAACTGTTGTTCATAATCCAGCTGGGGAAGCAGAGACACACGTGCATAATGGAGACAAGGAATAGATACATACAATGAATACAATAGTAATAAAATCTATAATTATTGGTTTGAAACAGTATCAGGATCAAAGTTATTCCTCCAAAGCCAACTAGTTTTGAAGTAAGAAAGCTCAGAAGTAGGTCACGGGTGGGGCTAAGGGTCTGGTATATTGAGGTAGAGAAGGGAGTGGAGGGGAGGGGAGAAACGGTGCCAGGTGCCAGTTATTTGGGGTACTTTGGGAGAACAGGCTAGAATTCAGATGATTAAAAAAGCTTCAGGATCTGCTTTGCTTGGAAGGTGCTGACATGGAGTAAAACCTGCTTAAGGACACTGCAAAGACAGAAAAGGGACAGTTGGAGGAATGCCCTGGACAGAGCCACCATCAGTCCTGTCTGACTAAACTGGGGTTTTATCTTGAGCCACTCATAACCCTACTCTGAGCTTTAACTCCTTCAGCTATAAAATGAGTGATCTGACTACTCAGTGATTCCCAGGCTTTTGGATTTCGCAGACCAGTAATTTCAAAGAAAAAAAATTAAGACTGTGAAAGATTGCAACATTTTACTTTAATGCCTAAGTATTAATCAAAACAACTATCCTTTATCAGTATCTCTTCATAGGACAATTTTTAGCATCAAATTGAAGGAAGGTCATACTTGTAGGATAATACAAAGGAATAGATTTTGTCCTGTGGGGGGAAAAAAAACTTAAACCATGATTATATTGTCCTTTTCCCATTTTGCTGAGAACTAGTAAAAACATCACAGCCGGCATGGGACTGAAGACCATTGTTTGGAAACCTCAAGGGATCTGTTCTATTTCCCCTACAAAATAGCTGACTTTTAGGATACCTAGAACAGCCCTTCTCAGGCACCATGAGCTCCAACGTTGGTGCCCTAATTGGACCAACTTTTTCCAAATTTATCTCTCCTTCTCATCTTGCCTCCCAACTTTCCACATCACCTGACCTCCACCAGCTCACATACGTAATTCACCAAAATCATGAAGGAAAGTCAGGGAATTCTTTTTAAGGATTTCATGTTAGACAATTGATGGCTTTAATGAGCTATACCTTGATATATTTAAAACTCATGCGAACACTCTTAGGTCAAAGGATTTCATCTTTAGTGGTCACATTCCACAAAGAGTTGGGAAGTTTAAATTTTTAAAGTTCTGTGGGTAGTTAGTGCTAACTACCTAGTACTCCAGTCTTCTGTGGGAGTTTGAAAATCAAGCCAGCTGCTATAAAGATGTCTGCATCACTCGATCCTGTAAACTCACCCTTTGGACTCTACCCTGAAAATACATTTGAATAGAAACACTAAACGCCAAAGACCTCTAGGCTGCCGGGCTCTGGGAGGGGAACTAGAGGCCGGGACCCGCCTGGAGTGGGAGGGGCCAAGGAGCGGTCAGAGCATCGCCCTCGCCCCCCACCCCCACTCCACCAGGCCGTCCCAGCCCCTCTCACAGCCTCTGTTTTAAAAAGTTGGTGCCTTCGCGGTTCCCACCCGGACTGACAAAACCTTCCTGGTGTGGGAGCTGAGCTCTGGACCTAGGACCGAGGCCTTGCAGGTGAGCTGGCCAGGGTGGAGGGAGGGATGGAGAAAGCCGCCAGTTGCCCCAATAACTGGGAGTCAGGGCCAGGTGACCCCCCCCAGCCCAATTCCCGAGCCAACACGTGACCACCCCCAGCCCCCCGCCCAAGCCCCGCGCAGTCAGGCGACCCCCCCTCACTTAAGGAGCTTATAAACTAATGATGAGGAAAGATGCACAAACAAATCAATAAAGAATAATGCTTTGGCGGGGGAGGGGAGCGCGTAGTAGTGGCCCGGCGGCGATGCGGCGGTGGTTCGGCACCGGGCTCTCGCTGACCGCAGGGAGACACGCGCGGTGGTCCATCTGCCGGCTTGGGGCCAGAAGTCCACCGGGCGCTGAGCCGCGGGCCAGGGCCTGGAAAGGCTGGGCACGGCGCTGGCAGCTGTGGCGCACGGGGCCAGGGCGGTTACCCGCGGTAGCTGCGAAGGAGGGAGCAGGCCAAGGGAAGGGGGTGGGGTGTCGTCCCCGCGCACACGCGCCGCGCACCGCCTGCCTGGTCCGCCTGGCTCCGCGCGGGAGGAGGGAGAGGGAGAGGGAGGGGACGGCCCGATGGCCCCGCTGCCACGTGCCCCGTAACGGCCACCGCGCGCGCCGGGGGGCGGGGCGAGCCCGGCGCGCTCGGACCGCCCCTCTGCCCGAGGTGGGGAGGGGCATGCAGCGACGGCCCCTAGTCCACCGCCTCCCACCCCTTGCCCTCTTCCCAGCCCGAGGCGACTGCCGAGGAGCCTGCGGCGGGCAGAATGGCGGCGGTCGCTGAGGAGGCGCGACCCCCGATCAGGCCACCCCCTCTCCATGCCGGACCATGAACTCAACCCACAGACCCCTGGTGCCCGCGTCCGGCGGGGCCTCCCGTAACCTCGTCATATTCGGTCAGTAGCGCCTGGGCCCTGAGACTGCAGGAGTCAAGGGGTTGCGATACTGAGTGCGGAGTAATGGTGATGGGGTGTAGTAAGACAATGGTGGAGGTAAAGGGGAAAGTTACAGAGCTTGGCTGGGCCAAGTGGTTAGTGATGGCAGGTGGGAGTGTAGCGGGGTGATGGGAGTGCAGAGTGGGGAGTAACTGGGGACAGCTGTGGTATTTAAGTGTGGGGTGGAACAGGTCCGTTGCCATTGGATGTGAGGGGTGCAGAGTAGCTGGCTTCCTAGCATGAATTAGAATAGGAGCAGGGTGAGACCTGCTGGTGGGGAAGAGAGGGAGAAGGGGCTAGGGGCTGTGATTGAGTAGTGGGACTAAGGACAGGTCTTGAGAAGAGAGCGAGGCGCTGTTTGCTCAGAACCAGAGTGCGGTGTTTGTGGTGTGCTTTGGAGAGAGAGGGAGAGACCCAGAAACCTGGAGGGTAGTGCACTTGTAATAGAGGAGAACAAATCTGACTCTGTTGGATCTGTTCCTTTAGCTCTAACCACTGTGCCCTGTTTTCTAGGCTTATTTTTGCTAGCTCTGTACCTTTTATAAATGAATGTTGCCTGTAGCCTGTCTGGTAAACAGGAGAGCCTCTTCTCAAGGCTCTGACCTTTCAGGATATTAACACTTCTGCACTTATATAAAGATAACACGTTGCAGAATAGAAAGTAACCTTTGTTTTGTTGGAGGTTTTGCAGGAGCACCATGACCTGGCCCATGTGGACAGCTGCAGGAACAAAGAATTCCTACAGCAAGAAGTTGCAACAACCAACCCCCCCCCCTTTTTTATCTATAAAAGCAGCCTGTATTCTGACTGGGAGGATGGTTCCCCAAGACATTAGTCGGCCATCCTCTCAGTCTGCCAGCTTTCCAAATGAAGTCGCTATTCCTTGCCCCAACACCTCATATCCTGATTTATTGGCCTGTTATGTGGTTAGTAGAGTTTGGACTCGATAACACACTGGGGAGGAGTTCAGGAAGGGCAGGACCAAAGGCTTGTTCCCCCATTGTCTGCTGGTCCCCTCCTTCCCCACCCAGCAGAAGATGAGGCCCTGATGAGAAAGGTGTTTGTGAAGAGAGAAACAGGTCCAGGTCTCTAGATGCTGTTATGGTTTTGGAGGGCCCAGCCGGCTTATGGGGCTCCAGTGCCCCAGTGGTAGGGGATGGGATTGTCCTAGTGTCTTGAGTCCCTTCCAGTGTTGGCTGCTTTGTTCCTCTCCTGTTGCCTCCATGTCTACCTTTTCTTTTGTCAGCACATCACAGAGTCAGGTCTTGAGGCCAGTGCCTCACACAGGGGCTCCCCTAGGCCAGCCTTCTGAAGGCATGGGCGGGGGTGAGGTGGGGAGACTCAGCCCAGGTCAGATGGATCTGGGTCAGAGGGAAGTATGGAACGTTGGGGACCAGGGCTAGGGCGTCTCTCTTCTCTCTTCTTGGTCTTCCCCTAGCAGGGGCCTCCTCTGCTGGTTCCACTTCCCCCAGGGAGCCGGCAGTGAGAGGGACGCCCACTCCCAGCCCGGGCCAGCCCCAGGAGTCCAGCCAGCAGTGGGACCCAGCCTAAGGCTGGCCCTCCTACCACCTAGCTCCTGGAGCAGGAGATTGGACCTCTAGGACTGGTCCCCTGGTGAGGGAAGAACTGTCCTGTGCATATCCTCAAGGAGACACCTGGCACTTCTGCCTTCCCTGGGCAGAGGCTGGTAATGATTCTCTTGTCTTCCTCTTAGTCTATGCCTTTTCTTTGGAGGAGTTGACCACATTCTCCCATCTTTTGGACAAGAGGACTGGATGAAAAAACAAAAATAATGCTTTGACTTTATTTATATTATTTAAATTTTTATGAATATATTTCTATACTACATCCTATCTAAACTTGAAATAGAGATTTAAGAAAGAACTAGCAATGTAAGAAATCCACAGTAATGTGTAAGTTATTCAGAGTTAACACAAGATATTTGCACTCTCAAAGAAGCTTGCTAATGCAGATGATGCTAAAAGAATGCTAATTCTTTTAGTTGTTTATAAAATATATAGAGGTATGTGTGTTCCTTCTCACAGAGGTTAGTAACTTGGGGAGCGGGGCTGCTACAGATTCAGGTCCTACTTCAGTGGCAGGTCCACTTATCTCCTCTTCAGGTCATATTCTCAAGCAGGAGCTACAGGATGACACAACTAAAACAATTTACTTCCTTTGCGTACCCACAAACCTGTAAGAGGCTTCTGCAGGACTTCCTTGGTTCCTTTCATCATCACCTTCACCACCAGAGGTCAGGGAAACCTTCCGATTAGTCAGGGGCCCTGAAAGTGATACAGAAAAGTATTGATTTGAAACTAATAACATTTATTTAGGGCTTCCTATGAACTCATTCCTTAAAATGTGGCCCTATTTAATCTTCATAACCACCCCATGAAATTGTTATTGAAAAATCCCAGTTGTATCCAAAGTAAGTGTCTGTGTCAAGTTGTGATATTTTTAGGTCTCTTTTGTCTTTAGGTTCGTCTGGGCACCAGACATAAGATGGTTCAACCTAATGCCCTTGCCCTGAGCAGCTCCAGATGCCAAGAAATGGCCAATTACTACTTTGGATTCAATGGATGGTCAAAAAGGATCATAAAGGTAAAGTGTAGATTTTCTTTGACTAACCAGACTCCTTTCAACATTGAAATCCTAGACTTCAGAGAGAAGACTAGAACTGGGTTGTGGGGAGATGTGAGAGACCTCCAAGTGGAAGTGTCTGAGCATTGACCTGCCACGTAAAATTAATGGTAATCTCAATGACTTGGTGGTGGTGTTCATAATTTTCTCTTGTGTTTGTATGGTATATAATAAAAAACAGTTGTCCATATCTAGTAATTCATTTGCAAGTCTTACTTGATTTTGAAGCAACAGGACCCCTCAACTATTAACTGGGCTTGCTGGAGTCTAGTTTTTATTTCTAATAACAAAATGTTTTGAAATCTTGCATTTAATTGGAAGTCTGGGGTATGGATATAACTCAGTGGTAGAGCATGTGCTTAGCATGCATGAGGTCCCAGGTTCAATCCCTAGTACCTCCATTAAAAAACACCCAAAAGACAAAAAAACTCATCACTGAAATTCTACCAGCTTCAGGATCTTTCTGACCTTGAAGAAAGGGAAAATGAAGATATTGTGGCCCCAGTTCAGAAGCAAAGCATGAAGTTCTTATGAACTTTAGAGGTGGTGTTGCCACCCCATGAGGGCAGGGGTCCTG
Organism: Vicugna pacos; assembly: GCF_048564905.1. Lineage (NCBI taxonomy): Eukaryota > Metazoa > Chordata > Mammalia > Artiodactyla > Camelidae > Vicugna > Vicugna pacos. Next base: position 42,284,816 of record NC_133002.1, read on the forward strand.
GAGCTGGCATGGCCGAGGAACCCTTGCACAAGCTGGAGGAAGGTCTGTTTTTCAGTGTGTGGTGGGTAGTGAGGCGATGGGGTTTCTCCTTTTTCCTTTCTTTCTGATACTTTTTTTCAGGTACAACATCACCCTTGCTCAGCAACTAAAGCGCTGGGCAGAGGTTTTCTGCCTTACAGTATAGATTCTTATGTTAGGCAATGCCTGACAGAAACTTTAACTTTAAAATTTTAGAGCTGACTGCCGGTCAAGAAGCTTAGTCAGAGGGAAATTTTTTCCCCCATTTTTGGTTAATAATTTATGCTAAAATAGTCCTTTCCAATACAGATCTTTTGTAGCCTTCAGTTACCCCAACAAAATCATCATCTAAAGATTTAAACTCTTGTGTAAATGTTCAGTCCTTTGCCTCCTATACAAGGACTTGAGTGGAGAAATTCAAATGTAGATCCCTAGAAAGGTTTTTCCAGCTGGTACTGAGTTTTTTCCCTAGAACCCGTGGCAGTTGGGGTTAGGGTTCTAAGTCAGAGGCAGGTCTGTTAGTTAATGGAGTGGAGGAGGCTCCACCATCCACCTGAGTGGCTGATGCTCTGGGAGGGGCCAGATCATCTGCACTACCACCAGATCTGTCTCATTGTGTGATTCCAGCCGTTTATGCATGGGAGAGCAGGAGTGTAGCTTCAACTTGTCCGTTTGAAATCTGAGTGATGTGAGAATTGTGCCACATTCTTGGCTTGTTATCTCCCGTCTAGTACTTCAGGAACTTCCAGAATCGATCTGGGCAGTAAAAATGTGCCCTGCCGGGATATGTCTGTTAACAGAGCCATTCGACCACACGCTTGTGTTGTGCCTACCCTTAGTTGCTACGATAATGATCTAAGAATCACAGATGCATTTTTCTTTTAAATGTACAACATAAAAATCAGTTATTCAGATAGGCATTTTAAATCCATTTGTTTTTCTTGGGTTTAGGGCCATTATCATTCGGAAGATAACCCAGAAGCTTGCTACTCAAAAGTCTATGAGGGATGCATTCCAGAAACTGCTGATTGTGGTTTTAGGTAAGACTTTTTTTTTTTTTTTTTGAAGGGGAGATGATTAGGTTTATTCATTTATTTCTTTGTTTTTAGAGGAGGTGCTGGGGGTTGAACCCAGGGCCTCGTGCTTGCCAAGCATGTGCTCTGCCACTTGAGCTATACCCTCCCCATGCTAAGACTTTTTGGTTGTCCTTGAGGTGCTTCAGTTTCAAGGAGTAAATACACTTATTTGAAAAGTTAATTGGATGAAAATAATTGTTACCTAAAACACTATATATTCTTTCAGTCACTAAATTCTTTCATAGCAGTAGTCTCAAATTTGCTCTCTGTGGCATTTCTGAGAAGAATGACAGCAAGTATTGTCCCCAGCATGCAGATGCAGACCGCCTTGTCCCAGTTCACACAGAGAGTGCTCCATCCAGCTCTTCTTTTTCAATCGCTTGCTTATACAGGATGGTAGAGTGATTATAAGCCTTGGACACAAGTGTTTGAGTCCTAACTCTGTCTGTTAGATTTTTTTTTTAATGCAATTTTAGGCTTTCTAGCCAGAGAGATTTGAAGGTATTTATTATCTCTAAGCTGCATTGTCTTTATCTGCAAAATTCGGTTAGTCATTCAGCTCACCTATGGGGGATCGTGTAAGAGTAATGAGATGGTGAATGTAAAAAGCTTAGAACTGTGCCTGGAACATGGTAAGCAGACAAAATATATTGACTGTTATTATTATCATTGTTGTTTCCCTGTTGAAGGGTTTATTAGATTATGTTCTTGGAATCAATTCAGTTTCAGTTTTCATCTCATGTGTTGTATGAATATGATTCTCATAATACTTAGCTACGTTTTTGTGAGCCTTGAAAGTGGTCATGCTGTTAAATGGCATCGATTGTGTTCCCTATTGAGTTACACAGTGGTGAGAACGTCACAGGCTCCGCCCAAAGGAAACTTTATGGTTGTCCATTCCTGGAGCAGAGTCATTCCCCTGCATCACAGCCCTGCAGACTGAGAGACTGAGAAAGCCTAGTGAAGTTGTCAGAGACCTTACTTGCTTGTTAAGAGTTGACCGTGGATGGGTCTCAGCCTCCCAGCCCAGGCAGTCCTTCCTGTGAAGGTTGACTTCCCTGGTCACCAGGCAGAATCCCCATCAGCTGTCAACTTTTGATTAACAACCTTTAAGAACCAAACTAAATGTCTGGGTTGTTTGCCTGTTCCTGACATGCTGAAGGTATTCCTTACTTGCACTCACAACTCCTTAGACAAGAAAGCCTTGTGACTCTAGTTTGCCTTGAGGGAAGTTGTATTGTCCAAAGGGTACGTGGGCCAGTCTCTGCCAGCAGCGTTCAGATGCACTCTCTCTTTTCTCTCCCTTCCCAAAGCTTTGTTTATTGTATCTGGCAGAATTTTGGCCCCAAGGAGTAAACAGTTGCCTTCTTCTTTTTTTTTTTTCTCTGTGATTTATCATAACATTTTGTGTATATTTCCCTGTGCTATACAGTGTAATCTTGCTTATCTATTCTACAATTTTGAAATCCCAGTCTATCCCTTCCCACCCTCTACCCCCCAGTTGCCTTCTTCTAATATGAAGTTATCTATTATAGTCTGATGGTGTCCATCCCAGGTTTGAACTCACTTTGACCCCCACCTAATGCCTCACTTTTTAATCATGTTATGATTGAACATTTTTGTTTCTGACAGCTTTTACTTCCTCAGTTCTTAATTTCTAAGACCATAAAGTTTTTTGAACCAAGCAAAGTTGGTACTTCTTATATACATTTTCACAAATAGTTGTGATAAAAACTGAAGTGTCAGATGAGGGAACTGCTAGAAAATGCTCTTATTTTCTGCTTTTACAAATCAAAAGAATGTCTGATTATTGGGTGCTACCGTTGTATACAGGAAGCTTTAGAACAAAATTCTGAACTGACCCTTGTTAACTTTATTTCAGAAAGTGGTAAAATGGCTGTGGTGTACAGACCCTGTGAAGAGGTCACAGGTGCTAGGACTGAAGAGGAAGTACAGGATTTAATTCAAGTATGTGGAGATAAAAACTCGAGGGGCACCCAGCCAGTGTCGCCATAATTCAAAACAACCAGCAGGATTTGGAAGACTTTGGCTTGTCCACTCAGCTGTGCCATCCTTAGGGAAATGTGAAACTCTGAAAATGCTTTTGAGGCAAGGAATTTCCGGGGCTTTTCCTGAAGTCATGACCCTTGGCTCTGACCCCTTATTTGAAATTTGGAGAGCAGGACTGAGGGCCACCAGCATGCTTCTGCAGTTGTGGACACAGGGAAAGACACAGGCCTTTTAAAACTCCCCACAAGCAGAATCCCAGGCATTTAGGAACCAAGTAACTATGGCCTTAAGGGGGATTATGCTGCAGCGTTTGGAAACTACGAATGCCTTTCAAATAAGGTGTGTTGTTACCCAGATCTCAGCATCACATATGTATCTTATGTGAAATATTTTGCTGAAAAACCTTTCTACACATCAATTATATGGATGCCCTGAATTAGGGATTAAGTTGTCAAAGTAATTTCTGAAAGAAAATAGTAATGACCTGCACATAAGATTTTTTTAAGGAGTAAAAATGTGTTTCATGTCACTGAGAGCTTAATGTGCAGCTAGATTTCTAATTATGTAACTCTCCCCAGCATTGCCAAGTTTGTTATGAAGAGAAGAAAGTAGAGAAAGAAAAGATGGTTATGTTCTGAAAGGGTATTAGAAGTTTTTTCTGCACAAGATAATTATTTTATTTCAATTTATATCAAATTATTTTAAATTCAGCTTAAATGAGGGACACTTCAATCATGTCCGTGTTTGGGCTTTAAGAAGTCTAGCTTCTTGTGAAATGTGAGAGGAAGGGATTCAGTATCGATAACTGAAGTTTTCAGAAAGCTGAGTATAACAACAGACCCATTCCTCATCGGCCAATCTTGGAATCAATTCCATTTAAAAACCATTATGTGCTTGACCCTGGGAATAAGATCAAGCTCCTACTCCATGGAATTCTATGGCCAGAGGGTGTGCCAGACAGTTAAACAGGGCTAAAATTAAAGAGATGATTATATGGGCTGCAAAGGAAGTTAAGTGGGTGCTAGTTGCAGTATTTCGAGAAAATTATTTGACATGCTGAATTTACTTTTTGAGAGGGAGGAGGTAATTAGGTTTTTATTTATTTAGTTACATATATTCTGTTTCTTAGAAATATATTTTTATTGAAGTATAGTCAGTTTACAGTATTGTGTCAATTCCTGGTTTACAGCACAGTACTTTCGTCATATTGGAACATACATATTTTCGTTTTCATATTCTTTTTAGCCATAAGTTACTAGAAGATACTGAATATAGTTCCCTGTGCTGTACAGTATAAACTTGTTTATCAATTTTGTACATAGTAGTTAGTATCTGCAAATCTCTATCTCCCAACGTATCCCTTCCCACCCCCTTCCCCACTGTTTATTTATTTTTAATGGAGGTACTGGGGATTGAACCCAGGACCTTGTGCTTGCCAGGTACACACTCTAACCACGGAGCTATCCCTCCCCACAACGTGCTGACTTTAACATCCTAGGTGTCTTCTCTGTGTGTGCACACAGGGTAGACCTCTGAAAAGTGGCACTGTAATTTTTTCTAGACTAATGGCTGTGCTGAGACAAGGTGGGATGGGGAGATTTTCCCACGCTAATGTAAAGGGCTCTTCACTTGGTTTCTGACTCTTTCCCAGAATGAACTGCTCACCCACCCCAAAACCCTTCCTGCAGAAATTTTGGAGTCATCACTGACTCAGTGGTAGCCCCTAATAATAGAGTGGTGAATTTTATATTCAGATATGGATAATGAGAGTTTAGAGGACATGAGAACACTTTAGAATAACTGTAAGGTGTATTCCCCTCCCACCGCTGTAACTGGAGCTCATTTTGTAGGTCAGCTACTTTTCTTTGAAGCAGTGTGGCCAAGGGGAGGAAGAATGTCTTTCATTTCAGCTTTGAGGAGGAGGAGTTTAGATTGCCAGAGCTGGACTAGCACTTTTGAATTTCCCAAGAAGGCTGGGCCCTGGTGACTTCCTTGGGAAGCTCTGCCCCACCATCACCCCCACCCCTGCGCTGCTGGAGTCCGGGGCCACTCTGGTCTGCAGCCCAAATCCTGCCTCATTGTACCAGGGGCCAGGCCCAGGTTAGAGAGAGGGCCTGGCAGGAGATAAGTGTCACCTTTGCTGGTGGAAAGATGGCTTGGGCCCTGGGAAAAAGCTGCACTCTGATTGGATCTCCCACTGACCTACTAAAGGTCTGTCACTAAAGGTGTGTCAAAGGGTGGGGCGTGAGGTAGGGGAGGGGTGCACGTGCTGCCAGGCTGCCATATCACTTTGGTTTCCATTCAGCACGCCTGGCCAGTGCCCCACTGGCCTGGGTTGCTGTGCCCGATTTGTCTTTAGATCATGTTTCCATAGTGTTTTTGGTTGCTGCAGCTCTTTGCTTCACAACCACTCTGGCTTCTGGTCCAGGGAGTTCAGCCTCTGGAATGGTCCTTAGAGAGGAGAAAAAGAAACTTCACAACAAGAGGTGAAAAAGATATCTTTTGAAAAAGTGGCTCTCTACTCAGAAAATTCCATGGTGTGAAATAGAGTAACAGTGTTTAGGATTATTCCACTGGTTCCCAGGGGCCAACTGCCCAGTACTCAAGAGAAGTCAAGGCTGGAAGACAACTGTTCCCGACTCAGCAGGACGCTCTGCAGACCCACTGTGACTCCTCTTGTTCATACACCCCAGCCCATCCTGCCTCAGACGCAGAGGAGTGAGGCTTCCTCTCTCCACCTCCTCAGCGTGCTCGTGTTCCTGCTCCCATCACAGATGATCACGACAACACCCGCTGCTAACAGGTCCTCACCTGGATGTGGCCTTTTCCACCTACCACCAATGCCTCTCCTTGGTCCTGCTCCCATATATCCCAGCCCCCGTAACAGAAGGCTCTACACAGAGAGAAACTCTATGTCCACACTGGCTCTCTGGCTAACATTTGGGCAGGGATCTGGGGTGTAGGTTAATAAGAGATTTGCTAATGTGGAATATTCAAGAAATCAATGGAATAATACTTGGAAATCCTAAAATGCAGAAGGGAAAAAGTAAATTTTGCCAGATGCCTACTTTGCTTTCATTTTATTTAACTCCTAGTATTTCCAGGTTTACTTGGGGACCAATCAAAAGCTTCTGACTGTGTAAAGGTCATGTGTACCACTGTGCAGCTGGGTGTCTCTTCCAGAAGGATTAAAAGTACTTTTGGTGGTGGTGGTTAGGGTCAGAGGAGGAGGTGTGAGGGTCAGAGGAAGAGGTGAAGGGTCATGAGAAAGGAGGAACAAGGGCTCGCAGACAGCCCCAAACTGGGGATAGAAGATCTAGGCACTAGTCCACAGCACTTAACACCTCTGATCTTGCTTTTGGTCACCTGTAAAAGGAGGGAGATTAAAAATGCCTGTTATGACTATTTCTGGGGGAGAAGGGAGTAATATTGGTAAAAAAAAGTTTGGAAAATAAGCAACATTTTTATGTAAGTAGCAAAATGTTATTATTTATAATGTGCTTCAGATCATTGATAGAGACCAATATTCAAGCTGTTCTGTGTATGAAAGCACATTTTGGAAGTATCAAGTTACGTGCCAATAAATCTAATGTATAGAGAGAAAGCCTTGAAAGCATCTGAGTGTTTTGTGGATAGAAATGCTTACGATTCAGAGCAAGTTCAGAGCTGGACAGTCTAAGAATAAAAGAGCCACCCCATCCACTGGAAGGGCTAGGTAGCAGCTTCTGGTTGCAGAACCAGAAACTCTCAGGCTCCAAATAAAACATAAACCACCACCACTTGCATTCTTTTATAAAACTGAAAAAGAAACAAAATAAATACAAATATATTTACACCCGCCATATAAGACAAAGAGTACTTGAGACCTAATGGATATTAAATCAGTTTACAAACCATGATGCACTATATGAATAAGTTCTCATTTGGGGGTAATGCATCAAGCAGAGAGCACAGTATACAATATGTGGCCCTGAATGGTAATTCCCTTCCCGCTTTCATGCCTTTCTCTTGTTCCTCTATGTATGTGAATCAGTTGCATTATTAAGCTAACAATGTAACTGAGGTATTATGAGCTTAATAATGTAACTGAGAATTTGACTTTTAGCAAGGGAGTAGTTCTTAGAAATTTAGGGAGTTAAAACTCTGAATGAATAAAAATAGTTCAATTACGTCATTAGTTTAAAATTTTTATCATCACTGATTAAAAATAAAAATTAGGAAAAAAAGTAAAAATTTATCATCAGGCAATGCAGACGCACCACAACGTGTGGTGTTTGTCAGGCAGTCCCTGTCACAGTGCAGCTTGACTGTCTTGCAGACAACTTCAATAGTATTTTTAAATTGGCAGAGGCAGCAGGTCCTATGGCTAGGTAAGATCCTACAAATGAAAACAGAATTAAATTAGTGGTAAAGGAGTGACTTGAGTAGGGAGGCAGGCCAAGGCCACCACAGAGCTGTGCAAAAATGAGTTCTCGGGGCACATGGCCTGGAGAATTGGACAAGGACCAGTTGGCCAATTGCTGCTTTTAACTGTTGTAAATAAATACAGAGGACACAAGTGCCCAACAGAAGGGTAAGGATGGCAGTGGGTGTCGGTGTGCCTAGGAAAAAGGTGCTAGGGATTATAATTGGGTGACACTGCTCTATAGTTTAATTCAGAAGTATCTCCTCCCAACCCAAAAGTCTAACTTTGAGTTGAGAGTACACAGGAAGAGGGCAGACTTCTAAGATGAGTCTGAGTAAGTCCCCAACTTCTGGAGTCCCTTTCTCAATTCCTAGTTGTGAGTAGGAAATGTATTAGAAATCACTCTGGGAATCAAAAAACACTTTGTGGTTAATAACAGAGATCACACTGGCCAACTCTGGACAATCTAAACATTTGAAAGAAAAACAATGAGATAAAACAATTTAAAAGCAGAGCATATGAGTTTATAATAATACTCGACATCAGGGGAGCACTTTATAGAACAATGGTAGAAGGAAAGACAGGATTTGGAAAATGTCATTTTGCAACTACCAGTGTGACACTCAACTCAGACCAGGATTATCACTGATGCACACTTGGGTGAAGAGTATTTGAAAGTAGGCTCTTCACTGATTCTAAAGTATCAGCCCATAGATTATTTACTAATTACCAAGGGAAAAGATAATTCAACAATGAAGAGATATGGAAGATATCACTTTAATCAAGTAGTCAAACTTAGCATCAGGCAACCTGAAGTGATGAAGCAGGAAGGATATATTGCCAGGATATCTATTCTTCCCCAGAATGCTTACTTTGAATCTAGACAAATCCAGATGTGGGGCAATTTATAATATAGACAACTGGCTTAGGCTCTTCAAAAATGCCAATGTCATAGAAGACCAAAAAAACAAACAAGCAAAAAAACAAAAACAAAAACAAAACAAAATAAACAGTAGGGAAATATTCTAGATTAAAGAAACAAAGGCATGACATGCAATACCTAATCTTTGACTGGACTCTGTACCAAGACAGAGTTAAGAATGTCACTGACTTCTGGCCCACGTGAAGTAACAGGGAACAATTTAACCTCTTATTTGAAACAATGTGGGGGGGAAAAAAACCCAGATTAAATATATGAAACAGTTTTCAAGATATTGGACCTCTGGCAATAAAGTTCAGTCATCCCCAAGAGATGGGAAATAAAAATGCAGTGATCCCTATGACTCCCCTAGTTTTATTTCTTTGAAAGAGTTTCCAGGTCATGGTACAGGGAGGAGAAACTCAGGCAGACACTGGAGGACTCCCTGACTGAGGAATTGGAATTGAGAGTCCAGGGAAATCGGGGTGACTAGCATTCACAAAGCACAGTACTAGAGAGAAAAGAGGTGCACAAAGAGCTCTGGAGATATGCAGAGGGATCTCTTGAGTATTCAACAAAGTACCGGGCAGTGCATGTGTGTGAGGAGTTACTTGAGGCCAGGAAAAGAACCACATGAAAGGATTAGTGATAAAGGATAACTGGATATGACACAGGGTTGGGAACAGTACCCATTCCTACAAGCCAAATGCTCAGAAAAGTCTTATCTCAGTAGTTGTGAATAATGAGCTCTAGACTAAAGGCTACTCATGGTCATACCTAACCCAAAAGGATAAAGTTGACTTCACCCAAAACAAAGCTCAAACGAATTTCAAGGAATATAAAAATATGCACCACACAATAAACTAAAATTCACAATGCCTGGAATCAAATGAAAACTACCAAGCATGCAAAGGAGGAGGGAAATATGTGCCATATTGAGGACAGAAAGCCATCAATCAAAACTAACCCAAAATCTATACAGATTTTAGAATTAGCAGAACATGACATTGTAATAGTTATTACAACAACTGGCATATGTTAAAAACCCAGATTAAAGACTGAAAATGTTAAGTATAGGCATGGAAGAGACAAAATAGCTTCCAAAGAGTAAAAACAATGTCTAAATGAAAAGGACACTGGATGAGATTAATGGTAGGTTAGACACTGCAGAAGAATCAGTGAACATTAAGGAATTACCCAAAATGAAACACAAAGAGAAACAAAACAAATCAACAGAAATGAACAGAGCATCATTTGATGAGCTGTGCAACAACTTCAAGTGGCCTAATACATGTGTACTTAGAGTCCACGAAGGAGACATAGAAAAATTTGAAGAAATAACGGCCAAAAATTTTCCAAATTGGTAAACACGGTAAATCCACAAAGCCAAGGTCAGTGAACATTAAATGTGAGAAACATGCATAAAACTAAAACAAGGCACAAATCATAATCAAATTGCTCAAAGCCAGCAATAAGTAGAAACTCTTAAAAGAAGCCAGAGGAAAAAACTATACACTACATAAAGAGGAACAAAGATAACAGTGACAGCAGATTTCTTGTTGGAAACAATGTAAGCCTAAGCTATTCTGGGGAAATGAATTCCCTGAGGCTTCTTTTAAAATTTACATCTTAAGTTACTGAAGAAATTTCAACAAGTTCCTAATAGTAGAAACTGACAATAAGTCAACATAAGCTTAAGATGGAAGATAATGCAAACAAATCATATCAAAAAGATGATAAGGATGGCACATAAAAAAAGAAACCATAGATAAACCTCATTGATAAATATGACTACGAAAGTCTAAATAAAACAATTGGAAATCAACTTTAGTGTTTTACACTGGGATGGAAGAGTATTTCAATATTACCAGAGCTATTAATATAATAGGCACTGAAAAATCATTTGATTAAAAATGAAAAGACATAGCTAATTATTAAAATATTATTAGCAAAACACAAATAGAAGGATAGTTGCTATAAATATATACACCATCTTCTGCTGAAGCATTTTAAGGCTCTTTACTGCACTTAGAAGAAAATTTTAAAATTTTAACAAGGCTCGGAATGACCTGACCCCTGCTTACCTGTACCATCCCACATCTCACTACTCTCCTGTTCACTCCAGCCATACTGACCCATATTTAACTCCTTAAACACAACAAAGGCACAGCTCAGCTCTTTTGTACATGCAGCTCTCTTCCTGCAGTGCTCTCTGATCAAGACTTCATAGACTGGCTTTTTTCATCCTTCACATCTCAAATAATAAAAACATGAAAATGGAAAGAGTTGTTATCTATCTCCATATAGTGGAATTCAATGTATCTTATTTATGTGTTCTCCCTTTTTTATTTTTTTGAATTTTTTAAATTTGTATTTCTATATATTAGGCTTTCAAAAGGAAAAAAGACACACTAAGTTAGTTTCATTGTTGCTATGCCTGAAATGTGCTTGATAAGAAGCAAAACATTGATCTCATGTTTCTCCCAAAATAGACAGTTGCCTCAATGCCATTTATTGACTAATACAAAATTTGTCTCCTAATAAACGTAGTCCCATAATAATCGACTATATCCTACAGGTTATTTGGTCTGCATCTGGAGTTTCTCTCCATTTCTATTGATCTGTTTTTTCCAGCATCAGTACCACATTATTTCAGAGTCCTTTATATGTGGCAGAGGAGGTCTCCCCTTGCTCTCTGTTTTTCAACATCTCCTAACAGTTTCACACTTATTTTTAGATTAAACTTAAATGAGGTTTTCTTTCTTAAAATCCCTGTTAGAATTCTGACTTCAAACAAGTTCAAGTTTAGATTCGTTCAGTAGACCATGCACCTTTGGAATCTTAATATGCCTATCCATTTATCAAGTTTTTACTATACGCTTCAAGGCTGGAGAATTTAAAGGCCCTGACTGATTCCTGTTAACATTTTTTAATGCACAGATTTTTTTAGTTGTCACTGTGGATGGGATTATTTCACATTATATTTTAATCTAATTATTCCCGATTATTATTTACATAGAATAATAATAAAGAATCTTTCTTGAGTACTCACTGCAGGCCAGCTATTTGTATTAAGCACTTTATTAGTTAATTGTTCTCTCACCTCAACCCATTTTCCCATGAAGAAACGGGATCTTAAAGAGCTAGGTAACTTGCCTCAGGTTTCACAACTAGAAAGTGTTAGACCCCAGACTTAAATTCAAGCGCTTTGAAATCCCTTTTTATTGCTAGTAACATTTCAGTTGATTGTGTTAGACTTTCTGGACAGATCATCCTATCAGCAAATACTGATAATTTTTCCATTTCCTTTCCAGTATTTTTACTTTTCCCCTTTGTTCAGTTGTATAACATCAGTTTCTTTTACTGCATATACTTGTTTTAAATATCATTTAAATCAATACAACATCATAACATACTAATCTTGTAAGCACTTCAAGAGGGTTGTAACATGATGTGATTTAAAATAAGACACAGGCATTGTTCCTGTAATATTGACTATGCCTGATTAGAACTTGCCTAGAATGACTAAGTCACATGAAGATTTTCCATGTTCTGTTTTGTGTCTCTTACATTGTTTCTTATACCAAAAACAAAGTATAAAGTTTAGCCTAAGATATTGTTAATGATAAGAAAACAGTTGATTTTACTTACCTGAATGTCTTTAGTCAACTGAGGGCCCTCAGTAGATGTTTGTTGGTGCTGATGCTGCAGACAGTCAGAGAAATGGATGGAGGCAACCAGAGTGGAGTCTCCGAGTTCCTGCTCCTGGGGCTCTCAGGGAGTCCTGAGCAGCAGCGCAGCGGGTCCTGTTTTGGATGTTTCTGTCCATGTACCTGGTCACGGTGGTGGGAAGTGTGCTCATCATCCTGGCCATCAGCACTGACTCCTGCCTGCACGTGCCCATAGACTTCTTCCTGGCCAACCTCTCCTTTACCGACTTCTTCTTTGTCACCAAACAGTCCCCAAGATGCTGGTGAACCTTCAGTCCCAGAACAAAGCCATCTCCTATGCAGGGTGTCTGACACAGTGCTACTTCCTGGTCTCCTTCGTGGCCCTGGACAACCTCCTCCTGGCCACAGTGGCATATGACCGCTATGTGGCCATCTGCCGTCCTCTGCGCTATACCACGGCCATGAGCCCTGGGCTTTGTACTTCACTCTTCACCTTGTGTTGGGCACTCTCCGTCCTCTATGGCCTCATCCACACCCTCCTCATGACCAGGGTGACCTTCTGTGGGACCCAGAAGATCCACTGCATCTTCTATGAGATGTATGTCCTGCTGAGACTCGCATGTTCCAACACCAAGTCACCCAGTGCTCACTGCCACAGGCTGCTTCATCCTCCTCACCCTCTTGGATTCATGCTCATGTCCTATGTCAGATTGTCAGAGCCATCCTCCGAATACCCTCAGCCTCTAGCAAGTACAAAGCCTTCTCCGCCTGTGCCTCCCATTTGGCTGTGGTCTCCCTGTTCTACAGGACACTTTGTCTGGTATATCTGAAGCCCCTCCACACCTACTCCATGAAGGACTCAGTGGCCACAGTGATGTATGCTGTGGTGACCCCATGATGAACCCTTTCATCTGCAGCCTGAGGAAGAAGGACATGCATGGGGCTCTGAGAAGACTCCTCCTAGGAAAGCCTTCCAGAGGCTGACATGACGGTAATTTTGGAAGGGGCCCTGAAGTGGAGGTGGGAATTTCCTCCATCATGTGCAAGGCATTATCCTGTATGGTATACAGGAGTAATTAGGGCATAGAGCCAGCCCAGAATGAGTTTACTGATTTGTGGTAAAGAAAAGACATGTATGTATAACTCAATATCCATTAGATCTCACCAGCCTTGGCAATAAATAAGGTTACACTAAGACTAATAGGAGAAGTTTGCAGGATCAAATCCTTCAACTTGCCTGACGCAGGACCATGGTCCCAGCCTTATCCAGATACATAAAGTTATAGCCTAGGGAAGTCACTCCTATTCTCTGACACATATCCACTCATGTTCCTGAGCTCTGGCCTTCTCTTAGGATAACGCCCTACAAGCCATTTACAGAAGACGCCTTGTTCTACCTCCACTGCAGGTGTCTGGGTGAGGCTGCCCCTTACCTGATGTACTGCCAGGGGGAGGTCTGCTTCAGTCCTGACCCACAGTCCCTCTGGACACAGCCCCTATGGTTCAGTTCGAAATGGCAAAAAGATTCCTTTCCTTTGCTCTGGGTTGATTTTGTAACCCTCGGGCTCCAAAGTAATACTAACTCTCTTGTCTTTTTCCTGTGTTTCTTTTCTCTGAAAAAAGTCAGACCTTGTCCTGGGAAGTCCATCCTGTCCTTTATTTCTGTGGCTCCTCACCTCTTATCTCTTCTTCATGCAACAACTCCATCCTTCTTTCTAAACAGAACTCTCAAGCATATCAACATATACTCGTGAGCAGGAGTAGTGGTGGAGACAGTGGGAGAGGAGGTAGTTGTGAGACCCAGTCTTTACTCTTCTGATGTTCATTTGGTCATTCACCAATTCATTCAATTGATGACTGACTTAATGCCCATTATGGGCCTCAAACTGGATTACAAACATTAATAAGGAACCCAAGTCTATTGAGAGAAGTAGATAAAGTTACAATAAATGTAAGTGGACCTAACTCATCAGTTAAAAAGTGATGTTTAACAGTTTGATTAAAAATAAAATACAGATATATGTATTTAAAAGAGATACACTGAAAGCATAAAAATCTATAAAACTTAAAAGAAAGAATAGAAACAGGCATATTTGAAAATACTAATCAAAAGAAAGCTGAATATAGCTATATTGACATCAGATAAAATAGACTTCAAAGCAGAAATTACTAAGAATGGAGAATGTTCTTTTATTGTATCTGTATGAGATGATGGCTGTTAACTTATCATGGCAATAGTTTCACAATATGTGTAAGTCAAGTCATTGTGCTGTACACCTGAAACTTACAGTGTTGTATGTCAATTATATCTTAATAAAACTCAGAAAAAGAATGGAAAGTGTTACTATCTACGGCAAATTTGAAATATACCTGATACTCCACGAGGCAAATGAAGTTAAAGCTTTTTAAGCTCCTTCACTCTCTCTTGCAGACACTCCTTCCTAGGCTCTTATCTAATTTGTAATTTTTTTTTTTCTTACACAGGACCCCAAATGGAATCACTTCAGGTCCAAAAGCCTTATAGCACTCAGATAAAGCAATTGTAAGTATTTTTGCACCTTTTTAAAAAGAGCCTCAAAATACATGAGGTAAATCTGGTATAATGACCAGGAGGAATTTATAGGATCACCATCATGAAAGGAAATATTCGCAGGACTCTCTTGATTAATGGTGGGTCAGGTTGGCAGAGGAATGTGAAAATATGGAGGATCTGAACAGCGTGGGCAATGTGCTTGATTTGGGCTTATGTGGAGTTTACATGCAATGATTAGAAAGAGTATTTTCTTGGACACACATGGAACATTTGCAGGAATTAGTCATGTACTGAGCCACACACACACACACACAAAAGCCTCAACAAATTTCAAGGAATAGATAAGTCAAGCATAATCTCTGATCACAACTCAATTGGCTTGGATGTTAATGACAGAAGAGTAAATAGAGTGTCTCCAATTTTTGGACCTTGGGAGACAGACTGTTAGCTAACTCAAGGTGAAAAAAGAAATCAAAATAGAAATTTGAAAATATCTAGCTATCTGGAGGGAACTCTAATGTGAAAAGATACATGCACAGCAGTGTTCATAGAAGCACTATATTCAATAGCCCAGACATGGAACCAACCTAAATGTCCATCAACAGATGACTGGATAAAGAAATTGTAATATTTATACAATGGAATACTACTCTGCCATAAAAAGAATAAAATAATGCCATTTGCAGCAACATGGGTATACCCAGATATCATCATTCTAAGTGAAGTAAGCCAGAAAGAGAAAGAAAAATAACATATGATATCACTCATTTGTGGAATTTAAAAAAGAAAAAGACACTATGAACTCATCTACAGAACAGAAACAGACTCTCAGACTTAGTAAACAATCTTATGGTTACCAGGAGAAGAGGGTGGGAGGGGATAATTTGGGAGTTTGATATCTACAAATGTTGTCCACTATACATAAAAATAGATTTTTAAAAGAAGATTCTTTTGTATAGCACAGGGAACTATGCTCAATATCTTGTAATAACCTTTAATGGAAAAAATATGAAAACGAATATATGTATGTATATGCAAGACTGGGACATTGTGCTGTATACCAGAAGTTGGCACACTGTAATTGGCTGTACTTCAGTTAAAAAAAAAAAAGAAAATATCTAGCACTGGATGGTAATAAAGACACCGCATGTCAAAACCTGTAGGATGTGGCCAACATGGTGCTCTGAACAAAAACTGCGGTCTTAAGTGGTCACATTAGAAGGAAGGAAAGCTTCCTGTTTGTTAAGCTAAGTGTCCTCTTAGGATTGTGGAGCAAATGAACAATGGGATGAGCACAGGGAATATGCAAGGAAGGAGATAAATAAACTGGGGATAAAAACAAATAAAACAGAGAAGATCAATTAGTAAATAGCAGTATAAGCAAATCATCAAACAATACAGCAGTAACAAGTAGGGCAGGGGCAGGGGATGCTTAAGGAGCTAAAAGTGATTGCCTCTAGGTAGCAAAAGTGGGAATGGGAAGGGTGAAGTTGGGTGACTATTTCTCAGTTAAAACCTACTTGTAGTATCTAAATTCTTTAACTATGATTAACTTATTTTAATTTGAATAATGATATAAAGAATAACCAGGAAAAAATGGGGGAAATTAGAGAAATGGAGGGAGGAGAGCCCAGCCCTGCCAAATATTTTAAAATATTATCAAGTTACAGTAACTATATAACTGGGACTAGCATAGAATACTGCAAGAGAGTGCAGATACAGATGTATGTATGGAAATTTAATAAATGACAAAGGTGACATTTCTAATCAATGAAGAAACATTGGGACATTCAGTAAATAGTGCTCAGGAAACTGGCTAGCCATCTAAAGAAGTGAATCTCGACCTCACTTTCCCCTTTATATCCAGATGAAACAAAGATGTGATTTCCTTTAAAAAATAAAAGTATAAATGTTTAAGAACACATGGAAGAGAAGAAAAATTTGTAATCTTAGATTAAGGAAGGTTTTTGTAGATTAGCCACTAAATCATGAAACCATCAAGAAAAGATTGATTTGGCAGGTGCTGCTAGTTACCCCACTAATATCCATTCTCCTTTTCTTTCTTATTAATCAGCCCTGATTTCGGTGGTGAAAGGGAGTGAAGAGTATCCAGAAATCATATTATTCTTTCTAGATTCCCGTGTAATGACGAGTAGCTATAGAACACAAATCTTATCAATGAGATATAAGCAGAAACAGTGATTTCTGAGAAAACTTTTCTTCTATAACATAAGTACAACCTTTTTATTCTTGCCCTTTCCAATCTGGAATGGAGATGCAAGCACCAGAGCTGCAGCAGCCATATAGCAATCATGTGGTGACCAACGGAGTATGAAGACTGCACACTGAGGATAGTGAGGCAGAAAAATGGTGAAAGCCCAGTTTCCTGATGGCATCACTGAGCCCCTGAACTGCCTACCTTCAGACTTCATATTTGTTCAATAATTTTCAAAGTAAGGTAAAATCATGGCTCTCATATAGTATAAAACTGAACATGTGTTAAAGATTATTTAACACATCAATGAGGAAACAGCCAAAGAGTCTAAAGAACAGATACGTTTTTCGATCAGGTAAATTGAAATAAATGTACAAACAGAGGCAAACTGGTTTTTCCACTGGGGTGGGGGACAGTGGGGGAGAGCTGTCCCTCTACTGTCATAACTCATTTGCATGTCTATAGATGCTATCAGTTAATCTAAAACTTACAAAGTTGTAAAGTAAGTCCCATAGAATCTGAATCAGACAAGCCAGAAACGTGTCTTTTAGACAATGCAGTTTTCTACTGAAGCCCAAATTTTGCCCCGTATGTTACATGAAACAAATATTCTCCCATCTGCTCAAGCCATTGTTAGCTGGCTTTTTATTTCCTATAGCTGAATATATTCCTAGCTGATACAACTGATAAATTTGACTAAATTAAATTTTTTTCTTAACTTTGCACAGCATAAAATAGCATAAAAGCAGCCAAACGACAACAATAACAAACTGAAGGAATATTTCCAACATGAATGACAAAGGACTAATTTCCTTAAGATTTAAAAGGCAAACCAGTATGGAGAAGACTAACAACCCAACAGAAAATGGCAAAGGGTTACCAGGTGAGAAAGGGGGTGGGGAGGGATAAATTGAGAGTTCTGGATTTGCAGACACTAATTACTATACATAAAATAGATAAACAAGGTCCAATTGTATAGCACAGGGAACTATATTCAATCTGTTGTAATGACCTATAATGAAAAAGAATACGAAAAGGAATATGTATACGCACATAAGAATCAGTATGCTCTACACCAGAAATTAACACAACGCTGTAAATCGACTATACTTTAATTAAAAGAAAGAAAGAAAGAAAATGGCAAAGGGCATTAACAATTCATAGAAAAAGAAATGCAAATACTTTTTTAACATGAGGAGTGTTCAGTTTCACTCATGAGTTTTGGAAAATGTAAATTAAAGCTATAATGTAACGTTATAGTTCACCTATCAGATAGGCAAAAATGTAAAACTTTATTGACAGTGAGGGAAATAAGGTGGTTTCATACATTCCTGTAGAGAGGCAAATTAACATAGCCTGTATGAAGGGCAGCTTGGCAAAACCTATCAAAATTCAAAATACACATTCTCCTTGTCACAATAATACGCTTCTGGCATTGATCTTGTAAATATGTTTACCTGTATAACTAAAGACATAGGTAGAAAAATATTCTTTGTAGCACTGCTTGTAGTTGTAAAACACTGGTTCAATAACCATATATCCATAAAATGGAATACTACACAACCGTTTAAATAATGGGGCAAAGTCATGTCATTAAAAGTCAGGAGGGTTCCCTTTTTTCCACATCCTTGCCAACACTGGTTATCTTTTGCTTTATGATAACAGCCATGCTAACAGGTATGAGATGCCAGGTCACTGTGGTTTTGGTTTGCATTTCCCTGATGACTGGTCATGTTGAGCACTTTTTCTTCTACCTATAGGCCATTTGTAACTACTGGACTGGGAAATGCCTATTCAGGTCCTTTGCCCATTTCTTAACTGGGTTATTTGGCTTTTTGCTATTGAGTTGTACGAGTTCCTTATATATTTTGGACATTATACCATATCAGATATGTGGCTTGCAAATCCATTCCATTGGTTCCTAGTGTGGCGTGTTGATTGTTTTCCTTTGTCGTGCAGCTTTTTACTTTGATGCAATCCCACTTATTTTGGCTTTTGTTGCCTGTGCTTTTAGTGTCCTAGCCAAAACAATTGTTGCCTTTTCCCTGTGTTTTCTTCTATTAGTTTTAAACTTTCAGATCTTATATTTAAATCTAATCCATTTTGAGTTGATTTTTTATATGGTGGCAAATACGGGTCCAATTTCATGCACAATTGCTGGGAATTTAAATTGATACAGCCACCATGGAAAACATGAAGCTTCCTCAAAAAATAAAAAATAAAGCTGCTACATGATCTCACAATCCCACTTCTGGGTATATCTCCAGAGGAACTGAAATCAGAATCTTGAAGCAGCATCTGTACTCCCATGTTTACTACAGCATTATTCACAGTAACCCAGATATGGAATCAACCTGTGTCCATCAGCAGGTGAATGGATAAAGAGAATGTGGTATATATACAATGCAATATTATTAAAGTGTTTTTGAAAAGAAGGAAGTCCTGCCATTTGCAACAACATGGATGACCTGGAAGACATTATGCTAAGGGAAATAAGCCAGACACAAAAAGACAAATATGGCATGATGCCACTTATATGTGGAATCTAAAATAGTCAAACTCATGTAAAAGAATGAAATTAGAACATTTCCTCACACTATATACAAAAACAAACTCAAAATGGATTAAAGACCTAAATGTAAGACTGGAAACCATAAAAGTCCTAGAAGAAAACATAGGCAGAAAACTCACTGACATACATCATAGCAATATTTTTTTGGATCTGTCTCCTAAGGCAAAGGAAACAAAAGCAAAAATAAGCAAATGAGACCTAATTAAACGTAAAAGCTTTTTCACAGCAAAGGAAACCATCAACAAAATGAAAAGGCAACCTATTGAATGGGAGAAAATATTTGCAAATGTAAGACCAATAAGGAGTTAATATCCAAAATAGATACACAATTCATACAATTCAATATAAAAAAAAAACCAAACAATCTGATTGAAAAATGAGCAGAAGACCTGAATAGACATTTTTCCAAAGAAGACATACAGATGGCCAACAGGCACGTGAAAAAATATTCAAGATCACTAGTTATCAGAGAAATGCAAATCAAAACCACCATGGGATTACCTCACACCTGCCAGAACAGCTATCATCAAAAAGACCACAAATAACAAGTGTTGGTGAGGATGTGGAGGAAAGGGAACCCTAGTACATTGTTGGTGGGAACATAAATTGGTGCAGCCACTATGGAAAATGGTATGGCGGTTCCTCAGAAAACTAAAAATAGAACTAACATACGACCCAACAACTCCACTCCTGGGTAGACAAATCCAAAGACAACAAATACACTAATTCAAAAAGATACATGTACCCCAGTGTTCACAGCAGCATTATCTATAACCAAGACATGGAAACAACTTAAGTGTCCATCAACAGATGAATGGATAACAAAGATATAATATACATTCAATACATACAAAATAGATATTACTCAGCTGTATAAAGAATGAAATTTTTGCATGCTTAGCATGCATGAGGTCCTCAGTTCAATCCCAGTACCTCCTCTAAAAATAAAAACAAAACCTAATTAAGAATGAAATTTGGTCACTTGCTACAACATAGATGGACCTGGAGGGTATTACGCTTAGTGAAATAAGAAAAAGACAAGTACTATATGTTTTCACTTACATATGGAATCTAAAAAATAAAATGAATGAACATAGCAAAACAGAAACAGACTCACAGAAATAAAGAACAAACTGGTGGTTACCAGTGGGGAGAGGGAAGGGGGAGGGCCAAGACAGGGGGAGGGGATTAAGAGATGCAAACTACTATGTATAAAATAAGCTACAAGGATATATTGCACAGCACAGGGAACGTAGCCAGTATTTTATAAAAAACTTCATATGGAATATAATCTATAAAATATCAAATCACTAAGTTGTATACTTGAAAACAATAAAATATTGTAAATCAACTATACTTCAATAAAACAATAAAATGTTGTAAATCAACTATACTTCAATAAAATAAAATAGTCAAACTCATACAAGCAGAGATAGAATGGTGGTTGCCAGAGGATGAGGAGAGGGTTAATCAGTGAGGTGGTATTTGTCAAAGGGCACAAAGTGTCAGTTATGTAGGATGAATGATTTCTGAAGATCTAATGTACAGTTTAGTAATATGGTTAATAGTCTATTTGAAGTTTGCTAAGAGTGGATCTTCAGTATTCTCGCCAAGGAGGAGGAGGAAGAGGAAAGGGCAAAGGAGAAGGAGGAGGAAATGGGAATTATGTGAGATTACAAATACGTTAATTAGCTTGATTGTGATGATCATTTCACAATATATACCTATATTAAAACATCAAGTTGTATACCTTAAATATATACGATTTTTGTCAGTTAAACCTTAATAAAGCTGTTTTTTAGGTCAGTAGGAAAAAGGTCAGTAAGAAACCACAATATTAACATTATTACAGCATCATTATTAATTTTTCCACATTCATTAAATGGCCAGGTATTTTTAGGTTATCAGCGTGTCTTAGGTTTCCTACACACATCTGTCTTTAACAAACTGGGTTCTGTGGTAGACACCTGCTGGGAACCTGCCCACCTCCCAGTGACCCACCTACCGTCAAGGTTATCTGTGGTGGCCACAGACCCCAGTCCCCTGGCTATAAGTGATTGGATGGGGAGGTTATCACCTGACCTTCTTAGGCCAATCAGAGTCTCCTGCATGGGGCTCTGATTGGAACTAAATTCTGGCCCTGGACCGACTCTTAAAGGAGAGCAGTGTGGATTTGTGTGCTATGGGAAGGTTTTTTTCCAACCAGAGAAGATGAGAAAGCTGGTCTGTCAGTCTGGGTGGGTCCAATCAGGAGAGAGAAACCACACAGGAGCCTGAATACAGCAGGTTTAATGAAAAAGAATTATTAACTATAACAGGGGATTGGAGAAATGAGGGGATTGGCTGCTGGGGAGGGAAGAGAACGCTAAAGAATACAGAAAGAGCAGAAATAAAAAGCAGCCACCACCCGTCGGGCTGAGATGTAATGCCTGACGAAGAGGCTCCTTCTGGGACTAAGACCCAGACCCTGTTGGCTCTGGGTCACTCGATGGGAAAAGAAACAAAGCCATCGTGGTTCCACGCCAGCAGAACTTGCTGGAAACTCACTGTCTATTCTCAGGGAGGTGTCTCACTGGAGGCACAATGCTATAAACCGCCAGGCACTGGGGGAGGAGAGAGGCTGGTGTTGAAGGAGGCCATGGAGAGGACGCGACCAGCAGCTGACCCGAGAGCTGGACCTGGGAGACCCGAGGCTCCTCCCCGGTCCTTGGCACGTGCGCTCCGCTCCGCCCGCCTTCCCTGCGCTGGAAGCTGCCTTGAATAGACAGCCTTGAAATAGTAATGTGTAGCTGAGACCATCTGGATATACATGTCTGAACCAGTTAAGGACTCTATATAAACTTTTAAGGTTCTGGTAGGCGGGTGTAGAGATCTACTCGTCCGTGGCCGCCCAAGATAGACCTCGAGAGTAAATCCCCTGGATTATTAAACCCGCACCTACCAATCTGGAGCTGTCTGCGGTCTGCCTCTTTCTTCCGTCTCTCCTTGCCCTCAACGTACATTTTTCACCTGAGAAACTGCCGAGGTGAAGAACCAGCAGGTACAAGAAGAGGTTACTGCTGGGAGAAGCCGCTGACCACAGGGTGCTGCTGGCCCTCGTGCACTGCAGACCGGGGACACTGGGGGAGCCGTGCGCACTGCAGAAAACTCGGGTACAGGAAAAGGTGCCCGCGCGGCCGGAGCCGGACCTGGAGCCTCGCATGAGCCTGCGCTCCAAGGATTCGCCCAGTGAGGCTTCCCAGCTTGTCAAACCCGCTCGGGAGAACCAGAAACAAAACGCCTTTCCTCTTGCAGTGCTTCTCTAGCACCCTCTGCTGGCAAGGCTTAACATTGTGCCAGCTGGCAAAGGAAACATTTCAAGGACCCAGATTCAGTTCCCAGTTTAGGCCGTGAAGGGGAAAGGGTGCTGAGACCGTCTGGTCTTCAGGGAGAGAATAAAGCGAAACAAAAAGCCATCACATAAGCAAAAGGAAGAGACTGACAGCCCAACAGGAAGAAAAGATGCAGAGAAACACAGAGAAATGCAGAGAACACTGGTGAGAGGCAAGAAACCTAACGAAATGACTTTGCTGTCTTTCTGGTGGCCCAGATGCATCCCTGTCCTTTGATTCTAGGAGACACCTGTCTCTTTCTTTTCCCCCTCATTTTATTTTTTTTAACTGACGCACAGTTTAGTCACAATATCAGGTGTACAGCAAAGTGATTCAATTTTTTTTTCAGACTATTTTCCATTATAGGTTAAGATATGGAATATAGTTCCCTGTGCTATATGGTAGGTCCTTGTTATTTATCTATTTTATGTATAGACCCCTGTCTCTTTTTAATAAATGCCTCGTTTTCCATCAGCTTAAACTAGTTTGAACCGGCTTCAAGCTCTGCGACAAAGTCATCCTAGTCAATGTGAACGAGCATTAAGTGGTCCCTGACTTAAAATCTTAGGTAGTAATGCTATCATTGCTGAGTTGTTGCAGTCGTGTACAGTTGTTTGTATCTGCTGGAATGTTATCCTTTCTCATTTTTGGAAATTCTCTTCCTTAGTAGAAAAATTTTATCATTAAAGAAGTTAAAATCCTTTCCATTACATTCACTATTACCATAAGTAGACTTCAGCTGGACCTTGCCCTTTTCCCTGGCCTTTCCCTCACATACCCTCTTTAGTTATAAGTTCTTGTAAAACTTGCCAATTGATATTTTAGAGCAAGGTTATAACCAATTGTTAGCCTTATATTTTAAAAAACTGTTTTAGTATACTGTCTTACAGGTGATGAAAGTAAAATTCATCACTTCCAGTAAGTTTTCTCCAATCTTTCTCATAGAGCGCCTGCATTTTTCCACAAGAGAGTCTCACTTATGTCCATCTAATCATCCATTTGTATGTTTTCATGTGGAAGCGGTATTGCAACTTATTTATACTCGCTGTTTTGTATGGGCTGTTTCATGTTATTATTCCACTTGATGGAGTCAATTCATCAACCACGTCTTTTCATTTACCTACCATAGTTACTAGATTACTTTGCCTCTAACATAATCATTAGTGACAGGGAACATGTTACCCAGGGGTGCTATCTTCAACTCTTTCCAGCAGCTGTTTTGTTCCTAGGTTGTCTGTGGGTTTCTAAAGCCTCACATCACATCTTTCATCTGATAATTTGTTTTGGTTTGGAGAAAGAGGCTCTAGCTGTGTTTTAATTTTTTATTTTAACTTAATTTTCAATTCTCAGTGTCATTTTTCTTTCCACCAAATTCTTTCCCTTTGCTTCATGCATGACCTCATTTTTTCTCCCAGTGATTCTCCCAGAATGCCTTGGTCATTCACACAGCCATAATCCGTTTTCATCTTAAACTATTCCTTACAAGCTTCATGTTTTATTTATATTTCTCTAGTCTGTTCTCTCTAGTGATTTCCTTTCATTTTCCTGTAAGAGCTTGTGTCTTGCTGGAACATACATTTTCCCCACATTTGTGATAATGATAATGTCAGTCCCCTTAGGTGGGGGACTGGCATCTCTCAACCCCAACACACCCTCACGGTTCCCTATCCCTCTCTCACTGGGCCTGAGACTATTGTAATAGGAGAGGGACTTATACAGAGACTGCAGACTGGATCAGTGATTCCCAAAGTGACAGACTGCATCATATCCCTCATGTGATTATTTAAAAATGCAGATTCCTGGGACTTACTCAGTCCAATTGAATTCTAACCTCTGGAATGGTGCCTAAGCCTGCATTTTTACACCCTCCAGGTGATTTTTATGCACCCCAAAGCTAAAATCCTAGAGAAGCCTTTCCCAGATGGGAGCAGTTTTCTGTCCTGAGTGTGGAGGGAGCTGGTCTGAAGTGGGGATGACCTACAAGGTTTTCCCAGACCCTGATGCTTCCAGCAGATATTATCTCTGCCTAAAGAAATGGGGACTGGAAGTCCCACTCCCAGGATCACTGCACTTAGATGTCATAACTTCATCTCAGATGTTCCTTGCTGGAACTTGACTCTGGTTCCCCAAAACAGTGTTGCCATGGGATCACAGGGCACCATTAAATATTTGAGGACAGAGATGTGAATGGGCTGTAGCTGTGAGCCTCCAAATCTGTGTTACAAATTCTGAGAACCATTCGAGCCACTGGAGCCAGCCACGGAGCTCCACCAGGCTTGCAGAGAGGCACAATTTCATCAGAACCAGCAATAAAACCAACATCCTGCCTCATTCCCCAGAGAACAGAAGAGGGGGCCTGGCTCTGTGCAAGAGGGAGAGCATTTGGCTTCTCTGTCTCTGTTTCTACAAGATTGAGGGTCCTCCAGACACATCTTCCAGTGAGTCAAGGTATGTTGATCGTCTTAACATTGCCAAGATCACCTGTCACTGTTCGGGTCTGAAGAAAGGAGAAGGCAGATGCAGAGTGAAAAGGAAGAGTGCTAGAATACGGCCCAGAGCAGCAGATGTTGCCACCTGCTGGGGCTGTGAGGACAAAGGAACATCCTGAGAGTTGAGTGGACACCAAGGAGGTAGCGGGGCTTGAAGTTCTTACTCCACTAACCAAAGGCTGCATGTAGACTTCTTGGAGCAGGAGCAGAGGAAGGAGGAGAGATGATTCCAGCCTGAGCCCCATCTCTCAAGACAGAGGACTTTGCGACAAAACAGCAGCATGTGAGTGCCTGCCAAGCACAACGAACCGATGGAGGATTTGTATCAGACAGAGAGGCAGAGAGAACCAAGAGAAAGGAGGCTTTAACCACCCGCCTGTGTTAATGTGGGCCTATCCACAAAAGGGGGAAACTGTAACCAACCAAAACTGGTGCAAGTTCATATGGTGACCGTGAGAATGTGCCTCTCAGGTCCCCAGCTGCACAGGGTGGGGGAAGGCATCACTGACCAATGGCCCCAGCTCTGTTGTATTCTGAGTTCTGTCACCATGTTTCATGGCTCCCACCAAGCCAGAGAAGTCTGAACACTGATGGACACAAAATATCTTATTTATTGTCAATCTCTGCAAAGACACATTGAAGCAACAAAATATACATTTGTCGACCTTTTAGAATTTGTTTTATACATTAACAAATACAATGTGCTACCATAGCAATAAATTAAATGTACACTATTTACATTACAGAGGCGGTCCAGGGTCCATGAATCACCTCCCTGGGAAGGGGAAAGACAAAGTTATCATCACACAGATCATCGTTTCCAAGCCACACTTCTCTGGTTCTTTCACACAGGGGACTCTCTTCACACTCACACGGCAGCCCTCCCCGGGCTGGAGTGTGGAAGGGCCACGCCCAGGGCAGGGGAGAGCTGCCACCCATGCAGATGAGCAGAGATGACACAAAATCAGAAAGGACGGCATTTAAATTCCAGTCTTCCAGCCAAACACCCTCTCCCTGGGCTGGTAAGGCACAGGACAGCACCTCTGCCCCAACAGCCTCTCACTAGGCAGGGCTCCATGTCCTTGGCGCTAGTGTGGGTCCCAAAGGGGCACGTGGCCCAGCTGAAAGGAGGGAGACATGGGACTGGAGGGAGCAGCAAGGAACTGATGGCAAAACAGCTGTCAGAGCCAGGCAGGATGCCCCAACTGGGCCCACCAGGCTGCAGGCACAGCCTTGGCAAACTGCTGACCACTGCTGACCTGCCCTGCCTCCGACAGCGGGGTAGCTGGGGCTGCGGGAGGAGCCGTGGGGCCCTTGCCAGCCACCGGTAGCCAGAAGATCTACTTGAACCCTGACCATTCCCCAACAACAGACCCGTCTCTGTTGACTCAGAATTGAATGAAGGTAGTGTTTAAGTTGGCACCTTAAACAGTCACGGTAAGAAAGTGAAACGGGCTGTCATCCCTTGAGCCTGCATTTTTATTAGCCACCTTTGTTTAAAGATCAGGGAGTCTGAGTTTTCTCTGACTACTTTTCTTCTTAACTTAAGAAGGGAAAACCAAAGTCTGGGTAACTGCACCTTCGCCCTGGCCTCCACCCCCATTACAGACAGAAGAACTGACATCACCGAGGAACCGTCCCCTGGGATCTCTGTCCCACCTTGTTTTCTTTGCCTGAGCTGCATCCAAAACCCCAGGGCCCTCACTGAAAAATCCCAGAGAGGATCCCTCCTGATGAAAAGAGCAGAAACTGAGGCTCACCAGCACCCTGGCCGACACCTCCCAGCCAGTGCCGAGGCACCAGCGAACTGGCTTCTCCAGAACTCAAGGTCCCGGGAAGTGCAGTCACTTGTTCCCCCAACCCCATTGTTGGTGCCAAAGAAAGGGCCTGGGTTGTGGGTTCTCATCCCAGCCTTGCCACTAGCTGGCTGTGTGACCCCAGCAAGTTGTTTTCCCTTCACTGGGGCTGAAGTTTCTCATCTGGAAGATGACGTGGTTGGCTTAGATGTTAAAAAGGGGCCTGGAAGTCTTGGACATGGAGATGAGGCTAACAAGGCTGAACCACAGAATATTTTTTCCCCAAAACGCCACTTCCCATTCAGGAACATAGACAGAAACTCTAAGACCTTCCAGCTCAAGCTCTTTCTGCATCTGTTTTTCAGCATCGACTGAGCAGAGGCATAGGGGTGCCATACAGAGCCTGAAAAGAAGAGTTTCTTCTGTGAGGCAGGCTGTTCCCAGAGCCGGAGACGTGTCCAGGCAACTCTTATCCTGGGGAACGTCTCACATCCCGGCAAGAGCACCACCAGGATGAGTCTAGTCTCAAGGACCAATGAGGCTGGAGCAACCTTGGAGCCCCAAGACTGGGGGCAGCAATTAAAGGAAAGACATTTGGAGACAGAGCAGATACAAGAGGGGTGTGGAGGAAGCAGCCTCCGGGAACCCGAGGTGCCAGGCCCATGGTCTGGGGGGTGAGGGGAAACTGGCCTGTCCTTGCTCTCCCCCTCAGCCCTGGGACCTCAGGGGGGCCAGTCACGTACACTCTGGAAGCCACAGGATGACCCTTCTAAAGGTAGCAAGGCAGGACCCAGAGACATTTCAGATCCTGTCCAGAGTACCCCATTAGCAAATCTCAGGTCTATTTCTTGGGGGCACACCTACGCCTCTCAGTTTCTCTGGACACGCCCAGCCATCCTGACCACTGGCTCAGACGCAGGGGGACAAAGCCCTCCCAGGAGGTAGGGCTGCAGGAGGAGCAGTAGGGGAAGCTGGGTGCAAGGTTCCCAAGTAGGACAGAGTGGGGACGACCTGAAAACCCCAGAGGACGCCCAGACCGCAACAAACACAGCACGGCACAACCACCAGGCAGCCGTGGATACCAGCTACCCAGAGAAGCGAGCCAGAACCTGGAATGGATTTTAAAGAAATGCAGTTTGACCTTTCAAGCTCCTTCAGAAGCCCAGCCTACAGAACGCTCCCAGAATCCGCCTGCCTCACTCCAGCAGTGGGTGCTGCTACGGGGATTTTTAATAAAAGCTGAACAGACATTTGTTGACCTTCTAACTAGAATACATCTTACCAGACTAGTACTTTAAGTAAACATATTTCCCAGATAGTATGAGGGGAGACGTCCACCCAGCCTGCAAATAGAATCCCACAAAGTCCATGTGAGTTGGGGACAAAGGATCAAGGTTTTGCTTTAATGGCAAAAGCAACGGGGAAATTGTCACATCAGTCAAATCGAGTGTAACATTTGTATGTCTTGACTTGGGAATGGGCCCAACTCCCAATGCAAATAAAGCTTTTGGTTGGCAATCCCTGTCATCTGCTTATTAAAGCAGGAGCCCAACCTGTGTCACCCTGGGAGCCCAGTGTCAGTGAGGCCCCACATGCACTTGAAGCTGTAGCACCTCAAGGGTCTGCTCTCTGTCTGACTTGGAGAACATCCCCTCTTAAACCCCACCACGGCCCGTCCAGCAGAAATGACCCATCGCAATGCAGACTCAGATGGGTGAGAAGGGAGGAGGGGGCCACTTCTCAGAGAGCGAGCCAGCTCTGCCCAGCAAGGGTGGGCTCTGGCTGAGGGTGCAGGTGACAGGCGGTGTCTGAACTGTACCCAGCTGGGAACCAGGCTGCAGGAATCCCTTCAATGTGACAACTGCCTACAGACCCGTGGCTGGAAAGGGGAAGAGGAAGACTGGGGGGAGGCCTGATATGACCAAAGGGCTTGGTAGCTGGAAAGAGCCCCCGGGCAGCACTGGGCCAGGCACGGAAACTGCAGAAGGACACGACCCTTCCCCTCACCTATATTCGACAGCACACGCAGCCTGACCAACCTGACCCGTCGTCCCCCGCCTGGCGTCTCGGGCTCCCACCTGAGCTGGGGGCTGAATGAACTATGCCTCCCACAAACCTCCACAACCAGCAGAGACCTGGAGCCCAGCCCAGCCCTTGGCCCTGAGGTTGTCCTCAGCTCAGGCCCCTGGTACTCTGCTGCTCACTCTTCCTGGATCCCTTCCCACTCCTGGTGGCCCACGCCTCCGTGGGAAAAGCATCTGCTCAGAGACGGACAGCTTCTTCCGCAGCCACCCCATCCGGAGCCTGCGGGAAATGAGGCCGCCCAGGAAGAGCGCGGCGCCCGCTCTCACATAAGCCTAGCCGGGTCTCAGCTTCAACCGGCCGGGCAGCTCAAGACACATGGGCAGCAGGGATAGGAGTAGCCTGAGCCTGATGTCAGCAGATGGGTAAGACGCTCCCAGCACAGAAGCAAACAGATGTTTGGGAGCTCCACACACATGGGAACGGCAGAACCAATCTCTACCAGGATGCCCAAGAGGATGGCTATAAACCTGGGCTCCTGGAAAAGTGTTCCTCCCTCCACCTCCACTAGATACATTCACTGCAGCTACAGCCTCCTGCCTGCTGTGTCCAGGGCTCTGTGCTGCCCCTCCCCGGGCGCCATGTCCTGCTGTCGGCCTCTGATGCCCACCTCACCTCCCTGCCTTTCTGGTCCCTGACTGAGTCCCTGGTGCACAGATCCCCCCAAACCACCATGCCCAAATCATTCCCCTGCAGATAAAACAAGATGACAAATGACCCGGACACGCATCACATAGGGTGGTCAGGAGCAGGGGGAGCCTGGAGGAATGAGGCCTTGTCCAGAATGGGGAGGTGCTGGCAGGGATGGGCAAGGCTACCGGTAGCCAGGTGGGACACTAGGACAGACAGCTGATCTGGTGGGCAGGTGGCCAGTGGAGAAGCAGGCCCGTGATGGTCAGAGTAGTGGATGGCACCCCCAAACTGCTGGAATAGGAGCCTTCTCTGAGACAGAATCGGGGCTTCCCTGGAAAAGATAAGGAGAAGGGAGATGATGGCCGCACAGTGGGTAAAGGAAGGAGTGAGATACATGTGCCCATGGCCACAGCCCACTGAACATGCTTAAGACAGGAGGCTGCCAGATACAATGGTGCCGACTCTCTACAGCCGCAGAGTTGGGCACAAACATTACTTTGGTGAACAAGGCATCCGAAGGACCTGACGGGAGTTGCAGTAAGTGTCAACATGCCCATTTTCATAGACCAGGTTTACATAACGGGCTCATTGTGCCTCTCCCCTTGATTCCAAATGTGCCTCATACCCCCATGGTGGTGGAGAGTTGGACCCGTGCCCTGCTCTGCTGAAAACCTCACACGGCCCCAGCTGAGGCTGGGAGCAGGGGCCTCCCTGGGCTGGTCCTGCACAACATTTAGGGAACCAGGGCATCTCTGGATATGCAGGGAGGACGTCTCAGCCCAGAAACCTGGCCAAAGACACAGGGCAGGAGAGGCTGCCAAAACGGAGGAAAGAGAGCCAACTGAGAAAGTGGGGCCCTGGGCTACTGCCCTCTGCCTGCTGGAACAAGCTCCCAGGGGAAGGGAGACCGACTTGGTGAGTCTGGTGCAACCTATCAGTCACCCCCTCCTATCCGCAGCTGAAGCCATCTGCCCTCTTCCCCATCCAGACCCGTGCCCCATCATAGAGGCTCCAGGGAGGAGGTGACTGGCACTCCCCGAGGGTCAGGATCTCTCTGGCCATTCTCAGGGTATCAGGCCACCAAGTACCCTGATCTTAGTGACACACCTTCCTTCATGGCCACAGCAGGACAAACACTCAACCTACCTCGGACAGGCGAAGGACTCCTCTTTCACATTAGTGACCCTGTTTCAAGAAAAATCCATGTGAGTGTTTTAAATAACAAGACAACATAATCTCCACCGACTGCAGCTTCCGCATATTCAGGGCTCAACTCTCCAGAGAGCCTAGGAAGGGACATGAGGGCCCAGGAGCCAACACTTCCCAACTCACATCTGCGTGTGTCCAAGGGTGGGGCTCTAACATAGGAGCTGTGGCAAAGGTTGGCTGGTGACCCACAGCATCGCCCCCAGACCTGACCAGAGCCTGCCTTCCCTCCCACCCACCCCAACCCCAGGCCTCCTCTGTGTGAGGTGTGGGGCGCCCTCTTCCTCCAACCCCAGGGAGGAGGAGGAGGGTGGAATGTGGGAGGTGTGACCCTTACCGCACTGGAGCTGGCATGGCTGAGCTTATCAAAGCGGAATTTCAGGTTTGACCTCGGGGAGTTTCTGCTTTTGACATCTAGGAAAAAGAAGAACGCCCTTGAGATGAGGGTGGGGCTGCAGATGTCGCAGGGGCTGCGGAGGGGGGCCCTGGATAGGGAGGCCAGGAGAAGGTGGTCTCCTCTCCACTAGGCACTCTGGCTGACCTGCCCTGATTCCCGAGAGCCAACTCTTAAATTTTTAGAAATCCGTTATACACAGTCATTTAAAAAAATAGATAAGCTTACAATTGAATAAATTATATTCATCAAAGGTAATAAATTCTCAGAGTCATCGCTTCCTAGTTATTTACAACATCTCACTATTACCTATACTCCTAAAGTGACTTACATCCTTTATTTTATCTGACTGATAGTTCTTCCCAACCCCACGTCACATATGTGTTGGGTCTCTAGTCACTGCACTGCGAAGGGCACGTAAAACTGAGAAAATCCCCTTGCAGTATTTGAAAACTATTATCTGATTCAGCAAAGAAGCTGCTCACATCACTGACAAAATAATACCAATCCCCATTCATGTTGGAACTACACGTGTTCATCATCTGGAACCTTCCACTGCCTATATATAGATACAGAGGTCAGACAAATTTCAAGAAAAGCCTTTTGTGAGAACCAATGGGCTCTGTGGGATTTATAAGTAAAGAATATTAGATATTTTGTCATTATTTGTAAGTTGTGCGCTTCAGATCCTTTATATCAGTAAACATGTACATACGTGTGTGTGTGTATGTATGTGTGTGATGAGAGCTAGGTGTTAAATATTTACCGGCTCTCCACTGGCAGGGGGGCCACTTGGCTTTCTGGCCTGGGGGGTCTACAGCTCAGTGTACTCCACCTGGAGGCTGCTGACTTACTCTTGGAACTTACATCACAGGGTTCCACTCAGTGCTATGAGTACCTCTTGGTGTGACCTTCCAGTCCCCTCTCAGGGCCCCAGGAAGCTCAGGTGTGAAAAGACCAATGATCAGGGCACCTGAAATAATGGGAGACCAGGCCCTCCAGGCCGCCTCCCTCTCCTCAGCCATGTCTCAACCCAAATGCAGCTGAACAGCCTAAAACTGAGGAGTTTCCAGATCTCCGCAAGCCCACCCTGTCCCTGAGGGTACCCAGCACAACTCCTGAGGGGCTGGGGATGAGATGTGGCCCCTCAGGTTTACGTACTCCATGTGGGCGGGGCACAGGGGTGGTGAGAGGGGTGGTAATAAGAACTCGGCAGGAGTCACAGACCTGTTGCACGTCCCCTTCTGCCCTGGGGAACTTCAGCAAGTCATACTCTCAAACTCCTTATTTATTTTCATATTCATTTAACACCAAGGAGGAGCCAGGCTTAATTACAGATTCTTTCATTCACCCTTTCAATGTTTAATTAAGCCTTGTTAAAAAAAATAATCATCAGGGAATTTGTATTACTACCCAACTTTACAGATGAGGAAACTGAGGCTCAGAGAGGTGTGAGCCTGCCAACCCTGCACCAGGATCAGAACCCAGCTCCACAGTTCCCAGGCCCCAGGGGCTGCCCCACTAGCACAGGGGCACATTTGCTTGTGAACAGTGATCCTCCTGTATTCCCAGCATTGCTGTCCTCTTTTGCCAACATTCCTTCACCAAGAGAACCCCAGAAGCACTGTGGCTGAAACCACCTAGTTGGCCCACTGGCCTTTTCTGTGTTTCCATCATTTAGACTAGAGTTCCTCAACCTCAGCCAACTTACACCTTGGGCCACATAACTCTTCATTGTGGGGGCTGCCCTGTACCCTGTGCGATGTTTAGCAGCATCCCTTACCTGGGTCCAATAGATGCCAGCAGCACACTTGCTTCCCATGAAAATCAAAAATTCCCCAGAAGTTGCCAAATGTGCCCTAGCGAGCAATGCTGCCCCCAGTTGAGAACCACTAATTACACTATTGTTTTATTCTGTTATTGAACAAACACTTAGGTTAACAGTTTAGGTCTCTGATAAGCGTAACTCATTCACTCTTCACCAACCACATGATGTAGAAACTATTCCTCTCCTTCCATTTGTCACTTGGGGAAACTGAGGCACAGAGAGACTCAGGACCTTGCCCAATGGCACTTCACTAGTAAGGGGAAGATCCAGGATTTGCACCCAGACTCCAGTCTGCCCCGCACCAGGCTGCCCTCCAGGGCAGGACCAAAGCTCTGATTTCCAGGCACCTGCAGTGCCCCTGGTGTCTACAGCACACATCCGCTTGGATGTCCCTCGGGCTCCAACCCTTCACCCTCTCCCCAGAGCTGGCTCCTCCTTCTCCGCCCGACTGCAGGGATCACAGAATCCTGAAAAGCCCCGACTCCTTGCCTTCCCTAAGCTCCCACTACTGACCCCGGACCGCCCTTGAATCCATGCCTTCTCCCATTGCCCCAGACACCCAGATCCATGGCCCCATCACCCCTCACCACCCACCACGATCTCCCTTCCTGCACCCACTCCCCAGCAATCCTTTTGCTCAGCCAAACACCTGCAGCTGCCAAAATGGTCTCTCTCCTCCAGATGACTCTTCTCTACTTAAGAATCTTAAAAGACTTAAGACTCTCCAATGGCTCACACTGCTGGCAGGATAATACAAAATCCTCACCAGGGTCCCATGGTGGCCCCAGTCAGTTGCTCTAATCACTGTCACACATCCCCTCCATGTACTGCAGACTCCCTGAACCATAAGCATGGTCTCTGGATCCCCCGGGCTCTCCACTGCTGTTCCATCCACCCACATCACTCCCCCCACCCCTTATCCCTGTATTATCAGGATGGTCGCTGTGACCATGGGCCCTGGGTCGGTGACAGGGCAGGGCGAGAGGTCAGGGGAAAGAGCCTCAGCTCTTGAATCACACAATCCTAACTCCTCTGGCAAATCACTGAGCTCTCAGCCTCAGTTTCCCCATGAATAAGGAGGGGATAAGAACATAGGCCCCCGAAGGATGATGAACAGATGCGGTGGGCTGGCACAGCTGAAGGCCCGAACGCTTTGGAATGGAAACAGGCCAGTTCAGCATGCCTGGGATGCGTGTCCAACGAAGTGGTCAGGCCACTGCCCCGCCCCCACCGGCCACACAAGACACCACTGACCTGTGGGACTCCGGCTCATGATGATGGGGGTGGCAGCTGCCCCCAGGCTGGGACTCTCACTGCTCGGGGAAGGGCTGTAGAGAAACACCTCCTGCTTGAAGGGCGAGGTTGTGGACGGCTGGCTGCTCTGGGGAGAGAGGCCGGGTGAGCGAGGCCAGCCCCACCCTCGGCAGGCCTGAGACAGGTCCCCCCAGAAGCCCAGGGCAGCCACTGCCTCCCTCTCCCCACATAGACCTGCTCTTTCCTTCTGCAGCCTCCAACCCTGGCTCTAGCCTCACCCCCTGCCCCCAAGGAAGTGTCCTGACCCAGCCCTATAGACAGGGCTGACCCCTCTCCTCTCCAGCCCAAAACCCCAGGGCAGGGACACCATTCAGTCTGGCCTCTGACCCCTGCTGCTGCTCCCACAGGGAGACCACACCCCACCACACTGAACCGCTGCTCCCAGAGGGTGGGGATGGCTGCCCAGGCCCCTGGTTTCCATACTTCCTCTTTTATCTGCAGAGCCTGCTTGGGGCTTTGCCCACAGTAGCTATTTTAATGCATGAAACTGTGTCTGGCTGGGCCCAGAGTGCCTCTCCCTACTCCCCGGGGTTGGATAGGGCCACACCTACCCCACTGTCACACTCCTCCATGGCCTCGCCCTCCCCTGCCGTGCTGCTGAAGCTGCTGGTGCTGGAGGAGGAGCGGGAGATGTTGGCTCGGCCATTCTCCTTCAATTTTATGAAGGGTCTGCAGGGAACAGGAAGACAGGCAGGCCCTGGTCACACACCGAGACACGCCCCCGGCCCTGCCCAGGCCTTTCCTGGGACCAAGGGTAAGGCAGGCCTAGCAGACCTGAGCTTGCCCACCAACAGCATCCCCAGGCCCCTGCCAGTTGGCTTCTGTGTTCCAGAGAGTTCCCAAGGCAAGAGATGCTGGCTCTCAGCTCGCCTGGAGCAGAGCACACAACCCAAGGCCCCAGGGAGTGAAAGCCAGCCCCTCCCCTCCCCCCACTCTCTTACTTCTCCTTGTTGGGGCAGATTTCTGGAGAGCTGGGATTGGATGAGGTCTCAGACTTTATCTCCTGAGAAGAGTGTCCACCATCCGGGGTCTTGGGGTTGCTGGATGCACTGTCACTGAGGAGAGGAGGATGAATTAAACCACAAGTGGGCTCAGTGATTAAAGGATCAGAAAGACGAACCATTAGCAGAAACAGGTAAGTATGATGCCATTTGAGTGTTGCTTTAAGAAAGGCAGGAAGGAAGGCAGGAAGGCAGGAAGGCAGGAAGGCAGGCAGGCAGGCAGGCAGGAAGGAAGGAAGGAAGGAAGGAAGGAAGGAAGGAAGGAAAGGAGGAAGAAAGAAAAAAGAAAGAAAAGAAAGAAAACAGTCTAGAAGCCCAGAGGAAGGTTTGGTGAACTCCACCTGGTAGAAGCAGGGAAGGCTTCCACCAGAGTGGACACTTGAGAAAGTATTGAAAAAGGAGGCAAAGAAAAGAATCCAAGCAACATCTCCAGTTTGGGTCAAAATGCGACAATTCTGGGGACTCCCATGCAAAGACCAGCCAAATCTGCCTCGGTAGATACAGAGCCGAGTGGGTGACAGGGGACATGCTGGTGCCTGAAGTGGGGACCAGGGTCAGAAGGAAGCCCTCCCCAAGGTCAACATCTGGTGGGTGCAGCAGTGGCAGGAGCTGACGAACCCCACCCTGGACAGTTACCATCGTGTCCGGCTGTCCCCTTGGCCTTCAGATCCCGTGTGCAGACGGGGGAAGAGCCCCGACCTCCGCTTGATGGGGCTCCGAGACTGGTTCTTCGCCGTTGCCGCTGCCACTGGAGGCTGCCGATGAAACCGCCAGAATGAGTGCTGACACCCCCAAGCCAGCTCCCCTTCCCCTCACCCGCCTTTCTGGTTTACCAATAGCTCCTGCAACCCCCTAGCTGGCTTGGGGGAGATCCCAGAAGAGAGTGAGCCAGCCAGGAAGGTTGGGATCTCGTAACTGGAGCTGAGACCCTGAGACTCAAGCCACCTGCAGCCTGTTGCCCTATATCTTAAGCCGAACCTGGGGCCCCAGGTAACAATCTACCAAGAACCAGAATTCTTGGCAGAACACAGGGTCAGGGCCACCCTAAGAAGAGTCTCGCATACTTAGAAGGACAGGGTGACTCAGGGGGTCACAGACTGAGAAACACAAAGCCGAGAACCCTGGGAGAGACCTGGTCTGATCTCTGACTTTACTGATGAAGAAGCTGAGTGGAGGGGCGAGATTTGGCCAAGGTCACAGAGCAAATCACCAGCAGGGGAGCCCAGGG
The DNA here is from genome assembly GCF_048564905.1 of Vicugna pacos. NCBI lineage: Eukaryota > Metazoa > Chordata > Mammalia > Artiodactyla > Camelidae > Vicugna > Vicugna pacos. The sequence goes on from NC_133002.1 coordinate 42,321,577, forward strand.
CTCCTGACTCTCCATCCACTGCTCACAAAGAAATGGGTCCAAGCTGCATCACAATAAGACAGATTGAGAGCAGCAGCCCAGGCAGGGGGAGCCCACCAAGAACATGGCTCTGCTTCAGCCACACGACGGGGGACAACAGAGGGTGGGAGACTAAGGAGGGGGAGACAAGAGCCTACGGCCAATCTTTAGAGCCCCCTACCCCAGCCACTGACCCGGCCCCAACTTCTGCCACCCATGTGCTGGGCAACCTTGGATGAGTGACAAAACCCTCTGGGCCTCAGTCTCTTCATCCACAGAATGAGGATAATTGCCCTGCCCTGCTCACTTCACAGAACTTCGCGGGGAACAAGATAATAGCTATGAAAATCTTTGGGAAATTAAATGAATGATGCAAGACCATTCATAATATTAATCATTAGTATCATGGTGAGCGTGTTCTGCTATGAAGTGGGGAGGGGAGGACAGAAAAGAGAAAAAGAAAGGAAAGGAAAGGAAACCCTAGCCTACACAAATCCATAGTCACTTTGCTTTTTAAAAAGACTAAGTTTGTGGGTCCCTCTTTGGCCAGCCCCTGGTGTGAGCAGCCAGACTCAAACCCACAGACCTGCCAGGCTCTTTCCCTGGAAATTGTTTACACAGTGACCAAGAGCTAAGACTTTGGATCAGGGAGACCTGCATTTAAACCCCAGCTCTTCTGCTTGGCTGGGGGACCTGTAGCAAGTCACTTAACCCCTCTGGGCCCCCTTTTCCTCAAATGAAACACGGAGAACAAACACATGAGTACCTATCTCAGACGGCTGTCACGGGTCGGATGAGATAATGTGCATGAACGCCCTAGCTCAGTGCCCGCTGTGCAGCAGTGAGGGCAGGCATCTACCGCTATCATTAATAATAACAAAGCGAGGACACTCCTCTCATAGTCACGGGTCCTAGGCCCCGGGGCAGAGAAACTCATCCCAGGACTATTTTGTAAGATTGGCCCTGAGGAGGAGGCCCAAATGTTGAGGAAACTCGGAGAACAGGACGACAGGAGGGCCTCTAGTCTGGGCCAAGCCCAGGTGCTGCCTGGGAGGGAGGCGCCATTTCGGAGGGCCGGGCCTGGGCTCACCCCCGAAACAGCCTCAGTTTCCCTCTGTCATCTCTGCTCTGGTCGCCTGGCCGCAGCCTCCCCAGCCGAGGCCTGGGGGACCCTCCCGGGATCCACACGCTGCCCCAGGGCCTGCAGCACTCACCGAGAAGGTGGTCTTGGTGACCTCCATGCTGTTATGGGAGATGCCCCCACTGAGGCTGCCGGGGATGCCCCCGCTGTGCTGCTTCCTCTGGCTGCTCACCATGGTCTCCATGGAGTGGCTGCGCACACGGATGGCCCTCTGCAGGGACAGCAGGGGACAGTGGCCTGAGGGCTGGAGTCTGGCCCCTCCAGAGGACCCCACCTGCTTGACGGGGTCTGCAGACACGGCCCTTGGCAGATGCACACACATTCACACATACTCTGTCTCTCTCCCTCTGTGGCCCACACTATAAGCACTACAGTTTGCAGGGAATTTTCACATATTTTGTCTCATGTTCTGAGGATGGGTGGCTCCTTGCAGGCAGAGGTGAGGGAGGACACTGGCCAGAGGGAGTCTGAGGAGTCAGGGCCCCAGCTCCCTGCAAGGTGGACAAAGGTCATTAGCCCCCATGTCCCAGGTAAGGAAAGTGAGGCTTGGACAGCTCCCCAAACCCGGGTGACCCTGGTCTAGTTACCACCTCTCTAAGCTACAGCTTCTTCATCTGTAAAATGGGAATGATGTGTTTCATGCAGGATCATGTGGAAATTAAACACAGTCATGTGCCTGACCCCAATGGGACTCTTTTTTTTTTTTGGCAGGAAGCTAAGTGTGCATCTATATTTAAAGACTAGTCTCCCTTCAGCCGTAATCCCAAAGTGCACTTTGTGCAACTTAGAATACATTCACCTTGCTGAACTGTGTAAGGAGCTCTCACTAATCCTCGCACTGAGCCTCCCTCACACTTAAGACGTTGTCAAGACAAGCCCGCAGCCTGGGACAGCTGCTGGAGGGGGAGACGCCCGCAGAGGCGCCGGGTCTCAGGGGGCACAGAACTGCTCAACCCACTTAGGGCCACCGAAGAGCAAAGGGCACATGGGCAAAGAGTGAAATGGTGGACGGTCAAGAGCTTGTCACAGCACATGCGTGGATGAGAAGAATGACTAAAATCAAGACTGCTGAGCCCTTGGCGGGGATGGACCTGGGAGGTGATGACCGACCACTCCGTTGGGCAGGTCTGCAGGCCACACGGCCCTGGAACAGGACCCAGGGGCAGCAGTTCTAGTGAGGTGGCTCTCAGCTTGACCCGAGGGAGGACTTTCTGACAAGGGAGGTCCCAGAGGATCCCACCTACCACGAGAACGATGCTCCCTGGTTCTGGAGGCCTTCAGAGATGACCTGAGGCTCTAGGAAGGGAAGTTTCTCTCCAGTAACCCCCAAGCCCTCCCATCACTTCACTTTAATCATTCATTCGGTCACTCGATAATACGGCCAGGTGGCAATGCAGCTTAGCAGTCACAAGCACGGGGTGTCAGGGTCTGACTGCCAGGATTTACATCTGGGCTCTCTGTTCCACCACCCACTAGCTGGGTGCCCCTGGTAGGTCACACAGCTTTTCTGAGACTTACCCGTGAAATGAGATGGAGGAGATCTAACCACAGGGCTGGGGTGAGCTTATGTAGAAAGTTCTTAGCAGAGGGCCCAGCACGTGATAAGCACCTATAAATGTGGCTACTCTGATTGTTAATCATAAGCATTTGTTGTGTGCAGGTACTTTGCGGGGGATTTCTGCAGCCTGGCGCTCCTCTCTGGCCACCAGGGGTCAGGTCAGACCAGTGCATCAACCATCACAGTCCCTCAGAGCCGGAGAAATTCACCTGACAACCCCCTGCTTGCTGTGGTCCTAGTTCCAATGACACTGGCCTCATCCTCCCTGGTCCTCCATCACCCCTTCTGCATGATGAGGTCAGAGAAGGGCAGGGCTAGTTCAGTGCTTCCTAAAACTCGGCTCACACATGCTTTAGGTACATAGCATATGGGTACATCAAGTAACATCACTCTTTTTCATTTCATTGTGGACCAACTCAAACTTCCTCAAGAGCTGGTAGTGGCTGAGAATGGCATTTGAGAACAACAGTCTAGAAATGGGTATTTTTCAAAGGCGAGTGATGTATACACTCCTTTATAAAGGAAACTCCTTGCAAGACTCCAAGAATATGTCCACAGACCCCCAACACCAGTGGTCCCCATGGGCAGCACTTGCAATATGCCTACTTATTCCATAGAAATGTCTTTAAATTGTGAGTTTCATGGCAAAAATTTAGTCTCTATAATTAGAAATATGTATATATATATATGTATGTATTTTTTTTTAGATTAGCACCTCAGTTTGAGAAGTGGGTCTAGATGTCCATTAACCAACTGTTCTGTTTCTCACAAGAGAAAAGCTTAAATGAAAGCCAGTGGGATTGAAGCAAGTTGTGAAGGAGAGTTAGTCTCAGTGGTGTGAGGTGCCAGGCAGCACAGCCCAGGGAAGTGACTGGTTGGCTCCTTAGGAGAGGGACAAGGGGTCACCGTCCTGGAGGCTAGGGGAAGAACAGTCTCAGGGGCAAGGGGATAGGCAGCGGAGATGGCTTTTAGCCCTGGGAATTCTCAACTGTGTCTCCCTGTTCCTGCGAGATGCGAACTTTGACAGGAATGAGATGAAACATGCAACTTTTCTTCCCAGAGTCATTTCATGCCCCCTCCTTTCAAAAGAAATTGCCTGGAGGTCTAGGGGAGGAACTCCAAGGGAATGCCAATAATTCTGACACCACAGCACCCCCCTAGTGACCCATGAAGAAATAGCAAAGCTAGAGATGGTTTCCTGAGCTGGGTCAGACCGTGGCCTGGCTACAGGCACGGCCCACACATCAGAGTCCCCCAGGCCACTGGGCTCCATGCTGCTGTACCTGGCCTCCCCAGCTTGGGAGACAAGAGGGAATGAAGGAAGGGACAGGGCCAGAGAGCTTGTGTTCCCAGCGGGGCATTGCAAAAAAGCTGATCACAACTGGCAGAGCTCTGAAGTCTACAGCTGCTGGGCCATTTTATCCATTGGGCACCATGGGCATGATGTCCACTGCCTGCCAGCTTTTCTAGGTTATAAAAATACTTGAAACCTGAAAAAAAATTAACTCCAAAATACAGAAAGAAATCTGCAAAGCTAAAAGCAACAGACACTTCATTACCTGTCTACAAAATAGAACAGGATGTTAGCTAGTCAGCTGCAGCTCAAGTCCGACACAAATTACACTGACTGTAGGATGTGGGAGGAGTTTGATGGGCTCACTATGATATGAGGCAAAGCCTATGAAACCAGGTCTCACATTCACCCCTCTCTCGGCTGGGCTAGCCAATCTGGCTCCCTCTTTCCGCCCTTCTCATCTCTTCTTGACCTCCCAATTTCTATTTTACCCTGACTGCCACCTTCCATCAGGACTGAAAAAGAGGCCACAGGAATCTGTCACCAGCCTAGGCGAGCAGCTCAGCTCCTACCCCTACCCCCGTGAGGCATCTCGGCAGCCGGCCCGCACTACGGCCAGCAGAGCCCTGCCCTGCTCTGTGGTCCAGCCTGGCAGCAAGGGACGGACCCCAGGCTTGCCCGGGCTGGGCTATCGTGGGTGGAATCTTAGTTGAGTCAGGAACCAGGAGGCGGCGTCACATAGCTGTCAAGACCACAGGCTTTGGAATCTGGCTGACCCGAATTCAACTCCCATGTCTGCTGGGTGACTCGGGACAAATTACTTTTGTCTCTTTCAGACTTAGTTTCCTCACATGTAAAATCACACCCATCGGTATTAAAACTGGGTATGAATTATACGAAAAGTATTGTGCCCATAACAACAGTCTTCCTCACGGGGCACAGAGGGCAGCTGTGAGGCTTTAGATGGGATGATACATGTTAAGCTTTCACTTTCCGTGAAAACTATAATGACTACTTCTACGGAGCATTTCTGGTGTCCCAGCCACGTGCACGTTTCCCAGCATTATTTCAATGAGTTCTCTCATCAACTGCAGGTTGAGGTTTTGTTGATCATCCCTGTGTTGCTGATAAGAAAACTGTAGCTCAGAAACTTTAAAGACCATGCCCAGGATTCTAATACAGGCAGGTCTAACCCTAACCCCACACACACCACTCCCAAAACGGTAGCTTTACAAATCATTCTGCAGTGGGCAATCCAGCAGAACATTGACCTAAAACCCAGAAAACCTGGCTTTGAAGCAAGGCTCTACCTCTCCTGTAGGTGTAACAGTTTTAAGCAGCCTTCCAGCCTCTCTCAGCCGGTCCCCTCACGTGTGAGTGGAAATAACAAGGCCCAGGTTCTGCCAACGGGACAGGATTACAGCCAGGCTCAAATCAGATGCTGGATGCAAGTGTTGGGTGGACCAACAATTCCTTGGCAAGCACATCGTGATGACCCTTCTTCACCCTGTCAGCTAAGTGTCTGTCCAAGCTCCCCTTGAATTCTTCCAGGGACAGGATGCTCACTTCTTATTCTAGTAGCTCATTCTGGTTAGAAAGTTCCTCCCTTTGCAAAGTCCACAAGGACTTGACTGTAACTCCATCCCGCCAGCCCTGGCCAGGACCTCCTCTGCCCTGCCATCAAGAAAAACCCTCGCAGTCTCCCACACTGGAGGCTGAAGACCCCCATGGCTGTGTCCTTGCTCCTGCCATCCTGCCCTGGGCTCCCCCACCACAGGAAGAGGCAGATGAAAGCAGGCATGTTCTCGGTTTGCATGGGCTCCTCTCCTGCTACTAACTCTTTCCCTGTCCCTGCTTACCCGACTCCCAGGCCAGAGACAATCCAGATCAAAGGATGTAGAAGACACCAGAGACGCCGATGGCTGCTCTGACCGCTCACACTTCCTGACACCCCTGCCCTCTGCAAACACCTGCAATGCCCTGGCTGGTCCTGTCACCTTAGCTGGCACTTGGGCTCTGGGGTCAGGATCATGTGGACTTCGTCCGGTTAGTTTCTCTTGTTCACCCACTCTCCTTCCCCTGGCACTCCCCAGCCACCCTTGTGCTCGTACCTTGAAAGACTCCAGGAATCCCCCGTGGCCCCCATTCTCAAACTTGTCCTCTTCTGGGCCCAGTCCCAGCATGGCCTGCGTGTGGGCATGGAGTTCATCATGAAGGTTGTCCAGGAGGGCTGCCCGCGTCCGGTCCTGGAAGAGAGGAGGATGGGGGGTAGTTAAGCTGTCATTGAGAGCATAGATGTGCTCCCCCGGGAGGCTCCAGACACCTGGCCCAAGGGCTGCGATTCTGGCCAACTGCATCCTGGTGACAGTGTGGACCAGGCTGGGCTCCACACTCACAAATGCTGCAGCTAACACTACAGCTCTGTGTCCGGCCCCCTGCTCCCTTCTCTCAGGGCTATCCCACCCTTCCATGGCTCTGCCCTGATGACTCCCAGCCCAGATCTCTGCCGCAGGCGCCACCTGCATGTACCCAACTGCCCACAGCTCCTCTCCAACCAGGTGTGCATCCAAGGTCATGTCTACAGCCTCCAGGGGGCGCCATTCACACAGACCAGGACCAGCCCTTTCAGCAACCTAGCCTTTGCCGGCGCCGCCAAACAGGAGGTCCAGACAGAATTCAACTCCAGTGGTCCCATGTCAGCAAAGAGCCCAAGCCAAGGGCTCCCCACAATCCCACTTCCCCCCACTCTTATATACAAGAGTCCATCAAGTCTTCTTGACTCTGATCATTTCCTGTGTCCAGTGGAAGCAAGCTGCCACTGTGTCTCTTGGACTTCTATAATAGCTTCTAGCTGGCCCCCTTCCTGCCCTCTTGCCTTCAGTCTACCCGCCACCTCTACCACCTCCTCCTGTACTTTATTAGGGCCTTATCACCTCTAGCTCAAAGCCTTTCCTGATCTGACCCAACCAGCATCTGCAGCTGGTCCTCCCACCATTCCATCCCCCTCATGAATCCAACCCTCTGGAGCTCCCTCACAAAGTCATGCTCTGAATCTGCCTGGCCTTCGTTCATGCTGTTTCCCATGCCTGGAATAACCCTCCCCAATCTTTCCTCCTGGCAAAAATCTCACTAGATATCCAGATTTGGCAGCTCAAAGGCCACCTCCTCTAAAAAGCCTTCCCTGAACACACCTTCCATTCCTCACAGGCAGAAGCAGCCACTACCCTGAGCCACAGCCCCTGCTGGCCTCCATCATAGTCCAGGGCACTCTATCATACCTGTCTCCACCAGCCTGTGAGCTCTGTAGGGGCAGAAACTGTCTCACTTATCCCAGTATTCCAGGGAACAGAACAGAGCACAGTACACAGTAGGTGCTCAATAAGTGATCGGCAAATAGTTGACTAGACCTAAAGTTTGGATGGAGTTCCCACAAGAAAGAGCTCCACATCAACACAATGCTGAAGGCTTAAAGGGGCAAAGATGGTGCTTCCCCACCTTAAACAGTTCCCAAGAATAGACCCCTAAGAAAGACTGGCCCGGTGGACAGGACGAAGACCAGAAACATCGTGCTCACCTCCAGCTTCGCAAACTTGTCCGACTTGCAGCAAGCGTTCTCCGCGTTGGTGAGCTTGGTGAGCAGAAACTCCCTGAACTCTGGGCCCTGGAACAGACAAGATGCTCCACCCTCAGCTGCTGCCAAAGGGCTTTAACCACAGTAAGAGGTGGGCAGTTCAGGGGATCTGGGGGGAAGGTCTACTTCTGACACTGCATCGTTTCTAGCCCAGCCCAAGCCCACTTGCTAAGATGCCAACATGAAAACCAGCTCCCCTGGTGCTGGCAAATCCACCTTCCACACCCACCATAGCACTTCCATGAGTGGAGGCCTCTTGTGCCAAGGCTCCTGGGACTGGCGTACAGCATAAAACCCTCCTTTGAGCAGAAAGACAACCCCAGTGTCAAGCACCCTGACAAGAGGCCTTGTGCTGGGCCAGACTGGCCACACAAGGAGAGGTGGGGACAGACACCAAGTAAAGGAGGTTCTCAAGTCCCCCCCTGCAACCACTGCCACTCAGGTGTGGAAACCTGGAATCTCAGACATGAGAGAAGCAGAAGGAGAGTTTCTTACCTTCTGGAAAACAGGGGGGCTGGGCAGAGGTGGGCCGAAGGCAGGCACATCTTCCCTGGCGGTGACCGCGACCTGAAACACAGAGGCTCGGTGTGGGCCAGCAGGAGGGAGACACAAGCTGAGGATGATGAGCATTTCGAGCCCTGGCCCTGGGGGAGCCCCCTTCCCTCTCCTCCCCTTCCCAGAATACAAAGAAAGCGCCCCCTGGGCCAGCGCCAGTGAACCCAAGTCACTATTCCTAGAAGTGGGGCTGGACTGCGCAGAGCCATCCACACGCCCTCGTCTGCATTCCTGGAGGCGGGAAGCAAGTTTGGCAAGATGACGGGGCGGGGCTGAGGAGCAGCCTGGAACCCTAATTCTGATGCAGTACAAGAGCCCAGGAAATGCTATCTCATCACCTCATTTGACAAGATGCTAATCCTACAGAGAAGGCGCAGGGACAATGATCAGCCCTGTACTCCTGATGACCATACAGACGCCCAGAGCCGTGGAGCCATCCCTCAAAAGGCACACAGGAGATTAGCCCCGGAGATTAGCAGACGATCCAGAGCTCTCTAACCCTGCTCGGGAGTTCTCTCCCACAACACTGACTCCCAAGACTGGCCATACATCAGAATCACTTCAAGTGTTTAAAAATAAATACCGATTTCATGGGCTCCACCCTAAACCTACTGAATCAGCAGCTCTGGGGTGGAGTCAGGACTCTGCAACTGTTTGAAGCTCCTGAGAGCATCTGTGCAGTCAGTAGACTGGTGTTTGGGAGCCCCGACCCCACACGCGGGGTCGGTCTGGGTGAGGCTTGAACCCACAGAGCACCAGGGCCCAGGGTGGGAACTGGGGGCGAGGGGACATGCAGGTGCTCTGCATGGGCATGCAGGCTCGGGGTGGGGTGTGAACCTCTGGCCAGCCTGGTGAGGCAGGAACTAATGGAGAGAGGGCACCAAGGTGTTCTTCGTGGGGTCTCCCAGGCTCAGGACAGGTCCCACACCTCCATCTCCCCTCTCTGCCTGGAGATGCCCTGGTTTCACCTGTTCTCAGCCCACGAGGCTGCAGGCCTCTCTGGAGACTCTGCCCTCTCCCTTCCCCGGGTGGCTGCTGGCGTAAGCCCAGCCCTGGCGCACCGCCAGCCTCCCGGGCCCGTGAAGTAGGGCAGATGCAGAGAGTCTGCCAGACCGGGTGTGCGGGCAGCTCGGAGCCGGGCCGGAAGGGCCCTGCCAGGATCTGGAAGGGAGGGGAGCGGGAGAGGGCTGGTCAGTACAGCTTTCTCTCCCCCAGCCCAAGGCTGTCCACACAGCCCACACTATGGTGCCCAGAGACGGGAAAAGGCGTGTATTTGGCTGATGTGATTTCTGGCTGCTTCCAGCTGCCAAACTGTGCCCCTCCACCAGTCACTATGCACCCCGGGCACAAGTCAAGAGTTCCACCCACAGAGCCAAAGTCAGGAGGAGGGGACGGCCATGGAAAGGCTGCTGACTGGGACAAGGCCAGGTTCAGCTCCCTCCTCTTTCCACCCCGACGCCCCCTCCTCAGGCTTGCACTAGTGTGTTCTGTGCTGGCTGGGTGAGTGGCTTCGGTATGCTCTGAAATCGGCCTGAGTCTCCCAGCCGGACAAGCCCACGAGCCCACCGCCCCGCAGCAGCTGGGTCAGAAAGGCCGCAGATGGGATCCTCCCTTTGCTGGCCGTTCTCTAACCCCACACGCTCCCTCCCGTCCGAACGCCTGGGCCTTTGTGGTTCCCTCCTCTTGCAGACGGTTGGGTTGCTGGGCTGAAAGCAGAAGCTGCCTGAACACAACCTCACCTTCCTATTTTCTAAATCCAGCCAGGGCCTCCCTGCAGGGGCTGGGAAGGAGAGAGGCAGCAGGTGACTCAGGGGAAGAGGCTCTTCAAGACCAGAAAGCGGGAGGAGGCACGGGTGTGGGAGTAAGAAGGATGCACCAGAAGTGGGGGTGCCTCCAAGGACTCCACACTTGATAAGATCCCCACACCTGCCCAAGGGTGGCCTGAAAGCCCTGGAGGACCATGAGGTTGCTCAAGCAACAGATCAGTAGTGAGGGGAAGGGGGCACACAGCCAGGAGCCGGTCCCCTGGTCACTTTTGCAGGACTTCAGGAGTCGGGGCAGGGTGAGCTCAGACAGGGAGGGGATGGCATCCTGGTGAAGGCTCAGCTGGAATTTCCTTCGAGTCTGGCAGGATGGGGATGAAATGTGTGTCTGAAACATAATTTGATGTGATGTCTCATGCACACCCCAGATGGTGGGTCCAAGTTCCCACCTGCTGTGACGGCTCCATGAGGAAGGCCCACAGTCAGACCCGGACAGGACTCTGGCTCCACTGTTTCCAGGCTCTGTGGCCCTCAGGTCTTAAGAAACTTAAGCTCTCAGCCTCAATCCCCCCCCACCTCCCGCCACCATAAAATGGGGCTAACGGGAGGCCTATCCGACCAGAGGGTTATGAGAATTTAAGAAGACTGCTTTTAAGGGCCTGGCACAGTGCCTAGCACAAAGCGAACACCCAGTGAGGAGTAATCATTGTCACTTGGTGCTTTTTTATTTTCCCTGCTGACCTGCGCCTAATAAAGGATGAAATACTACAGAGTTCCCCCAAACCACTTCCTAATCCACCACACACACACACACACACACACTCCTCTTACTCAGCTCCACCTCCTTCCTCTCCACAGCATGTCAGGGCTGGAAGGAGGTCAGTAGTTGTCTACTCCAACTTCCTCATTTCATACAGATGGAAACAGAAGCTCAGAGAGGGAAGGAACTGGCCCAAGGTCACACAACAGTCAGAGGCAGGGCCAGGACCAGAACCCCAGGCTCCCAAGCCTCTCTGTCTGAGGCTCTTTCCTGTACATTCCCACCCCTGTCCTGCCCCCTTCCTTCTCTTTCCTGTTTGTCCTCCCCAGTAGGGGCCTCCTGGGACACTGCTCAGTCCCTGGGGAACTCTCACCCTCCTTTGCCATAAGCCCCAAGCCTGCAGGGGTCAGCTGAGGTCCACGTTACCTGTACCCCCTGAGGGATCTAACCAGGTCCTCCTCAGTCTGCCCATCACTGGATGATGGACAGAGCTTTGCGGGGCACCTAAGAAAGCTGATCTCCTTCCCTGTCCTCTGCCCTGACCCACAGGTCCTGCCTTCCAGCTTGGATGTCTGTCTGGCTGGTAGAGTCCAAGGTCCCACATCCCAGGGGCAGCCCCGCTCTCCCCGTGAGCTCTGCTTCTCACCTCTCTGAGGACAGTGCTTCTCCCCGGACCAGAGGCTGTGGCTGGGGAGACTTGGTAAAGACTTCTAGCATCTGTGCTGGGGGTGGGGTGGTGCTTCTCTGATTTTTCTCTATTTTCCTAACTCTACTAAAGTTCTTGGGAAAGGGAAGAAGCCAGTTAGCTGGACTCCATTTCCTACCAGGAACTTAAACACTAAACGTCCACAGGAGGCCTCATTCCGCCAGCAGAGGCCCAGCAGACGAGCCCCACACATGTCCAAGACTGCCTGGCAGGGACCGGGAGCTCTCCTATCACACAGCTCTATTCTGAGCATCCTTCTCTGTTGCACTCTCCCTCCAAGAGCTGTTAAATGAACCAGGTGGCTGGCTGAGTGGCCCAATGGCTGACCTGTGCTCACAGCCTCTTCTGCCCCTTCCCTGAAGCTGGTTCTGTATGTCACTTCCACGTGCCCACACAGTAGAGACTGAATGAGTACGCTTGCTTCCACCAATGAAGTAATTAGGCAGCTTTTTGACGAGCATGCCCATGTGGGTCAAAGCCTTCAAGGAAATACCCAAACTATGGGTTCTCCGACTTTTCAGCTAAAACTGCTCAGTGACAGAGGAGCGTGAACACGGGCCTGTAAAGGAATCAGTTATCCTCCATAGGACAGAGTGTGGGGTTTCTTCTGTGTTTGGAAGCCTCCTATTTGGTTTTCAAGTGGATGTGACTTTTGCACTTAATATACCTGGATTTGTACTGATAAAACAATCATGTAACGATTATAGAACATCGTTTTTCTTTCCCAGAATAATCAAACCAAATTAATACTTTGTAAAGACAGCCATGAAGTGCTATGGCCTCCTGAACCCCAGAACCAGCACTGGCCTAAGTTAATACACAGGAAGCCTTGCAGGCCTCAGGGTTTCCCAAGAGCTCCTTTTTGCTCTCCCTGACAACGCTGGCTCCTAACACCGGGGGGAGCAGGGAGTTCTCAGAATTTGGGCTACAGCCTCCCTCCCCGGGAGACACAAAGCAGCACGTGAACTCCACAGTCTGTACCTATCTACCAAGGGTTCAAAGACTATCTAACATCCACTTTAAAACCCCTGCCTCAGTCTATCTCCCTTGGGTCCCCTGCCCCCCACCACCACTGTGCAACAGAGAAACTATGGCCCAAGAGTTTGGAATTGTTTCTGACGGAAAAGAGAAGGCGAGGGTTAATGACACAGCCATCAAGAGGGGCAGGGTGAGGGCCCGAGGCGCATCTGCATCAGTGAGGCGTCTGAGAAAGTCCACTCGTGGGTCAGGAGCTGAGACCCAGGTGCTCACAAGCCCACCCCACCCCAGCCCCCAGGAGTCTTCAAATGAAGATGGCTCATTTGCCCAGAACAGCTAAACCAGAGGGCCCCCCCAGGGGCCAGGGTCTACCAGGACCCTTGCTCTCCATTTCTCATCATGAACATTTCTCCTTTTCCTGTCTTCCTTTGTTTGTTACCGCCTTTCTTCCTCTCCCCTATCCTGAGAGTCCTCTCCACTTTCTCTTTTTTTCTCTCCTGTGGCTCTGCCTTACCCTAACAAACAGCATTACCAGATTCCAAATAGGGACAAGGGAGGCTTCTCAACCCTTGAGTTAGAGGCTGTCCCATCTGGAGGCAGCAAGACGGACCAGGGAGCCTCAGAAGGTGCTCTCCAGGAGTCTAGCTTCCAAATCCCAGAAACCCAAGAACTCGTGGGAAATCTATCACGTGTTAGAGACCAGTCTGAGGAGCCACTGAGAAGTGGTGTTTCTTGACATCACTGATTCCGTAAAGTGTGGTGAGGTGCCTGGGCCCCCCGCTTCCTCCAACTAGAGCTTCTCCTTACCTTGTAGGATGGGCTCTCCGTGCCCAGGTTCTCAGCCTGCACGACAATGTAGGCATGTAAGAAGTTGGACGCAATCATATCTGGGACAAATGGTGTGTTTTCTTCTTGGAAGATGATGGCCACAATGTCATTCCCAATGTGTCTCTTTCTCTGGAGCTAAACAAAAAGTGTTCCATTGTTATAAGCCAGTTAGAAACATCCTGAAAACAGAATAGGTCCATACAGGAAATTCTTCATTGTTCTATCTTTATACGTAAACCCTGGAACACTGAGACCTCTCTCTCCAGGGTGCTTTTTCTTTCAATCTTTAGAAGCCACTAAAAAGGAAAAAAATGAGGAAGATGCCTAAGTTGCTAGGAAGAGGCTAGCAAGCCTTACTGAGCTCTGCAGCGTGTAGAGAGCCCTGACTTGGGACTTGGGATATTGTTAAAAGGTAATGCCAGGTTTTACCCTGGGAGAGCCTGAATTGGATCAGGGAGAGACATAAACACAGGTGGAGCCATTGGAGAACACTAACAAAGCCACCAGGCAGCAAATGCTGAATCTGCCACTGCCTACGTAGTGCCTGACAATATGGGAGTAAAGAGGGCAAAATCAGAGGCCTGATAGTAACCTGAGAAGGCTTCCTGGAAGAGGAGATTGGGGGAGGGAGGAGCACTTGATGGACATGTGGATGAGCAGGGCGGAGGGGGCAGATTATCCTATACCAGAAGGGAGAAGAACCATACTTAGAGAAATATGGACACCCTGGCTTGGTGGAGGTCATGGGGGGAGACAGAAATCCAACCCCAATTCAGCTTCCCACGCTCAGCCAGGTGCTGTCACAGGCAATCCCAATCACCAAGCACCTACTGTGTGTCAGGAACCATGCTGGGCTGTTCACATGCATGATTTCAAATGTTAAGGCCCTCCTGGACACCAAATCCTGGCTTGGTGCTTACCTACACATTTGTTCCTTTATTAAGCACCTACTGTATGCAAGCCTGATGTTTCACATGGGGTTTCCCACTTACTGAGAACCTACTATATACTGAGCCCCATGCCAGGCACTTTTATAAACTGTCTCACTTATTCCACACACATCATCTCATTTCTTAGCAAAAGAAAATGAATATTTATTCAGTCCTTGCTGAGAGCCAAGCTCTGCGCACGTCCCACTTAAGAGGTGACACTGAGAGTGATCCAGGCAGAGAACAGCCCTCAGCCTCAGGCTGGGGCAAGGGGTGAGGGGGGCCATGAGGGAGCAGAGACTGAAGGTGAAATGCTGAGAGAAAACCTACTTTGGAAACAAAAGGAATCCTGCTTCTATTTGTTTCTGGAACATTCAGTAGTTATTTTAGAGCCAAATTACAGTCTCATTTGCCAATTTCCTTTTTTCCTAAGAAGCCAGGCACTATGTTTACAATATGACATCTGTGCTCCCTCCCAGTTCTCTGCTCAGAAATAAATGGGTCCGTTAGGAAGCCGGCCACAAGCCAGGCATTGTACTGAGCCCTACATTTGGACCCTTATGTGATCCCCACAACAACCCTCTGATGTCCTTGGTGTTATCCCCATTTTATAGATGAGGCAAGTGAGGCCACAGGGTTATCTGGTCTGCCCAGAGTCAAACCCCTAAGTGGCAGAGCTGCCTTCAAGCCACCATCTGCAGATCCTGTCATGTAACTCTTCACCACCACCCTTCATGATCTGGGCACCTGGCTCTGGTCTCAGCTCTGCCCCCATCACCTGGAAAATAGTTTTTTAACCACATGGAGCTGCAATTTCCCCATTGGTCACAGGGAGATAACCAGGGGCCCTGTCCTGCCTCCCGCACAGGCTGCTGACCTGCGGCCTTGGTGAGATAACGCAATAGCACAGACTTTGATAGGAGGAACAAGGCTGAACAGACGGGCCTCTTGATTATGAAAATAGGGAAGGGGGCCTCGGTCCCTCGGGGAGAGCAGGCCAGGTGCAGGTTCTCACCTCGCACACCCTGGGCTCCCGAAGCCCTCCCAAACCCGGTTACCTGCTGGGTATCTCCCTCGGTAAACGGCAGTTTTGTGGAGACATGAAACATGATCTCCCTGTCCCGGAATATCGTGTACACTGATTCCATCCCTGTCTGTCCATGGGTCACGTCCAGGCCTCCTCGGAAACTGTTGGTGAAACAGGCAAGTGCCAGGGGAGGGAGGGGAAAGAGAAGGAAAGTGGGCAAATTGGTAAACCTTCCCTAAGGACATGGGGGCAAGAGAATAAATGAGGCGACATGAGTTAAAGCCAGAGAGGTTATGATGTAGGAAAGCAGGGAGATCTGCTCTTCTGAGCACATGAGCCCTGGCGTTCTAACCATAAATCATTACTTAAAAGACAAAGGCAGAACCTCCATTTCAAGCCTTGGCCATGTCCCCTCCACACCATACAGTCACTTGAGAAGAGAGGTTGTCCATCCACAATCCCAGACAAATGCTGTCCCAGCTGCCAGGGGTGCCCAAGCTTGTACATAAGCCTTTGCTCCCTGCAAGGCCATGTCCAAGTCTTCAGCCCAGAGCCAGGGCAGCCAGCCATCCTGTTGGATGGTACTGAGCCCCACAGGAGTATCCGGAGTCCGCCAGAAGAGGGGACAGATGATTGACTTCTATCTAGCCAGCTCCTGATGTGGAGACCCAACCACGCAGCACCCAGCTGTGAGGTATCCAAGGAGGTCCCTTCTCTGGCTGTCTCCTCACAGGCAGGAAAGAAAAGTACTCAAGAACTGGGTGGGCTTCTGGGAGCTGCCTCTTCTTCCTTTATAGAAACATGGCTGCTAGCCATGGGTCACGTTCTTCAGCAAGAGGAATGGGGTGCAGGTTCCTTTAAGAAAATGAAATAGAATAGATCCTGGACATCAGGTGCCCCCAACCCCAAGCACTGTAATACAAGCCAGAAAATGCACTCAGCCCCATATGGTGGAAAGCACATGAGGCCAGAAGGCAGGTTCTAGACCAGTTTCTGCCACTAAGATAGCCCATGACCTTGGGCACATCACTTAATCTCTCCAGGCCGCAGTTTCCTTTTTCTATAAAATGAAAGGTTTGGATTACATGATCTCTGGGGTCCTTCCTGGTTTTAATATACTTTATCTCATCAATTACAAGATGTAACAGGGGGAGAGGGGCTATAGCTCAGTGGCAGGATGCAAGCTTAGCATGCATGAAGTCTGGGGTTCAACCCCCAGTACCTCCATTAAAAAAATTTTTTAATGTAACATTTTTTTCACATTTTAACAACTCTGAAATTGGGATACATCTTATAAGGACGTCAATGGAAGGTGGTATAATGAGACAATAACTGACAACCAGCTCACTCTGTGCCTGGCACAAGCTTATGATGTGCTTTGTGTGCATGACCTATTTTGAGTCTCCAGCAAGCTTGTGGGATCAGTACCATCCTTACCTCCCTTTCTACAGAGAAGGAAACTGAGGCTGGCAGAGATTAAGTCACTCGTTTAAAGTCATACAGTTAATGCAGGGTGGGGATGGGATTTCGACCCAGGTGCGATTGACTCCAGACCGCAGTGATGACTTTGAAGGAGGCAGAAGAGGCGCAAAGGAAAAAGAGAAAGAAGAAGAGGAGAGAAGGGAGCAGAGGAAGGAAGTGATTCTCGAACACCGACTCCATCCCAGGCACGGAGCTCGGCTGCCTTCACCCAGGTTAGGACGTCCTGTTACTGCGGCTGCTGGAGTGGGGAGTTCTGAGGGTTCAGGTGTGTGCCAGCCACAAAGCAGAGAACAGGTTGGCCAGGACTGAAGGCCCTTCCCAAGGGTTGCCTTTGTCAAGGAAAATCAAGAGCCAGAGCTTTCCAAGCAGTAACGCCGGTGTTCCGTCTGTCCACTCAGAGAACCATCGATGGCTGCCTAGACTCCTGCTGGGGTGGTTATGGTATTTGCATCAACTCTTACTTATCCATTCTTTTTGTGTATTATCTAAAATGGGTCATTTCCCCCACAAACTGCACAGGGCTCTCTTTCCAGGATGCCCGGCAGGTAAGTCACAGGGAAGGCGGATTCATTTCACTCTCAGTCTGAGCCAATGATAATGAGGAAGGCAAATCTGAGGTGCAGCAATTATATCACGCATCCTAAGGGCAAAAGTCAATGCCTTTCAGATCATCGGCCATTCAGAATTATCCCTTACCCCTGATTCCTTAAGCATGCCTCAATGAATGTTGGCCATTTGGTGGAAAGTAACCCCGCATTCCTTGTGTGTGTATTTTAACTCTCACACATCCCCCGTGAAACTCAGCTGTTGGTCCTCATCCTTTCTCTAGGGCCTTGTCAGTGGGGCTGGAGCTGCCACTTGGCTGAAACCCACCCTTTGAAGTCCTGCAGTGTGATCGTGTCCCCCAGCAGGTCCAAGAACTCCTTGAAAGCTGGGCTCTCCTCATTGTTCCCGAACAGCTCCTCCTCCACGGTCTGAAAGAGACACAGGATCCAGGCAGGAGTTAAAAAACAAAGCCTTCTCGGTACCAAGGAAGTGAACGTGGTCGTCCAGATACCTGCTGCCTTTTCCTTTCCCCCTTCCCCCAACACATTTGCCATCCAGTGGCTCTGTCTTCCATGGGAGGAAGGACTAAGAGGTTCACAGTCAACAGAGCTGGATTTTCAGGGCTGGTTAATGAGGACTTTCTATCCAAACAAAAGCTGGTGGTCAATTAAAAAAAAAAAAAGCAAAGCTGAAGCAAAGAGTTCTCAGACTTGATACCAAAAACCAATCCAAAAATGAAAAATTTAATTGTTAGACTTCTGACAGAGGACTAGTATCTGGAATATGCAAAGAACTCTCAAAACTCAATACGAATCAAAACCACCATGAGATACCACTTCACGATATAATCAAAAAGAAAGACAACAAGAAATGTTGGTGAGGATGTGGAAAAATCAGAACCAACCCTCATACATTGCTGGTGGAAATGAAAAAGGGTGATATCTTTTTTGCAAATAATCTGGGAGTTCCTCAGAAGGTTAAGCACAGAGTCACCATATGACCCAGCAATTCCATGCCTAAGAATATACCCAAGAGAAATGAAAATATAAGGCCACACAAAAAACTCGTACATGAATGTTAATAATAGCAGGTTTATTAAAGTATTACAATACTAATATTAATATATAAAATTAATATATTATAATAGATTAGTAATATTATTCATAATAGCCCCAAAGTGGAAGCAACCAAAATGTCCATCAACTGAGAAACAGATAAACCAATTGTGGTATATCCACACAATGGAATATAATTCAGCCAGAAAAAAGAATAAAGTGCTGATTCATTCCACAACATGAATGAACCTTGAAAACCTTATAGTAAGTAAAAGAATTAGACATAAAAGGTCACATATTGTGATTCCATTTATATGAAGTTTCCAGAACAGGCAAATCCACAGAGACAGAGATAAATCTGCGGTTGACATGAGCTACAGAATATGGTGAGGATGGGGAGTGACTGCTAATGAGGATGGAGTTTCTTTGGGGGATGATGAAAAGTTTCTGGATTTAGACAGACTTGTACAACTCTATGACTATACTACAAACCACTGAATTGTATGCCATATTGAGATATAAGTTACATACCATTGTGAGTTGTATGGTATGTGAGTTATACCTCATAAAGCTGTTATTTAAAATTCTTACACTCAACAGTAAAAAAAAAAAATCCAGTTAGAAAATGGTCAAAAGACATAAATAGTTATTTCACTCAAGAGGATATACAGATGGCAAATAAGACATTCAAATAAGAAAAAATGTTCAACATCACTAGACATTAGAGAAATGAAAATTAAAGCCATAATGAGATCTCACTGCGTATCTATCAGAATGGTTAAAATGAAAAATAGTAACACCACCAAATGCAAGGATGTGGAGAAAATGGATCACTCACATATGGCTGGGAGGAATGTAAAATGGAACCACCACTCTAGAAAACAGCTTGGCAGCTTCTTACAAAAATAAACACTGCACAACCAGGCAATTGTACTTCTAAGCACTTATCCCAGATAAATGAAAACTTCTGCTCACACAAAAACCTGTCCACAACTGTCCACAGCACCTTCATTCATAATGGTCAAGAACTGGGAACAACCCAGCTCCCTATTCCTCACTGGGTGAATAGTTAAACAGACTGTGGTACATCTGTGTGTACCATGGAGCACTACTCAGCAATGGAAAAGAATGAAGCACTGATACACTCAAGAACTTGGATGAATCTCACTGAGTAGAAAAAAGCCAGTCCCCAAAGATTACAGTCTGTATTATCCCTTTTATATAATGTTTTTGAAATGACGAAGCTTTAGAAATTGGAAAACAGATTAGTGGTTTCCAGGGATCAGAGAATGCTGAGGGGAAGGGAGCACAGGGGCAGGAGGGAGGTGAGCATGGTTATAAAACACCGGGGTCCTCGTGCTGGTGGTAGAATCCTTCTGTATCTTGACCATAGAACCTACACATGTGATAAAATTATATATATGAAAGGCACACACACACCACAAATGGGTGTGTGTACAACAGGGGAACACTGAATAAGACTGTACCACCATCAGTACCCTGGCTGTGACATTGTGATTTTATAAGACATTACCTTTGGGGGAAACTGGGCAAAGGGTACACAAGATCTCTCTGGGTTATTTCTAACAACTGTGTGTCAATCTACAGATGTCTAAAAATTAAAAGTTTAATCTTTTTTAAAAAATATAAAGCAAAGATGAAAACAGTAGCAAGCTCTGCCATTGTGACAGGCTTAAAACACTGCGTGGCCCTGCCTGTTCAACAGGCCCTGCCCACAGTGGCAGGCTCTGCAAACAGCTGAAGGTGCTATGAACATCCATAGGTGGCAACCGGCAGATGACACAAAGACACTCTGGTCTGTGCAATCACTTTAAGGAGAAAGTCTTAAGGTCTCCTTAATGCCTACTTCATCAGAAAAAAAGAATAGACCTCAGGTCCTCAGCCTTCAATAGGCAACAGAATCTAGCTAGATTTCAGTAACTTTATTTTGTTTTTTAGAGAATTTCTTTTTAGAATTACCTTCATTGCATGCAAGTGATACTGATTTCCCAATTAGAGTAGAGATATCAAATTTCCTTTAAAAAATTCATTTAAGATGAAAGAAAACTTTTGTAGTTTGTGAATGTCTGAAGTTTGGGAAACACTGCTCTCTAGTGGGGGGGTCAGCAAACCATGGGCCAGGAGCCAAGTCTGGCTCACTGACTATCTTTATAAAGTTTTATTGAAAAACAGCCAGGCCAATTCACTTAGTATCATCTATAGTTGCTTTTGCACTACAACGGTAGGATTGAGTAATTGCAACACCAAGATTATGGCCCATGAAGTCTAAAATATTTATAATCCGGCCCTTTACAGAAAGAGTTTCCTGGATCACTGATCTGTCACATGGATCACTGATCTGTCACATGTCACGAAGGCATCTCCAGGCCAGCGTGCTGTTTGCCTCAGGTCATGAAGCCAGAGTTTGGGAGAACAGCGGCTTCCAGGAAACATACATCTTTTCCTGAGAGAACAATCCAGCTTATACTCTGGGGTGTGCACCTCTGTCCAGAACTTACACCCAGCTTGGTGTCACTGGCTTTGTTTTTATACTGGCCTTGAGCTTGGCGGTGCGCTCAGGGAGAGCCTAGTCATCACTGTGTCACCTACAGTGCTTAGCCAAGTGCCTGACAAACAGAGTTAGAAGGGGCTTCTTTATAGCCAAAGACCAGAATAGGGCTTTGGTGCAACAAATGTTCATATGAATCCCCTCCAATGTAGGTTTGCAAAACAACAATCCGATTTTTTTTTTAAAAAAAGACTTTTATTTGCCTGTGTGCCCCGACCTTGCCTTAGCAATGTCAGGTACATAAACAACATGCAGACTCCTTCTCAGAGGTGGATGGTTAATGCTCAGTAATTATAACTTTGCTGGAACATTGGATTGTAATCACTTTATGAGATCTGCTTCGGAAATTTCATGAGCAGAGAACTTTAATTAGTGGGACTGTATTATCAGAGCTGCACAAAATAAAAATGCAATATGTGAAAATAATTAGAGCCACTACCTGCATAATTTCCCTTAAATTACAGGATTCATCTGTGTTGGTCTTTCAGCTCCTCAAGCCTTCATTAATTAGAGTGTTTTTAAGTGAACACATGTCTCTTGTGGTCTGAGATCTTGAGACAAGGAAGTTATCTATCACCTAGCCAAGAAAGACTGTCACGCAAAAAAGATGACACGGATAATACTGAAAGATACCATCGACCTACCATTAACAGAGCCATACCTTCCATTCCTTCATTCATTCACGCAACAAAAAATTGAGTGTATTAATTTAAAGTCACCATGCTAGGCTCTGGGATGATACAAAGATGAAGCGGGTATGGAACCTTCTTTCATACAAACCAGGCGAGGAAATATTGGTGTGGTCAGTAGACCACTTCTCCGATGTGAATAAAAGTTCACAGTAGGAAAGATGGGAAGTTTGTGGTCAAAGACGTATAGGAAACATTGAGTTCAACAAAGTTCTAGAGAGTTCTCTATTTTGGGGGTTTCTTAGAAACTCTGAAATGTCTCCAGTTGACCACCCCCACCCCTGGAACACATTTGTTCACAGAGTACCTCACTGGACTAGTGTCTCACAGGACACACTTTGAGAAACACTATTCTGGTCCACGATCTCCAAAGCAGCATGGAGACACTATAAGAGACTGAGGAGGGTGAGCAGCTTGTACTGAGGAAATGTTTAACCACCGGCTCTCCAAAGAGAAAAAGAGAAGCCCTGGGGTTTGCCCATTTCCTTGGTGTGAATACTTCCACCGTGGCTGATTTTAAGCCACTGACGTGAGGTCACTGAACAAATGCTAGGAAGAGAGGCGTAGTTGGCTCCAGCACACTATTCCAGTCTGGGGAGAAAAAGCTAATTCCCAGCTGGGAGAGGGGTGGGCAAGGGGAACGCAGGGTGTGCTAATCCACTCCCGCCGCCCAGCCCGATTTCTCTTGTGCCCAAAGCCCACTGCTGAACATGAGCGGAGGTAGCCGGGAAGAATCACACTTCACTGCATGAGAAACAACATTAAAGCTTACAGGATCTACAGGCCTTCTTGAGAGGAGCAGCCCACCTTGAAGGTTCTGCCACCTTCAGTCTAATCACTGTGTGAAACGTGGTTGTTGTACTCAGAAGGTTTAAGAATCTCATGCAGGGCTCCCGTGCTTGAGGGATGGGAAAAAAAGAGTCCCCAGAGCGAAACCACAGGATACAGGGACCAGGATGGATTCGTGATGCTTACCTGCCGGGCTTTCTGATAAATGACCCCAAATTTGAATGTGTTGTTGACGTCATGCTCATCGTAGGACACAATCATTTGAGAGGCCTGGAAAACACGGGGAGAAAAAAATCAGGCTGCTTGTGAACTTGGAGGCAAAGTAAGGAGGCAGATGGAAGGGGAGGCACCCATTTTGGTGGCGAATGTGCCCCCCCCCGATGTGAGACAGCCGCACGTGGAGGAAGACAGAGGGTGAAGTCAGAAGCAGGCGGTCAGGATGCAGCTCCAAAGGTCACAGCTGGTTCCCAGCCCCTGGGCTTCCCCCGGTGCTAGCCAAACCTCTGGATCACCCATGCCACTTCCAACCAGATGTGCCAGCCAAGGCCTGGGAGCACAGGGAGTCCAGCAGGACTCAGGAAACTGACTTTACCCCAGTGTTTTATCTGGGGAGTAAAAAGTGAACCCAGGACCCCAAAACCCATCGGCGAGGATGACGCTAGCTCCAATTCCACCTCTAATCAGCAGTATGATTTAGAGCAAGGAACTGCTCCTGCCCAGACTTCAGTCCCTCCTTATCCATAAAATGAGAGGTTTCTAAGGAGGAACATACCCCAATTCAATGTGCAAAAAAACCCCAAAAAACCCTGACCACTGGTTGTTTCTAATTTTCTACTGTGCTTCAAAGAGTTGGTGTCTGAGAGTCAGAAACACTACACTCTAATTTTGAATCCACTGCTTTTACCCCTGTGGAGCTTTGAGTGAGCCACTTAACTTCCC
Organism: Vicugna pacos; assembly: GCF_048564905.1. NCBI lineage: Eukaryota > Metazoa > Chordata > Mammalia > Artiodactyla > Camelidae > Vicugna > Vicugna pacos. Next base: position 42,344,834 of record NC_133002.1, read on the forward strand.
CGGGGTTCAGTGTCCTCATCTGTTAAGTGGGGATGTGCGACACTGAATCGTAAAGATTCAGTGCGATGGGACACGTGAAGTGCTGAGCACAGAGCAGCTACCATCATCATCATCACCACCACCTATGGAACCTTCCGGAAAGATCAGAGCTGAAGCAGCTTGTGAGGGAAGAGAGGATTTGGAGGCTACTGGGATATTCTCTGCAATAAAAGGGAGGGATTCAATCACATGTTGTGCTTCGGGAAGAACAAACCAGGAACAATTTGTTGGCCAGAGGACACAGCCCACTTTAGGTTGTCACCCATGACTTATCCATGTGGCTCTCAGCTCCCCCTGGAAGAGCATCACCGCCTGACTCTGAAGAGAGCCCTCACCACCCCCCGCACCCCACCCCCCACCCCAACTCCCGCCTGGGATGAGTCAAAGGCTCAGAGTAGCTGCCCAGCCGGGGAAGAGGCACCCGGCCATGGACGCCTTCCAAGGAACGTTCTAAACTCTGTGAATTATAAACACACACACACACACACACACGTATCTCAGCCAGATCCACATCCCAGCCGGACAAAGCAAGCCTTCCAATCTAGAAAACATGAAAATACAGCTGCTCTTCCATTATTCCCAGAGCCGGAGGCCTTCCAAGCTAGAGAGAGAACTCGGCAAACGTGAACATCATCGGGTTCTCTCAGCGGCTATGATTTGACAACAAAAATTGCCCAACGTGTAGTTAAGTTAGGCCTTTAGGATGTGGTTTTGATGTTCAGTTAAACCTCACTAATTCAGCTTTAATTATAAAGAGGAGGCAGTCTGAGCGACAGAGAATGTTTGATGGCATGCAGCGCATTACTGGAAAGTGCCTACAGATGCTGGGGGGCTGAAAGGGGTGTCTAAGAGGAGAGGGCTCTGGCACATTCTCTGTGTGGGAGAGGACCCTGCCGTCAGCTCACCCACCATGCGGGGATAACAGCGTGTCAAGCCCAGTCATGAAGAGGTGAGGCTTTATTCCAGGGCGTTCTGAGCGCCCCAGCCAGGACAGGGTCGTTCTTCCCCTACCAAACATCTCACCTCCTGGTTCCTGGTTGTCAGAACTGGGACTCAGGGAATGAGCCGAACCAGCGCCACCAGCCCCAGCAGATGCTCAGAAGCACTGCCCTGCTTCCACAGCGTCTCCCCGGCCCTGCGGGCTCGTGAAGCAGCGGCCGGTGCACTGGGTCTCTTCTTATAACCAATTTAAAGCCATTCACTGCCCGTGGGTGATTTAAGCCCTCTCGTGCCATAACTGTTCTTGACTGGGCTTGAGAGCTTGTTTGGTAATATCGCTTCTCTCCCCACCCACACCCACACATCAGAACTGGGGTCAAGATCAGGCCAACCCATTCCTAAGGAAACCGGTTGGTAACAGAGAACCAGCCAGTTTATTCACTAGGGGCTGCGCTGGGGCTTGTAAGACCTCAGGGCCACAGGAACGTTGGCAACGGGGAGCTGAGGTCTGGCCTTTTCTTTCTTTGTGGGGTTCTGCCTTCTGTCCCCCTCACTCCCTCCGTGATGGCTGCCCAGATCTGCACCCGCCCCCTAGCTAGAGGCAGAATCACTCTCCAGCCCAGCTCTGGCCTCAGGGAGGTGTGTGAGCAGACTGAGGCACAGAAGCTGCAACACTGTTACCCCTCTGCCACCTCCACACAGTAGGGACCAACTCAAGTGGGCTGGACACTCAGGCATGGCCGAGAATGGGTTTCCAGGGGACCAGTGAAGGGGTGGGTGGGAAGAGAGGGAGACATGGGGGTTTATCATGGAGACACCACAAAACGCCACCAAGATGCAAAGAGCTTCCCACAGAGCCACAAGCATGCAAATCCGTGCCAAGCTGCAGAGCCCTGAGCAAGGGGAGAGTGAAGGGCCTCACCTTGGGGTACAGGACAGGGTTGAATTTCAGCCCCACTGCGTCGTCACAGAAAGCCTAAGCAGGGAGAGAGAAACACCAGCTCAGGAGCCCCGTCCACAAGGAGCATCGGGGCCCCTTCGACCACCAAGAGCATAGAGGCCAAGACCTGTGGGGTCAGGAGGCCTGGGGTCAAATCCTGGCTCTGCGGCTCACTCACGTGTGGTCAGGAAAGTCAAGGGAACTTCCTGGGGTTTCCTGTTGAAGTGAAGCCACCAGAAATACCCAGCACAGTTCTGCCCGGCATTCCCACTCCCAGGGTGTGGGTCCCACCCAACCCAGCTGCCCATCCTTCTCACCCCAACTTTGCTGACTCAGGTCCCAAGTTCTCAGGATCCCAGAGCAGTGACGTGGGCCCTTCCACCAGCTGATTGCTCCTTACCTGAGGGGGTCCTCTGTCTGAACCAACAGCCTGGCCATACTTCAGCCTAACTCTCCTCTGCTATGAAGGCTTCTCGGCACACCCATCCTTCCTCCTCTGAAGTCCTACATTGCTCTCCATACCCAGCCCTGTCTTTCCATTTCTCTTGTCTCTTTGAACTAGCCCTGAAACTGAGGGCAGAGACCATGGATTTTCCTATTCCCTGAGCAGCCTCAGCAGTAAGGATGAGATGGGGAAAGTGGAGGGGAAATGGGGGCCTCCGCCAACAGGCCCCCTACCCAACCCATGCAGTCAAGGACCCAAGAGTACAGTGGCTTCCCCTCCCCAAGGGCAGAGCCCACCCAGGACAAGCCTGTACCTGACCCCAGAGGCCAGCCCTGGCCTAAAAGAGGACGCCACCTCCTCTCAGTGTCACTTTTTACCTTTGCAATTTGAGGGACGCTGGGCAACTTGCTCAGTCCGGCCAAGGGGATCCGCTCATGCACCGTCTTCACTTTGGACCTGCACACACGGATGTGGATGAGAAAGGGGGGTCCACAAGACGTGGAGTCAAGGAGGCAGGTGGCTGAGGTCACCACAGGCAAGTACCTGCCTCATTCCACCCAACCAGGCATTGGGCACTGCTCTCCAATGGTGGGAAAAAGGAATCCTACTTAGGGACCCCACGGGAAACGGATACTCAAAGAACCCACCTAGTAGAACTGACTGCAAATGAAATTCAGGAAACACAAATAGCCACCTTCAAGTTCACCATTACTTTTTTGGTTTCTTTGTGGGCTTTCTGTGTTCTCTCAAAGAACTGAGCACAGCTTCTGGATATATTTGGGTCTGACATGCAATGAAACCTTTCCGAAAAGAAAAACTAATATTTGAAAATCTGGATTGACTCAAAATATAAACGGGATGAAAGTTGCTTTAAAAAGGGATTCACCATGGGACTCCAAATTTAGCCTATTCCCCTGATTCATTCAGTACATTATGAAAGTGTTGAATTCTACCCAATGCTCTTCTGCATCTGCTGAGATAATCATTTGGTTTTTAATCTGTTAACCTGGTGGATTACACTTCTGTTGCACAATCTGTTCATTCCATGGGTAAAACGCCACTTGTTTATGATGTATTTTTTTTTCCATATCCTGCTGAGTTTAATTTGTTGTATTTTATTTAGAGTTTTACATCTCTGCTCAATAATAATGCTGGCCTATTTTCTCATACTTCTGTCTTCAGGTTTTGATATCAAGGTGCCACCCCAGCCCGGCAGAACTGCTAGGGAGCTTCTCATCCTTTGAATTAGTTTGTACACCATAGGGATTTTCTGTTCCTTAAAGGTTTGCTAAAACTCGTCTCTCGGCCTGCTGGTTTTTGGTTGGGAAGTAACCTTTGGCTACCAATTCAGTTCTTTAATGGTGAAGGTTCAGTTTTTCTAAACGTTATTATTGAGTCAATTTTGGTAATTTATGTTTTCTCCTATAAAGTTATTGATCAAATGCACTGATATAAAGTTGTTCTTGGCATTCTCTTAAGACTTCATCTGTATTCGTGGTCATGGCCCTTCCTTCATTGCTAAAATATTATCTGTCTTTTTTTCTCTATTTTCCTTAATCAGCCCCTGCTGGAGGTTCAGTTTATTAATCTTTCCAAAGAGATAGCTTTTGGTTTTGTTGATTATCTCTATTTTTTAAAAATTTTTGCTTTCTACTTCACTAGCTTATTCTTGCCTTTTTTATTATCTTCCTTCTATTTCCTTTGGGTTTTTTCGTACTATTCTAACATCCTGACCTGCATGCTTACACATGGAATGTTTCTTCTTTTTCACAAATGCATTTAAAACTATACATCTCTCCCTAAGTACCACTTCAACTGCATCCCACACATTGATTGGTAGTATTTTCACTGTCATTTAGTTCTAAATATTTTGTCAGTTCTTTTGTGATTTCCCCTTCAGCCCATGAGTTATTTAAAAGGGTTTTCCTTATTTTTTTTTAATTTTTCAAATGTACAAGTTTTATCCTTCAGTATTTTAATTGTTGACTTCTAATTTAATTTTTGTATATTCAGGGAACATAATCTATAAGATATTATTTGAAATTTTCTGACTTGATACATGGACTTTTTTTTCATGTTCCATGTGAGCTTAAAAAGAATATACATATTTTTCCTTTTGTTGACTTCAGGAATGTATTTTATAATTTGTTAATGAATTGTTCAAATCTTCTGTATCCCCATAATTTTTTGTCTGCTTGGTCCATCAGTATCTGAAATCTACCATTACAACCGAGGATTTGTCTACTTCTCTTCATAGTCCTATCAGTTTTTGCCTTTTTAAATTCAAGACAATGTTACTGGCAGGGGTGGGGTGCGGGTATAGCTCAGTGGTAGAGCACATGCTTAATTAGCATGCACGAGGTCCTGGGTTCAGTCCCCAGTAGCTCCACTCAAAAAAAAAAAAAGAACATTACTAAATACAAGTTTATGACTGTTAAATCTTTCAGGTGTACTGTTTTATCACTTGGTAGGCTGAGGCCTCTGAGAGGTCCAATAAAGGACATCTTTCCCTGGCCAGGTTATGAATAAAATCAGAAAAAAGAAATTAAAAGTAAGGCAGTTAGGAGTTAAAATAACTCCTTTGTTACTGATAAAAGCCAGAAGGAAGCACATAGCTTAGTGTGAAGATGAAATGGGTCTTCTCCTAACTAAAACTCCGTTACCCACCCAAGTCACAGGCAGTGCTGGGCAGGGGCAAACCTCCTCTCGTGGGGTCAGCTCAGGTGGGATTTATAGTCCAGGGAGCAGAGGGGACACCTGAGGGCAGCTTCTCCAAGAAGGAAAGGGAAAGAATACAGCTACACATGTCACGTTCTTGCTCCCACATTCACCTATGAGACAGCCAGGGGTGCCACACTGAAGTGTCACCTCCACAGGGCAGGAAACACCAGGAGTAGGAAAGAAAGATTCCCAAGTTACAACAGAATGCTCCTTCTATCCCTAGTAATGCTTTTTTTCCTGAAGTTCTATTTTGTCTGATATTAATATTGCTACAACCAAACTTCTTGGTTAGTACTTTCCCAGCATATCTATCTTTTTCCATTTCTTTATTTTAAATCCTTCCACATGATTTTTCTTTAGGCATGTCTCTTGTAAGCAGAATATAGCTGTATTTTTCAGTCCAATCTAATAGTCTAATATTTTCATAGGCTAATTTATTTATACTTACTGTGATTACTAATGTATTTGGAATTATTTTTAGCATTTTGTGTTTTTTTTATAACCCTCTATTTTCTTTCCTTTTTTCCCTTCTTTCCTGCCTTCAGTTTAATGAAGTTTTATCTTATTTTTTATTTTTTATTGCATATTATAACTAGCTAACAGTTACGTATTTTGTTATTGTTTTGTTCTTTTTCCAGGCTATAAATAAATCTGTAGACTAGATTTATTTATCAAATCTCGTGGGTTTTTTAAATTTCTGATTTATTTGTTTCAGCTTTAATCTTTGTTAATCCCTTCCTCTTACTTTAAGCAATAATACTGATAATAGCAGCTACCTTTCTTGAGTAGCTACAATGTATCAGGCTCTGGCACATGACAAACATTCAATAATTTTAAAGTGGACACTACTATCATTTCACAGATTAAGAAACTGAGGCACAGAGAGGTTAGTAACACCAGAAACTTGCAAATATTATTCTTTCTTATTGAATAAAGAAGTATTTCAGGCAATTAATTTTCTTCCACGTGTAGCTTTGGACACAACCCATATATTTTTATATGTAGCATTTTAAATGTCATTATTTGATAAATAGTCTATAACTTCAGCTCTGATTTCCTCCTTGGCCCCACAGTTGCTTAGAAAAGTGTTGAGATCATGATCTTTTCCTTCACTGACCCACAAGAGTTTTTTTTTCCCCCCTCCTTTTTTTTCCCCCTCCTCCTTTTTTTTTTTTCCCCCTCCTCCTTTTTTTTTTTTTTTCACTATCCAGACTTGAAGAAGTAGAGAGAAATCTACTCAGGTTTGTTTTTTATCTTGAAATTGTGGGTAGATTCTTCATTGCTACTCTCATGGCAGGCAGAGAGGCTGTTAGAATACTCTCCTTGGATTTTAAGTTGGAGAGCTGGTTATTATAAGACATCAACTAAATAATCCAGAAGCCTACAGGGAATGAGGAAGAAGCTGGGACAGGAGTTACTGCTAGCAAGGGAATTTCATCTCTGCATAATTTCTTCTTTGTGCCTGGTAAAGTTACTAGGCTATGGGGCCAATTTCTTTAATGTGTAGTTTTCAATTTGGCCATCACTCCAAGTACATGATGTGATTACCCAACTTCCTAGCTGGTGTATGGCTTCTCTCTGCCACTCCACTCACGGGCTTTCTATTTGGGAGAACCACATTTGAGCTTACCCTTGGGCTCTCCAGAGCACAGATTTCAAATACTGTTGACCCAATACATCAAAAGTGGTTCTCAGTAGAAATAACCCTGACTGTTCCAAGGCTCACTCTTACTTCTAAAGAATACAGAATTCTCCCCAAACCTCCAATTTCGTACATTCTCAAACTACATTGCTTTCTAAGGAAGAGGCACTCGGGGTTCAACTCTCAATATCACCTATATTACAGTCCTAACTGCCCCATAGATTATTTTTTAAAAAATCATCAAAGTATGTTGTGTGCCTGGCATCTTTCTCTAGTTTTTAGTCCAGGTCCAGCATTTCGGGTAGGATACAGTATTAGAAAAAGAGGGTTAGATCCCTGTGTCCAATTGTCGTCTTCCTCAGAAATCCAACCTGGATCTGATTTTTATTAAGAAAGGAAGTAATTTTCTTCACAGAGGTTCAGCTAGCTCAAAATCCTATTAGGAGAATGGGATCCAGGTATTACTCCCTCAGAAAATTGACTCTAGCAATCTAATGGACTCTTCCTTGCCCTGCAAACATCATTTCTAGCCAGGTGAACCTCAGCAAAGAAAATTGCTTCCTTTCCTAATAAAAAGCAAATCAAAATTGGATGAGTGCTGACAACTTCCTTGTACCAGCCTCCTTCCTGCCTCTCCAGTAGCAGGGCTATTTGTCCCTGTCCCCTCCCATGTTTATCTCGAATTTGGGGCAGAAAAGCAAATGTTATTGCTCTTTCCCAAATACCTTTAAGGACTTCCAATTAGACTCACGAAGATGGACTGGGAGCTTGACAGGTTCATGGCACACTGCTAAGCACCAGTACTGGTCTTCCTGGCTGTTCCACCAGCCCGCCAGAGACAGAGATAAATAAGACAGACTCTTTGTGCCCCCATAGCATCCTGGGCTATCACTAATATAAATGCCCATGCCGCATATTAAAATCCTCTGTGTTTCTCTCCACTAGAATGTAAGCCTGCAGAGAACACAGACCATCCGTCTGTCATTATTGCATTCCCAACACCTCTCACAGTTCCTGGTACAAAGGAAGTTCTACAAAGTACGTTAGTCAAACCAAACAGAAACCAGTTCCAGTTCCTGCCCTGGAGAAGGTCATAATCCAGAGAGAGGTCCCTGGCTTGGCTGTGAGTCAGAGCTCCCACTGTGATCACCATTCCGTCCCAGGGAACCCAGCACACACACAGATGCTTTGGGATCTATTTTCCCTGACTGGATGCACACTGCAGGTCGTGTTCCGGCAAACCCTCTCCCAGGACAGTTTGGAGTTGTATCTCAGCAGAATGAGCCATATTCCACAAAGTCACAGTCTTTGCAAGAGAGAAAGACAGGTTGGGGGATGGTCTAGGTGACCTTGAGACCAGATACCACTCTGACTCCCACAATCAGCCAGCTGGCATAAACACCTGGGCACCTTGCCTGGCAACTCAGACATAGCCCCAAGATTCCAGCCAGTCCGTTTCCCCCAGCACACCCACACCAGACTGGTTAGGCTGGTATTTCTGGGTCCTGGCCACTAGAGGCGTGGCCTCCAACAGCACCAACCCCCACCTGAGAATGATCCGAAGGTACTCCGTGCCTTCGGCCTCCTCGCACTTGATGGACAGGAGCAAGTTCCCCAGACTGCTGCCGGTACAGTAGAAGTTGAGATGATCCTAGGAACGGGAATCAGGTGTTAGTTGGGGTGGGGGGGCATGTGAGATATGGCCCCCCAAATCACCTCCTTCGCCAGGAGTGAGAAGCCCAGTAACAGGAAGAAAAGGATGCTACTGCTGTGGCTGCTATTAAGGGGCGTGGGATGCCGGGGAGAATGGAAGACGGGGAGGAGGAAAAGGGTCACAGTCATAGGTTCCAACTGCCAAGTCCTAGGATGTGTCAGGCACTGGGCTTAGGGCATCATAACCCTTATCTCCTGAAATCCTGGCTTCAACTTCATGCAACTGAAAACATCATCAGCCCCATTTCACAGATGGGTAAACCATCATCAGGGAGGTTAACTAACCAAGGTCATACAACAAGTAAGTGAAAGATCCAGAGTTCAAACCCACATCTGACTTGAGCAAAGCACAAGTTCTTCACCATAAGATATCAAGTCCACTTCCTTGCTCACAGGGGCAGTCCTCACCAGTTCAGACTGTTCATGGGAATAAAGAGAAGAGGAACTCTGGTCCTCCACCCAAGGGGAGCCGGGAGGTCCTCTGGTCAGTGGGTCTCTCCCTGGCTCAGGGAGCCCATTCCAGACCTGCTACATCGGGGAGCAGGGGTGCTGGAATCTGCATTTTTCACAAGTTCCCCCAGGGGGTTCTGAGACAGCTCCTGAGACTGCAAACAACACTGCCTGAGGCTGGAGACTTCCAGAATCTGGCCCTGGGATTTCTAGAACCTGGCAAGTCCGAAGGGCAGAATATATTTAAAGAATACTGTCACTTTTAAGCAATCAGAGGCTCATAGCCCATCACCCCATACAAGTACCCAGAGGACTTGCCTGAATGAGGACATGAGAGTTTTGTACTATTTTGATAGAAACAGATTTCCGAGGCGTGAGAACCTATTTTTTCCTTCCACCTTCCTTCACCCCCAAACACTACCCACTCCATCACCTCCTAAAACATTTGCTGGGGGTGAGTCCCAGCAGACCCATCGTTCCCATCACTCCTGGCCTCCCTGACTTCTGCACACCCTCCGTGCACCCATCCAGAAGCAGAGCCGACCAGATCTCTTCAAGGAGGACAGAGGCAGGCAGCAGGGATGTGGCAGGACTTGAAAGAGGAGAGACAGAGAGAAAGGGGCCCTGGAGAGGAACGCTGGGTTCCTGGGTGCGCCCTCCTTCCTGCAGTCATTTTTGCCCTGGGCCCCCTGGGCCTCACCTTCCCCAGGAAGTGCCTGCGGTAGGCCCTGGCTTCGCCCTTGCACTCAAGCTTGTAGCCAAACGTGCTGGGGCTGAGGCTGTCCTCTTCCTCCTCCTCACAAGTGCTGCTGCCCACGGAGGTCGGCGTGCTCACGTTCTCCGGGTCCTCGATCCAATAGCCCCCAAACTGGGGCAGGACGATCAGGGGGTACGGGCCTCCCTTCTCCACAACCTGGAGGCAGAGGGAGGGTCTGATAATGCAGCCCACTCCAGGTCTGCAGGAGGAGGGGAGGAGTGCCGGTGATGGTGCTCCCCAACCTCTGAACTGCTCCAAGGAGGCGACTCCATCTTTGAGGCCAAAAGCAATAACATGAACCCCCCCTGTAAGCCCTAAAACATCTCCAGCTTCACTCACCCTGTAGCACCAGGGGTGCAAGGTGTGGATGGGCACCCCCAATTTAAACGTGGAAAAGCTGAGGTCACAAAGAGAAAGATGGGACAAGGTCTCAGGTCCTCAAGTCCCAAATCCAGGGTGCTCTCCCACGTCAGGTGGAGGAGGGACCATCAACATCACCACCATCAGCTCCCCCAGCCCCACCCCTGAGACGGGACCCAGAGCCACAGTGCAGCCAGGGGGCTCCTACCTCATCGATGCTGGGGTACGGGATGTAGTCGTCCTGCCAGACAAACCAGACAATGTCAGCGTTAGTCCCGGCAGTGCCCATAAAGTTTGGCACTGTCTCCATTCCCCTCTCCCAGGTGGGGAAGAGGGTGGGCTGGGGGCCTGACAGGCTGCACCAGGGCTTTGGGAAGAACATCAGAGGCAGCTCTGGGAAATGGCTTCTCTTGAGTTCTTCCCCAAATTGACAGAACCTAAGTGCACACCCTGCCAGCTGAAGATGCAGTGCTCAAAGCACTGAGTTCCACCCTCATGACCCAGTTTCTCACCCTGTGATGCTGTAACCAGAAGACGACCCCTGATCCCACCCAGCTCCCTCCAGGCAAGGAGGCTGACCTACAAGTGATGAGCTGCATCCCTGGGCTTGGCCATAGAAGCTGAAGCTGAGAGATGATGCCTCTGGAGCCTGGAGCACAGACCTGAGACCCTACACGCTGCATGTAGTTCATTCGCAGGAGCAGATGCGAAGGAGCCAGGCTAAGCCGTGAGCCACCAAGGCCTCCACCCCAGCCCACCCGGAAGTTGCCCCAAAGGTATCAAGCCAGGGTCCCCGGTGCTGCCCACTGTACACCAGTCAACACAGTGCAGCCACTTAAGCGGCTCTTAGTGAAAATCAGAGTTAGACAGCCTCAGACAGCAGACCCCAGCACGCCAGCTGTGACCCCTGCCTCTCACCCAGCCCCCCTCGCCGGGACCACCTGGCTGCCACCTTGCCCGCCCAGCCCACCTTGTTCTTCTGGGGTCCCGGCTTCTGCTCTTCAAGCTTGATCCCCTGCAGAAATAAGGAAAAGAGGATCTATAGAAAAGCAAAGGTCACAGAAGATAGGCCAAACAGAAGTCTCTCAGGAGCAGCTGGGGGTTAGTCATCATAGCAGCAGCAGCTGGCGTGTGCTGGGCCCTTACACACTTAGGCGAGGCAGCAGGGAAGGGGGTTAAGAGCATGGATTCAAGCCAGGTTCAAATCCCATCACTGCTACTTATGACCAGATGACCTTGGGTAAGTCACAAAACCTCTCTAGCTCAGCATTCCCATCTGTAAACTGGGAATGAAAATGGCACCTACTCTTGTAGTGAAGGCTAAATGCTGACAAGGTGTTAAGCCCTTGGAAGCATGGTGGGTACATAGTAAAAGCTACGGGTAGGCAGTGTTTTATTCCTGGTCCTTAAAGATCTCCTCCAGGCTCTCAGAGCCAGTAGGTGAGGGGTGAGGATGGGAACCCCCATCTGAGGGTGTCAGAGCCAGCAAGCTGGACCTCACACCACTCCAGCTCCAGCCCTTTCTCGTGGGAGGGCCCACAGGTGACAGGCATGTGGCCTGGTCCTCATTCTGCCGCTGTCTTACTATTGGGGACCCTTGACAAAGTTGAGCCTCTTGCCACCTCCTTGGTTCCATCTACGAAATGAGGATTCTAACACCCACACCCCCACCTCACAGATCTGTCACCACAAGGGTCAGACACCATGACTGATAGGGTCAAGTGCATGACCCTATCCCCCAGCCCTTGGAGCCCAGGACTCCTGCTCACTGGGAGGATTTGGACTTGGGCTTCTCTGGACTTGACTGGGCTGAGTCACCTGCAGTGTTGTTCAAGAGGGTTTGGGAGGCCCTCCTGCTGGACAGGTGCTCCTGTCCCCATGCAGGGAGAAAATCATTTTAGTGGCCAGCAGACCCTGTCCAGGGAAACAAACTGGGAGGATGGGGAGGGGAGTAATGTCAGGAGCTGGTTCTCTTTGTCCTGCATTAGTCATCCCTGCCTGGGAACAGCCCCTGGGCAGGAGTGCAAACTACCCTCCCCCACGACAGACCCACCGCTCAGCATCGGCCCCCTGCCTGTGTCATCCTATGCAATAGGTATTATGATTATGCCCCGCTGCCCCCGCCATGAAGACCCTGAGGCTCAGAGGCAGTGACTTGACCAAGGACACTCAGCTAGAGTGTCAGGGTTAGAACTTGAACCCAGGACCAAAGATATCCAAAGCTTGTGCACTTGGTTCCTGCTGCTTCACAGGGACTGTGCCCCTCTTCAAATCCCTCAGCTCTCGGTCTGGGAGGTCAGGGGTCCTGGATCTTAGTTTCAGCTCTTCACTGAGTGCCCTGCACGCTTCACTGCTCTGAGGCTTAGTCTCCATGCCCGCAGCATGAGGAGAGTTGGTGTCCACGTGCAAGAACTGGCTCTGGCCACGCCGGGCAGCCTGCTTCACACCAGCCAATTCCCTGTGTGAGTTTCGTACATGCAGAGGACCTGGAAACCGTGGCCCCTCGCAGGCCGGGGCCCAGGGGGCACGGGGGAGAGGCCTAAGCACTGGGAAGTGTGGTTTCAGCCCCCAGCCATCTCAAATGAGATGGAATTGACCACCTACCAAGAAGTGTCAGCTGCCTGCCATGGAGACACAGAGGAAGCATAAAACCCAGACCCCTGCCCTTGACAGGCTCCCAATCTAGTTGAGACGACAACCCAACAGCTTCGAAACAACAGAACGATGAGGCTGTTAAGTGGGGTTGGATTCTCAGAGAAGCCCTTTTGTTTGGGAAGACCGAGGGCTTTGAGGGGTGATGGATTGTGGGGTCAACCAGAGAGAAGGCAGGGTGAGCTGCAAATTCCCCTCCAGCTTGCCAAGTGCAGGGATTCCATGGCTTTAGGTGAAAATCCTAGCTTTACTCCAATCAACTGAGCACTTAATTATACACTGCCTCCCACGACTCGCTGGCTAGGCCTGTACCTTTCCTGTTTCTGCAAGTTCCCTAAGTGTATATAGTTTGTAGTCCACACGCTGCTGGGCACGGAGGGGGATTTTAACAACTTGCTTGTGCTAATGACACAACCGCTAATAATATTTTCCCCTCAAACAGCACCCACCCCCACCCCACCCCCCGCTTAGGGAGACCAGGCTTTCCTGAGGAGACCATGCTTGCTCATACCAGCCCTCTCAGCAGCTCCTCCTGCAGCTCAGGACCGCTGTGAACACACTATTTGCATCTCCTCCTAGACCTTCCAGATCATCACTACAGAATCTTCCTTCCTGGAACCTACAGCATCTCCTTAGGGTAAAGAGCACCATACTGTAACACGAAAATTTCTGCCTCTGAAGCTCCTTGCTAGCCCTGGGCCCTTAAGTGCTTTATTTAATATCTCTGTGCCTCAGTTTTCTCACCTGTGAAATGGGGATAACAGTAATATACCTACTTTCTGTGGGCCTTGTCAGGAAGAAACGAGATAACACCTGCCAATCTCTGAGCCCAGAGGGGTGCTTGAAACCCATGCATCTTTTCACTCTTTCCACCTACCTCTATTAAGCCTTCTGGATGTCTCTCCAGATTCCCTAGGGCAGTAGTTCTCACCTGTGAGCCCTGACCCCTTGGTGAGGGGTGATTATAAAGGACCCCCAAATCCATATTGAATACTGATTTTTGTGCAATGCCTATCATGTATTATATGGTATCATCTCATTTCATTCCAACAACCATGTAAATGGGCATACTGTATTCCTATTTATAGAAACTGTGATATTGTGATTTATAATAAGAAATATATATTTGGTCTTCATGCAATTCCAGGCACAGAGCTCCTAAAACCCTTGGAATTTCCTGGGTGATAAGAGCAATGAGAGTATCTTTTGTTATAGCATTTGGACTCTGTTCTTGGTTCCCGAAAGAGCTCCAGAGCTGTAAAGATGAAAGGAGTATCTTATTTTTCATAAGTTTATGTTAACAAGGTGACTTTGGAAAGCCCCTAAGGACGGGGGCTTGCTGCCAGGGGAATCAACCCTGATTAGAGGGTTAGAACTTTCAGCCCTACCCCCAACCTCTGGAGAGGGGAGAATGGCTGGAGGTTTGATCAGTCACCAATGGCCAGTGATTTAATTGACCATGCCTACGTAAAGAGGTCTCCACAAAAAGCCGAAAGGATAGGGTTTGGGGGAACTTCCTGGTTGGTGAACACGTGTTGTTCCCAAAGAGGGCACGGAAGTTTTGTCCATTCCCACACATCTTGCCCTAGGTCACTGCTCCATCTGGTTGTTCCTGAGTTATTTCTTTTTATAACAAACTGATCATTTAGTAAGTAAACTGCTTTCCTTAGTTCCGTGAACCGCTCTAGCAAATTAATGGAACCCAAGGAAGAGGTCATGGGAACCTCCAATTTATAGCCAACGGGTCAGAAGTATGGGTGACAACCTGGACTTGCAATCGGTGTTGAAATCAGGGGAGGAGGGTCTTGTGGGACTGAGCCCTTCACCTGTGGGATCTGACTCTATCTCCAGGTAGCCAGCGTCAGAACTGAATGAAATCGTAGGGCTCCCAGCTGGCGTTGCAGAATTGCCTGGTGTGGGAAAACTCCCACATGTTTGGTGTCGGGGTGAGGGGAGAACAGTGCCATAAGTGGACAGAAAACAGGAGCGAGAGGCTTAGAAAAGGGAAGGAGTTAGTGCTAGCAAGTGTCAGATGCAAGATTTGAACTCAGGTCTGTCTCCCACTCCACTGCTCTGTCTCCCAGACGTGAGATGACTCCCCTCGGAAGGGGCTTTCTATCCCACCCTCTCCAGGGACAAGGGAACCTCTCAAACCCTCCCCACAACCATCTGCCCTGCTGGCAGGTTCTGTCTACTCTCCATTCTTCCGGCAGGAGCCGTCCCAGAACCCTCTGTGTGGTTCACCATGGAAATGGCCTCAGGTAGTCCGGGCCACCAGGACTGTTCTCTGTTCTCTGCCCTCCCTCCAAGGCTCCCAAGTTCTGCCCGTGGGTTCTGCCCGACGTTGTGTCCCCTGAGGCCACTGCAGCATCCCCGCCCGGGGCTCAGCTCACATTGGGATGCTCACCTGCATCTTCTCCAGCATCTCGAAGAACTCTGCCGACTGAAAGACACAAAGAAGGTGGGGAGAGAAAGATGGAGCGTCAGCCAGGAGGTCTGCTGAGAAAGCCTTCCTACTGACTGGAAGCTCAGCCCAGGGCTTCCCCAGGGACAAAATTCATTTGGATCAAGAGAGAAGATAATTTGATTTCGCCTTTGCAGGGCTGGAGGGCCAGAGCACTTCATACAACAAGAGGGGGAAAAAAGCATGCCTGGGCTGGCAAATGGCCCTGGGGAAAACAGTTACTCAGTCTCGGTCAAGAGGGAGGGGCCCGAGGGGGCCCCAGGATTCAGCCTCCAACAGGATTCATGTTTGGGATGTTTTCAATCCAACAGGGTGCCAAAATGTCCCACACAAGTAGTTTTCCAACTTTTGTGGCAAGATAGCCTTTCTGTCTCCTCACACAAAGCCTCACTTAGAACTACATCTAAAACCAGTAAAAGCAGAGATGCTCCGGCAAAGGCAGCCATGGGAGCTTGAGCCCCTGAGGTGCCACCTCTGCCTGCCGGTCCCCTACCTTTTGCGACCCAAGAATTTGTGAGCAAAGCCTGAAAACCATTGAACCATTGAACCGCAGCCTCCAGTGGCCTGTATGGGTTATTTTTTTAAATCTCAAACTCCATCAGCCCAAACTTTTAACCTACTTTGGTGCCACCTTTGTAAACTGCAGGTGAGACAGAAAGGCGAAAAAGAAAGTGGAATGGAAGGGTGAGGGGCTGAAAGCTCCACTCTAACAAAACACACGCAGAGGTTCCCCCCAGAAGTGTCCCCACTTCCCATTCCATGAAAACAGCTACACTTTCTTGTCGTAAGATCACTGCCCACATCTGGGCACTGGCAAACCATGAATATGTGAGCGCGCAGAACAGACAGTCCCCAGATGACTAGGAGACAAAAGGAAGCAGTGAGAAGGAGGACTGAGCATGTCCTTATAGCTTCTTCATGCAGAGGTAGAGCATCCACCCTCCCACCTTCTGCAGGCACCAATGGACCAGAACTGCCTGCAGCCCCCACCACCCTCAGAATTCTAAGGGGACCACCATGGAAAGGACCCTTGTGGAGTCATCTGCAGAGACCTGGCCCTGCTGCAGACTCCAAGTGACCTCTCCCAGCCTAAATCTGGCCCATTAGTGGCAGAGTCTCTCACCTCCCCACCAACAATGCCAATTACAATAGCACCAAAGAGAATAAAGTACTAGGTGTAAATTTAACAAAAGTGTGAAACCTTTATTCGGAAAAGTACAAAACATCGAAAAGAAATTAAAAGTTCTAAATAAATGGAAATAAATCCATGATTGCAATTTGAAGAGCCAGTATGATTAAGATAGCCATGCTCTCCAAAATGATCTATAGATTCAATGTAATCTCTATGAAAATCCTAGCTGGATCCTTTATAGAAACTGAAAGGCTGATCCTAAAGTTAATATGGAAACTCAAGGGGTCGAGAATAGCCGAAACATTCTTGAAAAAGAAAAATGAGGTTAGAGGACTCATACTACTCAATTTCAAAACTTCCTGCAAATCAAAAGTAATGAAGATAGTGTGGTACTCACAAGGATAGACTACAGATCAATGGAATAAAATTTAGAGTCTAGAAGTAAATCCACATATCTATGGCAATTGATTTTCAACAAGAGGGCCAAGACTACTTAGTGGGCTCTCTTCACCAAATTGTGCTGGGAAAACTGGATAGCCACACGCAGAAAATGAAGCTGGACCCTTATCTCACACTACATACAAAAATTAACTGAAAATGGATCAACCACCTAAATGTAAGAGCTAAAACTACAAAACTCTTAGAAGAAAGCACAGGAGTAAATCTTTCTGGCCTTGGATTTGGCAATGGATTCTTAGATATGACACCCAAAGCATAAGCAACAAGAAAAAAAAATCAATAAATTAGACTTCATCAAAATTTTAAACTTTCTTGCTTCAGTGGACACTAGAAAGTGAAAAAACAGCCCACAGATTAGGAGAAAATATTTGCAAATCATATATCTGACAAAAGACTCATACCTAGAATATAATAAAAAGTTAAATAACTGAATTTAAATAATAATTCAATAATAAAAAGTTAAATAACTGAATTTTAAAATGAGCAAAGAATTTGAATTAAATATTTCTCCAAAGAAGACATACAAATGGACAACAAGCACATGCAAAACTGCTCAACATCGTTAGTCATTGGGAAATACAAATCCAAACCACAATGAGAGATCACTTCCCACCAACTAGAATGACTACAACCAAAGAGAAAAATAATAACAAGTGTTGGTGAGAAGGCAGAGAAATTGGAGCCATCATACACTGCTGGTGGGAATGTAAAATGGAGCAGTCACTATGGAAAATAGTTTGGCAATTCCTCAAAAAGTTAAACACAGAATTACCACTTGACCCAGCAAGTCCACTCCTAGGCATATACCTCCAAGAGAAGTGAAAGCATGTGTCCACTCTAAGACTTGTACACCCATGCTCACAGAAGCAGTATTCCTAATACCCAAAGTGGCAATAACCCAAATGTCCATCAGCTTTTGAATGAACAAATTATGGCATATAGTTATAATGGAATCGTATTCAGCCATTAAAAAAAAAAGAAAAAAAGAAAGTACTAACACAGGCCACAACATGGATAAACCTTGAGAACATAATGCTGAGTGAAAGAAGCCAGACACAAAAGGCCATATAGTACATGATTCCATTTATATGAAATGTCCAGAATAGGCAAACCTGTAGAAACAGAAAGCAGATTTGTGGTTGCTTAGGGCTGAAGGAAATGGGAGATTTGGAGGATAATAGCTAAAGAATATAGGGTTTCTTTCTGAGGTGATGAAAATGTTCTAAAATTGACCGTGCTAATGTTACCACATTACAAACTCTGTAAATATACTAAAAAAAACCCATTAAACTGTACACTTTAAATGAGTGGCTTTATGGTATGTGAATTATATCTTAATAAAGCTGTTCAAAAAAAACCACTTTCCAGGGGGAGAGTATAGCTCAGTGGTAGAGCACATGCTTAGCATGCATGAGGTCCTGGGTTCAATCCCCAGTACCTCCATCGAAGTAAACAAATAAATAAAATTTTTAAAAACAAAACAAAACAAAAAAACAGCCACTTGCCATTCAAAAAGAAAGCAGTAGATCTATATTGCTTACATAAGATGCTCTCTTTCCAAGATTTATTAAGTCAGGGGTCAGGGGGTAAATCAGAATATCACATAGAATATGATCTCATTTTTATACACACAAAACCTAATATTACCTATATGTGTGTATATAAATACACAGAAAATACTACAAAATAATATATTTAGAAGGCCGTGGAGAGCTACTGAGGTTTGCGTACAGTAGAAAGATACAGTCGTCCCTCAGTATGTGCAGGGGATTGGTTCCAGGGCCCCCATGGATACCAAAATCCCAGGATGCTCAAGTTCCTTCTACCAAACGTCATGACACAGTTGCCCCTCTTTTATCTGCAGGTTCTACTAACTGGGGATCACAATTGAAATCTTATGTTGCATCCACAGATACAGAGGGCCAACTCCACAGTAGGCAGCAGAATCCAGCGGTCAAAGCCAGGTCTGGAAAGCGGCCGACCTGCTGCTGCCCTGCTGTGTGGCCCAAGGCATGTGATGCAGTCTCTCTTACTTCCCTCACCTGAAAACAGACCCCTGCCTTTCAGGGCTCACCTGAGGATGAACTGAGAACGTGGACAAGAAGTGCCCAGCCAGGGCCTGGTCCACAGCCAGCACTCAGTAAACAGCAGCTACTATGAGGAACTATTAGAACACCCACTTCGGAAACAAGCTTTATCCCATTAGGAAATGGTCTAGTACCTTCAGGATAGTTAGTGTTTCCTGATTTAGAGCACTTGGCTTTTCTTGACTTCATTGGTCTTCCCAGAGGCAGTGTGTTTAGATTACTTGTAAAAATGGGTCTATTTCCTATACACAAACTAGTGAATATAACAAAAGAAGCAGACTCACAAACATAGAGAACGAACTAGTGGGCACCAGTAGGGAGGGGAGGGGCAACACAGGGGTCAGGGAATGAAGAGGTACAAACTATTGGGTATCAGACGGGCTCAAGGGTGTATTATACAACACGGAAAATACAGCCAATATTTTGTAATAACTATAAATGGAAAGTAACCTTTAAAAATTGTATAAAAAGAAAATAGAAAAAATTTTAATTAAAAAGAAAGGGTTTATTTCCTGCAGATGCTCCATGGCCTCAGGGCTGGCACAGGTGGTAAGATGAAAGGGCTGTGATTCAGTCTCAGCCCTGAGTAATACACTGGGTGGACAACAGCTACGTGGACAGTGTCCAGGAGCAGAAATTGGCCAGTGGCAACTTGGCCTCCACGGGCCTGGCCCCACTTTATGATGACTTGTTGAACTTTCCAATGGGGCAGTTCCAGCCTTGGCAAAGAGCAAGTCTCCTTTTCCACCCAGGAACAGGGTAACTCAGGCCAGCCCAGAACAGCAGCTCCAGCCACTCAGTCCCACCCTCATCCACACCCCCTGAGATTGCGTCACACAGCCACAGGCGCACAGCAGGCACTCAATAAATGCTCACAGACTCACTGGCATCGTCCCACAGGCCCTTCCAGGGCATCCTTCAGAAGGGGCTGCCCCTCCATCAGGAAGCCAGGCACTGGATTTTCACAGAGAAATGTAATTCGGCCTCCTCCTCAGCAGCAGTGGCCCAGCTGTCTAATTTATTATTAGCAACAGCCCTAGCCACCCAAATCAGAGCCGTGGCCAGCGTTTCCCCTCGGGCTCTGCTTTAACAGCCAGTCAAGTAGGCCGTGAAATCATCACCGAGAGCCAGTGCCCAGCCGAGGAAACCACAGGCTGGGCCCCAAGGTTCGGTGAGGGTTCAAGCCCTGTCCTCCCCACCTCCCAGTATAGAAAGCACCTGGTCTTCGGACAAAGCGAGTCCTTGTGGGGAGAAGCTGGAGACGGCCCAGGGCAGCAGGAGCAGGAATGAACAAGCACTGCAAGGCCAGCCTTGAGGAGTCTTCCTGACGCCCCTACTTGCCCATCCCAGTGTCAGCCCCTGGCCTAGGCGGTGAAGCAGTAGAAGCAAAGGAAGGAATTCAGGGTGTGCGAGTCTAGGAGGGCCACGGCCCCATCTCAGCGCCCTGTGCACAGACCGCACCCCTCCCCCTGGACAGCCAACTTATCCTCAATGCGTGCCCCCAGTAAATCGCATCCAGACACAGGTCCTGTTCCTAACAAGCCTCCCTCCCCCTCTCCCCTGTGCAACCTTCATGCTCCTCTTTCCCTTCTTTGGTCTCCCTTCCCACCAGCTCACACTGAACACTGCTCCTCAGCGGCTGGGGTCCCGCAGAGGCACGGCCTCAGCTCCATCAACCTGGGCCAGGAGCCTGTAGGGCTCTCTTATCTACGGCAATGGTGATACAACAGAATCACCTGGAGGGCTTGTTAAAACACAGGGTCCTGGCCCAGCCCCTAGAGAATCCGCAGTTCTAACAAGTTCCCAGGTGAAACTGATACTCTTGATCCAGGAACTGTGAGAACCACTGACCTATGGAATTAATCATGTTTAATGCAGGAGGTGTGTGAAAGGGACAAACCTGGCCAGAGCAGAGATGGGGCAGGGAGGAAGGGTGAGGAGGATGGCTGAGTCTTTACAGGACATCTTAAAAATTAGGCAGATTTCTATTTAAATCTGTAAGAAAGGATTTGAAAATGCAAATGACTGCCAGTACCAGGCAAGTAACATAAAAGAATGAGGAGATAACAATAGATTGAATCAGTAATCAAAAACCTCCCAACAAAGAAAAGTCCAAGATCAGCTGGCTTCCTGGTAAATTCCACCAAACATTTAAAGAAGAATTAGCACCAATCCTTCATAAACTCTTCCAAAAAACTGAAGGGGAGGGAACACTTCCTAACTCATTCTATGAGGCCAGCATTACCAAAACCATACAAAGAAACTACCAGGAAATAGACCAATATCCCTGATGGATATAGATACAAAGATCCTCAACAAAATACTAGCAAACCAAATCCAACAGCATGCTATATGCTGTGACCAGGTGGGATTTATCCCAGGAATACAAGGTTGGTTCAACATAAGAAAATCCATCAGTATAATACATCACACTAACAGAATGAAGGGGAAAAAAAACCACACAGTCATCTCAATTGATGCAGAAAGAGCACTTGACAAAATTTAATAACTTTCCTTGATTAAAAAAAAATCCAGAAAATTAGGAATAGAAAGGAACTTCCTCAACATGATAAAGGGTGTTTTGTTTTTTTTTAATCCATGCTAACATCATGCTCAATGATACTGAAAGCTTCCCCCAAAGATCAGGAACAAAACAAGGATGCCCACTTTCACAACCACTAATCAGCATATGAAAAGTTCTAGCCAGAATAATTAGATAAGAGAAAGAAATGAAAGGCATTCAAATTGGAAAGGAAGAAATAAAACTATCTCTATTTGCAAATGACATGATCCAATATAGAAAACCCAAAGAATCCACAAAAACACTACTAGAGCTAATAA
Source organism: Vicugna pacos (assembly GCF_048564905.1). NCBI lineage: Eukaryota > Metazoa > Chordata > Mammalia > Artiodactyla > Camelidae > Vicugna > Vicugna pacos. Next base: position 42,366,475 of record NC_133002.1, read on the forward strand.
AGGAAGTCAGCAAACTTGCAGAGTACAAGATCAACACACAAAAGTCATCTGTAGTTCTATACACCAGCAATAAACAATCTGAAAAAACAACTCTATTTGCAAGAGCATCAAAAAGAATGAAATATCTAAAGTAATTTAACCAAGGAGGTAAAAGACTTGTACACTGAAAACTAAAACTTATTGATGAAAGAAATGAAAGAAGACTTAAATAAATGGTACAACGTCCCTCGTTCATGGGATGAATGACTTAGTATTTGTAAGATGGCAATAACCACCCAAAGTGATCTACAAACTCGGTCCAATCCCTATCAAAATCCCAGCTGGGATTCTTTGTAGAAATTGAAAATATGATCCTAAAATTGATGTGGAAACTCAAGAAACTCAGGATAGCCAACACATTCTTGAAAAAAACTCACAATTCCCAATTTCAAAACTTACTACAAAGCTACAGTGACCAAAACAGTGTGGTACTGGCATAAGGGTAGACATACAGACCAATGGAATAGAATTTAGAGTCTACAGATAAATCCATTCATTTATGGCCAACTGCCTCTTGACAACAGTGCCAAGCTCAATCAGTGGGAAAAGAACAGTCTTTTCAACAAATGGTGCTAGAAAAATTGGATACCCAGATGCAAAAGAAATGAAGTTCGACACCTATGCCTCACCATATACAAAAATATAAAAAGCAACAACCTAAACCTAAGAGCTGAAACTGTAAAACTCCTAGATGAAAATGTAAGGGTAAATTCTCATAATCTTAGATTTGGCAATAGATTCTTAGATATGATACCAATTTTTAAAAAAGGAAACAAATTATTGAACTTCATCAAAATTTAAAAGTTTTCTATTTTAATGGAAATTATCAAGAAAGTAAAAAGACAACCAACAGAATGGGAGAATATACTTGTAAATCATATATCAGATAAGAGCCCAGTATCCAGAATATATAAAAAACTCTTATAACAACGAGACAACCCAATTAAACAATGGGCAAAGGACTTAAATGGACGTTTTCCAAAGAAGACATACAAATGGACAACAGACACGTGAAAAGATGCTCTGCATCATTAGTTGTGGGGAAATGCAAATCAACACCATAATGAGATACCACTTTCATACCCTATAATCAAAAAATAGAAAATAACAGGTGTTGGTGAGCATGTGTTAAAACTGGAACCCTCGTACATTGCTGGTGGGAATGTAAAATGGTGCAGCTGCTGTGGAAAACAATTTGGCAGTTCCTCAGTAAGTTACACATGGAGTTGCCATGTGACCCAGCAATTCCACTCCTAGGTAGATACCCAAAGAAGTGAAAATAGGTACTCAGACAAAAACCTGCACACGAACATTGTTCACCTGTACCCTGAAGAGCAGCACTATTCACACTTGCCAAAAGGTAGGAACAACCCAAATGTCCATCAACAGATGGATAAATAAGCAAATTGTGGTATCCACACAATGGAATATCATTCAACCATGAAAAGGAATGAAGTGCTGATACGTGCTACAATGTGAACGAATCTCAAAAACATGCCAAATGAAAGATGCCAGATTCAAAAGGTCACATACTGTATGATTCGATTTCTTTGAAATATCCAGAATAGGTAAATCAATCCATAGAGACAGAAAGCAGTTGAGTGGTTGCCAGGGGCTGGAGTTGCGAGGGAGAACGGAGAGCAACTCCTTTAAGGGATTTTATTTCAGGGTGATGGAAACAGTTTAGAACTAGATGGAGGTGACAGATGCACAACATTGTGAATATACTAAATGTCACTGAATTGTTCACTTTAAATGATTGATTTTATGTTATGTAAATTTCCCCTCAACACAATAACAAGAGTTGGGGGATGAAACACTGCTGAACTGAAGAGTGCATACTCCTTCCAAAAGAGACAGCTGCTGCTCACCTCCGCCAGGCTGCGAGCAAAAATGCAAGTTCACTGTCACCAGAGTTTGCAACTTTTCAAGACAAGCCAGAAATCCAAATTTGGATGTGAAGTCTCCCAATTTGTATACATTGATAACCAATTCAATTTTTGTTCATCTCTACGTGGACCAAACAAAATTCATCTATGAGCCAAGTCAGTCCGTAAGACGCAACTTCCAAGCTCTGCTCTGTACAACAGGGAGCCATCGAATGTTCCTGAGCTGGAAAATGAGACGATATAAGGAAAGTTTAGTGAGCCCCAAGGTATCCTGTGCTGGAGATATGTGATATGCCAGGCACTTGGGGCACTGAATCAGGCACACTACAAATACCACTCCGTGAGTCCCACAAGTGACTAGGGAGGAAGGGTTACAGAGATAGGAGGGACTGAATGATTAAGTAACTCACCCAAAGTGAACACACTTAGTAAACGCAAAAGCCAGATTCGAGTCCAGATCTGTCTGCGTTTGCCAACTCCACATCTCACATGCATGTCTGATAGGACTCTCAGATTTAACTAGGCGCAACAGAACACTCAGTAACTCCTTTTTTTTTTTTTTTTAAATCATCAGCTCTTTCCCTCAAAAACTTTCCTCCACCCTAGCCAGTCTCCGCATCGTCCACTCATCCTGACGCTCAGGACAAAACTCCCAGGGTCATTACTGATTTCTTCTTCCTCATTCCCCACACCCAGTTGACCTATAAGTTCACTGTCAGAACATATCCTAAGTCCAAGCACTTCTCAGCTCCATCATCTTCATCACCCCTTATCAGGACCCGGCAGCAGCCTCCTCACCAGCCTCCCGGCCTCCACACCACTGCCTCCCTAATTAGATCCCCCAACAACAGCTACATGGCCTTTCTGGAAGATTCGTCAGATGACATCCGTCTCCAGCTTAAAACCCTCCAAGGTGCCCCTCCACACCCCTGCCATGGTCTGGGGGGCCAGGCCATTTCTGTTTGTAACACAGTCACCAGGCTCACACCCCTGTACCCAGTGGTGGCACAGCCTGAGATTGAGGGGATCCTTGGTCCAACCCCCCAGCAAATGTCCAATTGCTCCCCGCATGCATCCCTAAACTGTCACCCTCAGCTCCCCTAGAGAAAGGAAGATACATAGCCCAGGAAGAGAAAGAAAGGAAAGAACACAGCCCACCCGTGCCTGCAGGAAGCAGGTCATGAATGAGAGGAGGCCAGTGGTCCCAACCCGGCCGAGTCAGCCTGGGCCCCCTTGTTGACCAGGAGGGACACAAGCACCTGGCAGAGCTGAAACAGGGAGCCCACAGAGCCTCCAGGGACAACCTGACTTGGCAGGAGAGGACCTTGACTCCCAGGCGAGCCGGAACGTCACACACACCACCCTGTGTCACACTAACCGCACGGCTCGAAGTTTCTGTGACAGGACAGAGTCCCCTGCCAGGGCCATCCTGGGCACTCAGCACAAAGGGGAGAGGGCTGGACCCACAGGCCTGGCCAAGCGTCTGGAGCCAGGCGGAAGCCAACTACAGAGTCCCTCCCTCACCTGCCCTGCCACCCACCCTGGAACAACGCCTGCAGCTGGCTGGGGGTCCCAGGCTGGCCCAGCACCAGAAGGCCTTGTCAGGGGATCACAGAGGTGAGCTTTGCCCGGTTCCCATGCCAGGACCCCCACCTCAGATCTCCAGGCCAGGAAGGAAAAGCTCTGGTCCCCAACTCTATACCACGCCCTCCCACATCCACTCCCCACACATAGTCCCCTCTGTCCCTGACCTCCATTCCTCCTTCCCCTGAGTGACAGGTGGCTTCTGTAGCCCACAATAGGCCAACAGCCACCAGGAGCTCCCTGCCAGGTGACAGCAGGAGGGGCTCTGGCTCCTCCCCAACCCACCCACTCCAGGCAGCCGGTGTGGACAGGCATTCCCCCATAGCTGGGGGACACTCACCAAAAGGTTCTTTAAGAAATCCATCATCTTCCACCAGTGCCTTCTTCCCCTGTGAGTCGGGGGGCCCCGTCTGTCTGCCTGAGCAGCCCTGTAGCTGTGGCTGCCACAACCCCAGCTGCTGCTGCTGCTGCTGCTGCTGACGTTGGACAACTTCCTTAAGATCAAACAAGGAACTGCAGGATTTGGGTGTCCGCCCAGAGCTGTTATTCCACACTGACTAGCCCTGACCTTTGACCCTCTCCTTCTCCGGGGCTGTTCTTCTGGGGAGCTCAGGGCCAGTGGAGCCACCCCACATCACACATAGGAAGTGCAAGGGGTCCCTCCCAGCAGGTTGTGAGGGGAGACCCATCTGCGGGTCAGGGTGCAGGGAGCATTCCTGTCCTTCCAGCCTTATCTTGAGCAAGTTCCCGGTGCTGCTGGCCTGTGATGTGGGCTGGGAGGCAGGACGGGGGCACAGGATGCCAGGGACACAGCAGGTCTGAACGAGACGCAGTGTCTGATGTGCTGTGAGACTCAGGGCAGGCCCCCTGGGCTTGGGGCCTCAACTTTCCCATCTGTGAATTAAGACGTCCTATATGTAAGAATAAAAGCGAAGCAGAAGAAAGACAGCAGGTGCCTGCATCTTGAAAGGCATTCACGTGGACCTCACAGAGCCTGAAACCTCCTACTTAAAGGTTTGAAGCAACAGCGCAAAAAGTAAGGCGTGACTCCTTTGCAGGTGGGACTTGCAGGAGGGGACAGAGGCCCAGGGAACTGCTTTCTTTCACAAAACAGCCTGAGTTTTGTTTTTTAATTATTGCACGTATTACTTTGGTCTAAATTTTTTTTTCATGTGCCTTAAAAAAGAGAGCAGTTCTCATGTCCTGTGGCTATCCCACAAGAAAAATTAAAAACAAATAAAGCAAATGGCTTGGGAAGACTCATATGGCATCTGTGGCCAGGGGCCCAGAGGCACCAAGTGCTGTGTTATTAGCAAGAGTGAGAAGTCAGGCCCCGGAGCTCAGCCCAGGGCTCACCTGGGTCTCGGAGTCTCTTCCAGCACTAACAAACACATCACATTTGATATCCATCCACGGTCCTTGGTCCCGTTCCAGTTTGGGGAGAGTGGCGATGTCCCAGCTCAAAAGGAAAGGAATTAATTTTAAATCTCTCAAAAAAAAAAAAAAGGCAGCATGGTGTGGAAGAAATAGCCCTGGACTTAATGTGGCTATGCTACGTACTGAGCTGGTTACTCAGCCTCTGAGCCTTAGTTTCCATATCTGTAAAATGAAGAAATCTAGCCCATCTGCACGGGTATGGTGTATATAACATGTCCAGGGAGGGTAAGACACAAATACCCTCAGTCAACGGCAACTATGATCTTCATTCCTTCCTCCCAGCGCTGGCTCCACACTCACTCTTCATGCCTCAGCCCCCAAGACAGCGTGAAAAGTACCCCCCCACCTGCTCAGCCCCACCTAGGCGCCCCATCTGGTCTCTGCCCTCCCCACTTCAGCCCAGCCTGCTTCCAGACCCACAGCCCACCTCCCTTCTCCAGCACTTGTGCGAGCTCTGGAAACCCGAACAGCACCCATGGGAGATCAGAGGGGCCAGGAAATGTCCCCAGGCACTGAGGGACAGCACGGCTCCATCGAGGTCAGAGAAGGTCTTGGCACGGGTCCATCCCTGGGTGCTTCAAGGGACAGTGAAGGTCAGGGAAGGGAGGAAGGGGACAGAGTTCTAGAATGTGAAATGGACCATCTCACACATTTGGAAGAGTCATGGGCTAGAGGGAACCCTGGCTGCGGAGAAGGCTGGCAAATGTTCCTTCCAGCAATTCCGATCTAGAAGACTATGTTAGGAGAAGGGGTATGGCCAAGCCCACCTAAAGGGGCCTGACTGGGCTGTCCCTAATGAGCCCTTTTCTCCCTCCCCCGGAGAAAGGAATCCTGGATAAGGCTCCTATGTCCTCAGCATCCTCCCTGTTTCCTCCCACACCTGCTTCTGGCTCATGTGCATTCCTGCTCTGAACCAATGAGTCAATAGCAGACCCCACCCCCACCCTACTCTGCAGGCAGGCTCCGCAGGACATGCCACATCCAGAAAACTTCTGCAACCCTTTTGGCCACAGCACCCCAGGGCCCAGGAAGCCTTGTGGTCCAAGCCCCCTGCCTCTGTGCAGGAATGCATTCAGAGGCTTCAAGGAAGGAGACAGATAGGCAAGTAATTTATTAATCACCTCTGGGCCAGGCACTGGCTCAGGACTGGGGACCCTAGGAAGATCAGCCTCAGTTCCTCTCCTCCTACCCACTCTCCTTTACTTGGTTGACTCCTACTTGTCCTTTAGGCCTTAGTTTGGCAATCACCTCCTCCAGGAAGCCTTCCTGACCTCCACCTCTCCCTTAGATAGGACTCCCAGAGCATCCTGCACATGCCCTATCAAATCACTTATCTCTCTACATTGTAATTTCTCATTGAATTGTCTGTTTCCCTTACTTCATCCATTAACCTCAGCACCTGGTAAACAGATGTTCAATAAAGACTTGCTGAATGAAGGACTGAATAGGAACTGACTTCTATCTAGCAACTAACACAATCACAGAAGTAAATAATTGGAACCTGATAAAGGAAGAACAGTAATGGGGGTGCACCAATGCCTGCATGGATGCACAGAGGAGTGGACAATGGCTGTGCGGCAAAGGAGGGACCTTCCCAGAGGGGCTATTCTCCCCATTTTGCAGATAAGGCCACAGAGGTACAAGAAAATCAAGTCCTGCATCTAAGGATACACAGTGATAGAGCAGGAGTCAATGTCCGGGACCAGGATCATTCCTACTACCTCCCATCTGACACTATGGGAGGAGGTGGGAAAAGAAGCTCAGAGATGTCCATCGACCTGACCCACTTAAGTTTACACAGCCTGTTAGAGGCAGCGCCAAGTGTTCCAGGTGGAAGATGGGATGCTGCGGAGAGAATGGACAGGAAAGGGGGAAAGGGGAAGAGAGAAAAGGTAAATGTACTTGTGCTAAACTCAGGGGTCAGGAAGGAGACTCCAGGCAGGGAGGCCCACAGCCCTAGGTAGGGTCATGAGCAGCTGTGGTAGCATGACCACACCTAGAGAGCTGGCGACCTCTCTGGGGTGGGCGGCAGAGGAGTGCCCACAGGCCAGGAGAATGAGCCCTGAGGACAGGCAGGCACAGAAGAAGGAATGAAAGCCAGAGAGACCAACAGTCATTTGAGTGGGACAAAAATGCCCGCTGACCACTGAGAGACGGGAAGGGGAGATTAAGGTCTGAGCACATTTCCTTTCTGTCAGATTAGCCTGCTAGCCTCTGAATGAGGCCTCTCTTCCTTCTACACCAGAAAACCCACTATTAAGAATGTCCAACGGTAACAGTAATTTGATTCATAAAATACCCTGCCTGCAGCAAGCCCACTGGTCCAGCAGGGTTTCCCTCCCTGCCTATCGTTTTTCACCAGCAGCTGCGATCCAGTAAAAAGAGCACCAGACTGGGAATCAGACAGACCAGCATCCGAATCCCAGCCCAGCCTCTGGCCAGCTGTGACCTCGGGCCCCATTCTCTTCATTTGTAAAGTTGGAGTAATGATCCCCAGCTTCCCGGGGACGATGAAATGAGATGACAAACATGAGTGCCCTGAACACAGGGATGGCAACTGATCAACAAATGTTGGGCGACGCTAAATTTATAGGATTAATTTGGTGATAGGAGCAGGTGACACTTACTGAGTTCTCACTATATGATGCCAGGCCCTTCACTAAGGATTTTGCATGCACCCTCTTATGTAATCCCACGGCTTCTCATGAGGCAGTCACTATTACCATCCCCACTCTACAGGTCGGGAAACTGAGGCTGAGAGTTCAATAAATAGGACATCAGGCGGCATCAGCGCTGTAAACACCACCAGCCTGCAGTGTCCATGCTTTGAACCACCGCACAAACAGGACCTGGGTACATCGTTCACATCAGCTGGTTGGTACACAAGAAACAGGATGCTCAAATCCCACCCACCCTCCCTCAAGTCTTTTGGGACTCAACTTGGGTATCTATCATATGCTGTTTTATCTGAATGGCTAGAACCGTCAGATCTTTCCTCTAAACTGAAAATTCCTGGCGGGCAGAAGCTATGTCTACACACACCAGAGTTGTACACACACCACATTTCATCAAATCTAGACTGGCCTCATCCATAGTAAGATACACATTATTATATGTAGCCCTAACAAAGCAAAAACACTGCTGATGACAAGCTATGGCGCGATTGCTAGTGAAATGCAGCCTGATTTCAGAGATGTTAAATGGCCAGGGAGGGGGGAGGGTGGAGAGTGCGTCTTTGAAACGATGAAATACAGTAGTAGACACTCAGTAATTATTTGTACTCAGTAATTAATCCTCAGGGTAGTAGAAAGAATGCTAACTTGAAATCACAAGCCTCAAGTTTGAGTCTCACCAGCTGGCCCAGGGAGCGCTGCATTTCACTAAGACTCAATTTTCTCAACTATAAAGTGGCCAAAACACTTTCTCATGGTTCCAGGGGGACCATGAGAATCCGTTAAGAGTTCAAGAAAGTGCTTTATAAGCTGTCAAGCCCTGAACCAACCTATAGTGCAAACAGGATGAAGAGTGGACAGTGGGCACCATCCGCGGTTACGAGCAACACCAGCAGACCCTGTGGGTGTTTTTAAGAGCGTGGCCACCCAGGGACAGTTCAGCCCCATCTTCTAGGAAATACCTGGCGTTGCTGCTTCCAAGTTGTCCCTCCCTTGGAACCACCAGATCCCAGCCCAGCACTGGTTAAGGAATCTCGTGTCCACACCTGGAGGCTCTCCAAGCCAGGCTTCGGAATGCCAGTCAGCAGAGCTTCTGGGTCTGATCACGTCTACAGCCTGAAATTTTCAGTCTTCCCAGCAAAGTTGGGCTCAACTTCAGGTCTGAGCCTCATCATGGGGGGACTGGAAAAATAGCCTATGAATCTCATCAGGTTATTTGAAATAAACCTTGCTGGGCCTGCAACAGGGTGAACTAGAGGGTGAAGCACCCCGGGGGAGGCTACAACCTAAACAAAGCTTGGAAGCAGGAGAGTGAGGAGGGTGTTAGGGCTTTGGTCTCACCAGTGGCCATGCTTGTGGCCCAGGCAAGAAGCCCAGGTCCCCCTGCTTGTGTCTGTCCTGAGGAACAGGAAATAAAGCCACACTGAGGCTGAGAAGGTAGAACCATAGGGCAGTGTTGGCCTTCCAGAAAAATCTCTGCTTCCCTCCCAGCCCTGGTGTCCCTGAAATGCAGGGGCCAGTGCTCCCCAGCTGTGTCTCTCCTAACTAGCGCTGGTGGGCGGGGTCTGGTGGGCATCAGAAGCATGGCTCCCTCCCTCCATCCTGCTAGGTGCTCTTTGTTCCTCGGGCAAGGCTCCTGCATAACCAGTATCCTTCCAGCTTCCTCACCTCTCACACATTCCTCAGTTTCCTTCCCCTCTCCTTCTCCCCACCCCCCACCCCGACTCCTGCCCACTTCCCTGCTCACTCTTCGAGGGTGGAAACTGCAGCCACGCTGCCCAGCACAGCTGGACATTGGATTTCAGCGAGGGCAGCAGAAGCCCTGCCACCACCTCTCCCCCTCCCCCTCCACCAAGCAGGTTTTAAGAACCAAACAATACAAATACACACACACACACACACACCTATATGACTGAGTCACTTTGCTGTATACCTGAAACTAACACAATATTGTAAATCAAATACACTTCAATTAAGAAAAAAAAAAGAACCAAGCACTGAGGACCCTGGAACCAATTAGCCTCCTCCCGCAACCCACTCCCAACCCCACCCTGACATGTGCCCAGGGGAGAAAAGCAGCTGAGGAAGCTCCCGGGTTTGCTGTTCAAGGAGAGCCCATCCCAGAATTGACGTGGTTCCCCTCGGTGAACCCTGCTCCCCGTCCATGATCCCAGAAGCTGTCCCCTGCCCGACACTCTCCGTCTACCTTCCCCTGCCCTGTCCTCCTGGCAGAGTCTAGCATCATCTCTGGGACCCATGAACACACCCAGGTACCACTGCGGGGGAGGGTTTCCTCGTGCTGCCAGTCACATGGCTGGGATCAGAGCTCAGTTCGCTCAACTCCAAAGTAAAGATTTATCCTAGTCTCACTACCCAACTTACCCGCGGGGCGGTTGGGGCCAGACTGAGTGTGTGCAAGGACGCAACCTCATGCCATTTCTAAAGTGGATGGCACCGTATACCAAGACACGTACCATACACCAACACACCTTCCCCATGGGCCTCTCCCATCTCCGTGCCTCAGTTTCCACACTCATTACAAGGTACACAGGTGGCCACTTTCCCTTCCCCTCCATCGGGGCTGGCTGTAGCCCCAAAGAGACCATTGCCCTGTCGCCAGCAGTAAGTTGTTTGCTGCTTCCAACACCCTCCTGCCTGCAAGATACTCCCAGCTGCACAACCTCCACCATAAGGCAAAGAAAAACAAAGCTCCCCAGCCCCCATGCCCACATCAGCACTGTTAGTAAGTAGCAAAAGCACATTTTACAGATTATCTAAGCCAAAATTCCAACTGGGCTCTTCATGTTAACACCCGCCTCCACTCAGGACAATAGGTTCCTGGGGTTTTGCTAGAGCCAGCCCCTTGCCTCGCACACACCCAATTCTCATCAGATGTACCAGGCTGAGTAAATCGATACCTGTTTCGTGCTTGGCTGAGCAAAGGGCACTATCAGAAAAAAAGTCATGGGAAACTAGTAACTCTGGGGGCTCGAGTTCCCGGTGCACCTGAGGGATGCCATCCAATTCATCCCAACTCGGGCCGGCAGCCCCTCAAAGACCCCAACCCTGCCCCAGAGGGAGATGGCAGGAGGAAGGCTGCTGGGAGTTTCATTTCAGACTAACCTGCAGGAAGGGGATGTTTGCAAATTGCATGTTCTTTTCCTTCCTCATCTTCTAGTTAATGGTTACCTAAATAAATGTTTCAGTCCCGAGTGATTCTAACAGTCAGTCCCCGAGCTCCAACAGCCTAATTATACACAGACAACGCAGGGAACTGTGACACGGAGCAGCTCTCTTCCCCATAAACCATATGTCAAAGAACACAACTGCCCCGCCCCCTTTTGCCAGCTGGGGCTGATGAACGGGGTGCTGGGGCAAATGCAGGCCCCACGAGGTCCGGGGTAAGGTCTGCCCATCCCTGGCGCCGCTGTCCTGGCTAGGGAAGCATTCGGTGGCAAATATATTCCTACCAACACAGAGCCCCTCAGCATCCACACCCGAACAGACTCCCAAAACACATGAAGGGACAACAAAGGGCTCCCCAAACATTCACATTCACCCTACACACAATCATCACTCACTCATGCAAACACACACGCCAAGTCCTTGGGAGGTTTATGGGCCCCCAAGGCAAGGACCATTCGCCAGCTGCACACGCCCTCCTGCTATAAACAGTTATCATCTGTTGCTGTTTGCAATTTGCCTGCGCAGTGGTCCCCTCCCCAAGAGCAGGCAGACAACAAAGGAGGAGCAGAGTGAAGGAGGACAAAGTTACAGCCTGATTCTCAGAATCCAATTCCTTTTCCACTCAAAGAGGTCCGTGCATCCAGTGGACCTGTTGGAAACGGTCCTGGCGCCTGGCTTGGAAGGCTGGTACCACCTTCCAGACCTCCCTGAAGCTGTAGGCTGGGCAGGACAGAAAAAAGAAGAGGACCTTGTGATGTTGGGAACATGGGTTTCATTCCGACTGAGGACGCTATTATGCTGCCCTCCTTCCCCCACCCACCAAGGCCTGATCTCCCTAAGGGGATCTCCAGGGACCCCTGAGTGGTGAGGACAGCAGTGGGCGTGGTGTTGGGGCCCCAGCTCCTGGCAGCCTGATCCCCTGGGTCTACCCAGATGGCTTAGCAGGCAGCTGTGGGCTTGCCACCTCCTAGCCTACCGTCTGGTGTTGATGGAATAGGCCACAAGGGAGCCAGGTGAGCGATCTGGGAGGTCCAGACCCATAGCTGGGATCCGAGGCATCTCCCTGCCATGTGGACCGATGCGGCTGAGACAGGTGATTGCAAAGCAGATCTATCTCAAGGGAGCTCTGGCTTCTTCCAATCCCAGACACTCTTCCAGGCCCCTTTCAGCTCCCCAAAGGGCAGGTGATATGCCTTGGTCCCAAGGCACAGCCCCGTTTACACTGAATTGGGAGTTCCTTTGGCCACATGGCTATCCAGAGGGAAGCATGAACTGGAGCCCTGGGAGTGACCAGTCTGAAAGGGCCGGCAGGAGATGAAATCATGACTGCTCTTCCAGGCCTACAGGACAGGCCACATCTACTGGAGAAGGAAGATGCATTCGTGATTTTGGTTAAACCTATGTAGCTCATGCTGGGCACTCACCCTCCTGACCATCCTCTCCTAAATCCTCCAGGCAGCCTAGATCTGTTCTGCCCTGGGAAACCATGTGCTGCATTCTGAAGGGAGCCTGGTGTCTCCATGGGGCAGGGCAGTCATGGGGTCCTAGCTAGGAGGATAGCCTGGTCGTGCACATGGGAGACCCCACCTCCAGCTGGAGTGGATGGGGTCAGTCTTCCTACACTTCGCCACTCCGGTCAGCTCTGAGGAATTCTGCACACCTTAAGCAACACAGTCTTTCAGCTTCCATCAGACAATCAATCTGGCCCCACAGCATCCCTGAAACTGCTCTTGTCAATGACACTAGTGACCTTCATGTTGCCAAATCCCAGAAGAACTTCTCATCTTCTTCCCTCAGAGTCACTTCCTCCTCCTTGCAGCCTCCTCTGCTCTGTGGAGATCCTCAAGGCTCAGCCAGGCACCCACCTCATCTCTGTCTCTGCTGTCCTCCCCAGCTACCCATCCATCCCCCTGGATTTAATTCCATCTCCATGCTGATACCCCCACACGAATATCTCCAACCTTGGCCTCTCCTTGGACCTCCAATTAGCATCTCCAAATGTATACTTGATTTTTTTCCACTTTGCTGTCTCATGAGTCTCAAGCTCAGTGTGTCCAAAACAGAGACCTTCATCTTCCTACCTGAACCCATCTCTCTGCAGGCTTCTCCATCTCAGAAAACTAGGGCCAAAACCCACTCATTGCTCAAGTCCCATCTAGGGAAACTAGACGTCTAGATTCCTCCCTTTCCCTTGCCTTCCACATCCAGTCCACCAACACCTCCTGTTGTCTTGACTTCCTTAATATAACCCTAATCCATCCATTTTTCTCCACCTCCACTGCCAACACCCTCCCAGGTTCAAGCCCCCTTCGCTTTTTGCCCAGACTAGAGCTACAGCCTGCAGTCTGGTCTCCCTCCTTCCACTTCCTCTGGTTTATCCCCCAATTCTCCACGTGGCAGCCGGATATGAATCCCATCACCCTGCTGAGTGGGATCCAACCCCTCCCCAAGACCCACAGGCCTGGATAGCTCTGCCTCTCTGCAGCCTCCCCTCGCTCACTCTGCTCCAGCCACACAGACCTTCTTTCTGTTCTTCAAAAGCACAGCGAGCTAGACAACAAGGACCTACTGCAGAGCACAGGGAACTAAATGCAATATTGTGTAATAATCTATAATGGAAAAGAATCTGAAAAAGAATAGACAGATAGATGTATAACTGAATCACTCTGCTGTACACCTGAAACCAACACAGCATTGTCAATCAACTATACTTCAATAAATTGGAAAAAAAAAAAAAAAGCACAGACTCCTGTTATTTCCTGCAGCCAAACATATCCCTATTCCTTCTCATCCTTCAGGGCTCAGCTTAAATGTTACCTCCCCCAGGCCTTCCTTGAGCCCCCATTCAAAGCCACTTCTCCCTCCTATAGACACCATATTCTCGAATAGCACCCTTGAAATGATGGCTCTGCCCAAACCCCATGTTTGTGTCTCTCTTCAAGGCACTGATCAGAAGCTGCTGTGGTCTGACGACTTTCTTATCTACCGTCCATCTCCCTCACTGGACAGTAAGCTCCGTGTGGGCAGCAATCATGTCCGCCGGATTCCCCAGGCCCTAAAGCAGTCCGTAATCCATGGCAGGGGTTCAATAAACACTTGCCAAGTGAATGAAGAGATTTCCCTGGCACTTCCGTGCATGGTGTTCTTGTGCAGGAGAGCAAGCAATACAAACTCCTGCTGGAGGAGTTCAGGGAATGCTTCCTGGGGGAGGCAGCATCCAAACTGCCCCTCTGAGTGAGGAGATATGGAAAGGAGGGAGGCTGCAGGGTGAGGAGCGAGGAAGAAGTCCAAGTAACAGAAGAGGGGCAAGCACGAAGCACATACAGGGAAAGCAATCAATCTTACTGGCGGAAGACCACCCATCACTGTCAGATGATCCCTACCAGGACACCCCCGCAGGGTCTCCCCTACCAAGTGTGGGGAGAGGCTCCCGAGTAGCCATTTGTGCACCTCCAGGCAAGAGGACACTGGCCTCCCTTCCTACCCCATACGGAGGGAGTGGGTCCCACCACCACCCTGTGTCCCACAGCTGCTGAGACTCCTGCTCCCCCTCGGGAGGCAGGGGGGCTGCCTGGGAACAAGCCAAGTGACACTCAGCATCCCGAGGGTAGTTCTGGGGCTCAACCTAAGGAGCTTCCCGCTGGCGGGCCCAAGGCTAGCCGACGAGGTGCTTTTGTGCGAATTAGAACAGGGCACCCCTCTGGGTAGACCAATTGGAAGAAAGCATCCTTCTCTCTGGTCAGACACAGCCCCTCACAGGACACCTGGCTGGCCAGCAGATTGCCGATTTCACTCATTCTCTGTGCTGGGTGCCCCACGAGTACATCCCCTCCACAGGGGCCCAGCCCACCACAGCCATCCCCCTTGCAGTCCAAGGCAGAATCTGGACCAGCTGCCCTCAGAGTCCCAGGCCCTCAACACTCCCTCCAGCTGAAGAGGCCTGGCCAGTCCCAGGGTCTCCCAGGAGCCTTGCCCAGGTGACCAAGGTGACAGTCCTCTAGGGGCTGAGGCCGTAACTGGCCTACCCCCACCCCCTTCCCGGTCCCTCACAACAGCTGATGGCCAATTCCCAGAAGAGAATTAGAGATTATCGGTGGGCTGGAAGGCCCTGGTTGGGTGTTTACCCTCCCAGGGATATTGAATTTTAAATATGTGTGCCTGTTTACGCTCCCTGCCAGAGCCTCGCTGGCGGCCCTGTAGCCAGGCAACACTATCTGACCTGGGGGACCAGGAGGGAACTTTCCATGCCAGGCAGGTCACCTGGGGAGGGTTATCTAAGCATGGCCGGTCTCAGCACAATGAAGTGCCTCCCTCCCACCCCTGCCCACCCTCACCCCCAGGTGACCCCATATGCAAGACAGACGGTCCACTCTGACAGCAAGAAGCAGGGGGTGGCCCTGGGATGCAAGTGGTGACACTTAGAATGGGATCTGTTAGAAGCAGATCACCAGGATCTGGTGTCATTATCGACCTGGTGGCCAGCTCTGCTGTTTCCCTGCCAGCCAAACTGACAGCCAGCAAGCTGAAATTGCAGCAAGAAAGACTCAGGTTAGACGGGAGGAGGATGATCTCCATGTGTGACCACGGGAGGCAGGAAACAGCACCTCCTTTGGATAACGCCAAATCGGGGCTGGAAGCTCACGGGTCATGTTTTTTTCCTCACAGAGGGATTATCTTTCCACCTGGATGGGGGACCAGCAAGTTGCTGACTGAAGGTAACAAAATCAAAGTCACATCTCAGCTCTAGCCTGATGCCATGATGGTTATGTGGCCTTCCTTTCTATGTGGAAAAGCTTAGGGACACGTGACCTGCCTACCATTTCAAGTCTCACGGTCGGGGGAGGACATCTGGAATCACATAATCAGTCATGGGCTCACAAAACAATGCAATCAGGCAGGTGAAGGGTCAGTCACAGAACTGTAGAATCCCAAAGAAGGAAGACCTACTCTGTGTTGGGCCTCTAGGGTTTCCACTAGGAGATGAGTTAAAAGTCCCTCATTTTACAGATGAGGAACCCAGGTCTAACATGGCCCCACCTCTCCTACTGAATCATGAAGGGGGCCTGAGCTTGTCTTAAGCTGAATAATGCCCACCTACAAAAGATGCTCTTGTCCTTAATCCTCAGAATCTGTGACTATATGAGGCTGAGGGTGGCAAAGGGGAATTAAGGTGCAGATGGAATTAAGGTCACTAATCAGCTGACCCTGAAATGAGACGAGATGCCTGGGTTATCCAGGTGGACCCAATAAAATCAAAAGAGTCCTTCTAATAGAAGGAGGCAGAGGAGAGAGAATCAGAAAGATGTGAGCTTGGGAAGGGCCTAGCCCAATCAATGTTGCTGCCTTTGAAGACAAGGAATGGGGCCAGGAGCCAAGGAATGCAGGTGGCCTTCTAGAAGCTAGAAAAGGCAATGAAAAAATTCTCTGATTATCTTCCCAGTTCAACAAAAGGTCATCGAGCAGAAGCAGATGGAGATGTACAAGTCACAGTTCCTGCCTCCTTCCTCCCACAGCCCAGCTCTCCTGTATATGGAATAATCACCCCAAAGGGACCCTCCAATGTTGTCAGGAAACCCAACTGGACATCCACAGTGGGGTGAAGCCAGGGAGGCATACGGGATCCAGTGGATTTTCAGAATCACCCTGATCCCCACAGCATCTCTGAGGAGAGATGCAATTCTGGCCCCCTGTGAGCCCCGGCCACCCACAAGGACCAGCCCTTGGGAAGGAAGAGTTCTAGAAACAGCAGCAGAGATCTGGCAAAAGTCCTAAACCCGGATGCGTTTAGGAGCCAGCGAGGACATGAAGCAAATAGGAGCTGGAGAGAACGCAGCCCTTCCAACAGTACTGAAATCAAGTTTTTAATATGATGGTCCAGCAGAGCATGTCTTTGGGCACATTGGGCCCAGACCTACCAGCTAGTGACCCTCAAAGGAGCAAACCCAACCCATCCACCTCGCCTCACCCCTTCCTGCCTTCTCCCACCTTCCATCTCTCCTCCCCTCTCCCCTCCTCTCCCCTCCCCACTTCCTATGTCCTCTCTCCCCAGTCCCTCCCCTTTTCCTCTCCTGCAACAGATGACATCACCCGGCCACCCACCCCTCACTTCTGATTTCCCATTTAGAGCCAACCAGCCATCATATTAGCATCTGACATTTCAGAAACTTCTCGGTCCTGCTGCCAAATCCAATCAGCTCAGCCATGTCATCTGCTAGCAAATCCAATTCACTCCCACAATGGGCTCGGCTCGATTTCCACGTGGAACTGAGTTGGGGTCCTTGGAAGGCTGGAGGTGCAGACCCGCTCAGCCTAGGCTGCTGTGAAGGGCACAGCTGTTCCCCTCAAAAGGAGTGTGTCAAGCCGTCCAAGGGGCTGAGCACGCAGACCACACCACCTCTCCTCCAAAATCACCTGGTTCTCCTGTTTCAAAGCAGGGAGCCGAATGCTATGTATAAAGTTTAAATAATTTAGCAAAAAACAAAACAAAAAAATTAATGTCTCCACCCTCAAAGATTCGTTTGTTTGTATTTTTAAAAATCTTTTACCTCCTCTTTAGAGGACTCCTAAAGGAGTTACTGTCTCTACAGAGCAGAAACATTTATCTACACTTCAGTGACTCCTGAGCTGCCTGGTTTTTTCTTCACTGGTTAAATGCAAATAAAATTGACTTCAACTCCTTTTGCTACAAATGAGCACAAACAGCGTGATCACATTGATTTATGCCTCTTTGTGTGTGTGTGATGCCGAGATGTCTGGACGCTTAGCAAATGGGAAGGATGAATATGTCTGGATGGTGGCCTTCTTATTATGGTTTCATTTTGTGTTTTACTTTCTTTATACTTGACAATGGCTTAAATTGTTTATAACAAGCATGTGTCATTTTATTTAAAATAGGGTGTGGGGTGGGGTTTTTTTCCCCTGCCATTTACTTACAAAAATATCTTATAAAAATTCTCCAGTACTGGGCTTTTTTGTTCAATGCCACACTCTCAAGACTGGATCAGTGAAGAGCCATAAATCACCTATTATGAGTATGGATTATGCACCGGCCACTATGTTTTTATGAAGCATCTCCTCTGGGCCCCTTATGTACCAGGCCCTGTGACAGCAAGAATGGGAGAACACGCCCTGTCCCCGCAGGACACGGAGCTGGGGCTAAATTGGGCCAGTTCCCCTCAGCGCTGCCCCTGCAACACTCGCCCCATCTCTCCCTCTCTCTCTCTCTCACACACACACACACACCTGCAGTCACACCTGAACGACATCCAACTACACAAGGATGAGCAGGTGCTGGCCTCACCAAGCTCCCATCAGGAGCTCCTGAGAGAGGGAAGTGCACACTGTATGGGTTAAACGGTAGCCCCCACCACCCAGAAGATACGTCCACGCCCAAGACTCTGTCAATGTGACCTTATTTGGAAAAAGAGACTTTTCAGGTGTAATTAAGTTAAAGATCTCGAGATGAGATCCAGGTGAATCCAGGTGGGCCCTACATCCTTATAAGAGAACCTCAGACCCAGAGAAGAGAGACGGCCATGTGAAGAGGAGGCAGAGATGGAAGCATGCAGCCCCAAACCAAAGGAATGTCAGGAGCCACTAGCAGCGGGAAGGAGCAAGCAAGGATCCTCTGCCTCTGGTGCCTCTGAATGGGGCATGGCTCTGCCAACACGCTGGTCTCAGACTTCAGCCTCCAGAAGGGTGAGACAATAGATTTCTGTTGTCTCAAGCCATCAAGCTTGTGGTACTTTGTTACAGCACTCCTAGAAAATGAATGCAGAGCCTAAGGCCCGAAACTCCATCTCCACATTCAGCCCAGAGCAGGGGCCCAGGGGTAAAAAGCCAGCAGGAGACGGACACACAGGAGGTACCTACTGGGGGGCTCAGAAGTGCGGGGGTGACTCCCTCCAGGAGCAAACACAGAACCCACTGTCTACTGTCCCCTAAAGCACCAAACGCACTGGGCTTGAGTGGCAGGTCAATGATGACCCGCGGGCGTGCACAGGGGTGGTAGGGGGAGGCAGGACACAGAATCTGGCATGACCCCGCTCATGAGCTAGTCTCAGTGCAGAAGAGTCTACGGCAGCTGGAAGAGAAGAGTGGGATAATCAATGCAACCACCCCATGAGCATTTAGCTCACTGTCCCCGATAACAGCCACAAGGAGCCTTTACCCACGTGTGGCACCTGTGTGGTGGCTGGTGCTTTCTGAAGCCCTTGCCCACAGGTTTCCTCCTGTGATTCTCTCAGGATCCCTATGGTGTGAGCTCAGTTCTACAAATGAAGGAACTGAGCTTCCTAGTAGTTGACAAACTGCACAATGTCACACAATTGGTTACTAAATCCCAGGACCAGGACTGGGGCTCTGTGCCCCAGACCCATCACAGGCCATTAGGGAAGGCAGGACCCAAAACAAGCAGGGATGTCGTAGAACCAGGGGCTAAGTTGTGAGGTAGGACTTCAAAGGCAGGTGGCATGACAAGGGCTAGAGCAGCCCCATCAGAGGACTAGGTTGGTGTTGTCTAGAAATATAGACTCATTTTAATACTAGCCACAGGCAAGAGGAATTAGGAAGGAATCTTCTGATGGGAATAAACATGATAAAATGCCTTCCAAGGCCAGCCCTGGGACTCTCCATACCCTTGAATTATCCAGGTCTCCACTCAGTCCAATCCCAAAATCCTTCATGAGGACGCTGGCCTTGCAGGTTCTCCCTGTCGCTGTGGGAACCACCTGGCCTGTGGACCATGACTGGCTCAGGGCAGCCTGACTCCAAGCGTTGGGAGAACGATCTGGAGGGACGCTCCCTCCCTAGAGACCCCTCCCCCAGATCCATCTGAATTTGCTGGGAAGGATCTTTGGTTTGGCCTTTTTCCAATACCCTTGCTGTCAACCACATTTATTAGGCAGGGTTTCGGGTCTGATACACTGGAATCAAGTGGGGCCGGTCACAGAAAATGCAATTTCAATTTTCGTTCATTGGGCATGGAGAGGCACCTCAGCCGCGGGTACCAGGCAGCGTGGGAAATCAGGGAGTCCTGAGGAGGAATTACATTAACAACTGAAAAATCGGTGTACTTCCTTCCAGACTCACCCTCTGAGCATGGCTCTTCTCTGGAGAGGTAATAATGACTAATATTTCTGCAGCACATGCCACTTGCCTCTGTTCTAAATGATAAACATACATCATCTCAATTAATCCCCATTACAACCACACACCACAGGGACTCTCATATTCCTATTCTGCAAATGAGGGAACTGAGGCCCAGAGACAGCACACAGATAGGAAGTGGCAAAGCCTAACACAAAGCAGACTGGCTCCAGAAACCACTGTCTTAATTCTTGCTCAATATGGTGTCACCTTTTTGAGAAGGACTCAAAGTATCTGAGTCCAGGTCAAAGGAACTGATTAGCCTCCATGGTCCAGGAGACCATGTGGCCTGTCAGAGGCAAAGGGAGATGGACTGGAGGATCAAAAGAAAAGGGAAGTGGGTTCCCAGAGAGACTATTCTGGAAGCCCAACTGGCTTGTTCCCCCAAAACAAAGGAGAAGGAATGAGGCCCAGGTGGCCCAGATGCCTAATCCAAGGCCTGTGGCTTGGGCTCCATTAGCAATTTCTAGGAAGCAGGGTCTCCCTCTGGGGCCTTCAGCCCTGAAGGCTCCATGGGAGCAATGAAGGGACTCACATGCTGGTGGCTCCCAGTTCCCTAGAGAGAAGCCCTGACTGTATGTTTCTCAAGAGCTAGAACCATGTCATCATCACCATCATCACCATCATCACCATCATTATCACCATCATCACCATCATCATACTTATTATCACAACCACTTATTGAGTCCCTACTGTGTGTTAGCTGCTTCCTGGTTTATCTCATTATTCCTCACACTCGCTCCTCCAGGTGCCTACTGTCCCTATTCTACAGGGGAAGAAACCGGAGATCAGGAAAATCAAGTAACAAGCTCATGTGATTCACCCAAAGCAGCCTGGAGTATGGTTAAGACTGCACAGGCTTCAGAGCCACACAGACAGACCTGAGTCCAAATCCTGGCCCTGCCCTCACCAGCTGTGGGACCTCAAGCAAACAACTTAACCTCTTCTGACAATTTCAATCAGAGATGCCAGAAGCAATTCACCTCAAATGTCAGCTCCAAATGATTGGCGGTGGCTGCCTACAGGGCTCTGTTGGAGAGGATTCTGAGACCACATCTAAACTCCTGGGCCAGGGTGCCGTGATGAGTTACTAACACCTGCCATAAGAAGGGGCCGAAGGCTGGAGTGATGGCACAAGTGTCACAATGATCTAGAGAAACACCACGGCATGTGGAGACAACCATACACATGCACGGTGCATGAACACAGCCAGCAGATTTTTGACTAATGTACCAAAGCAACTGAAAGTCTTTTCAATGTCTGGATACCCAGACATTGGGGAATAAATGGACCTAGATACCTATGTGATCAGGCCACTCAAGATGCCTAGTCTCTTGCTCTCTGTACATCCTCCTGCTCGACCAGTCCCTGCCTCACCTACACCCTACTCACCTGACTGACTTTCCCTCTTAATCATAGAGCCTAATCAGTAAATGTCTACATATTTGCCCCCCGACCCAGCTAGTGATTGTTCTAATCTTTAGATCGGAACACGTCCACCATGATAGCTTATCAAAGGGGCAAAGGAGCAGTGAGAGACACACTCCTCTGATGGTTTCCTTGGTAACCAATGAGCCAACCTGATGTCAAGTCAATTCCCCCATAACTGGCAACTTCCCTCGCCCCCTGGTAGCGAAGCCTGCTACCACGTCCTGCCCGCCGTCTGCCGCACATGGCAGGGTGTCTCTCCAGGACCTTGCTTCAGACGTGTAAGATCCCCCATCCATTAAACCATCGATGTTTATGTCACTGACGCCAGGCTCCTTCCTCCATCTCAAGTCTGGGCAACTACAAGGCTTGCAGACCTGTGGGGAGCAGCCCAGCAATGCCTATACCGTGCCACACAATTAAATTGAGGTGGGGAGGGTATAGCTCAGTGGTAGAGTGCACGCTTAGCATGCACGAGGTCCTGGATTCAATCCCCAGTATCTCCATTAAAATAAATAAATAAACCTAACCCCACCCCCAAAAATAAATAAAAATTGAGATGGATCTTAGATTTATAGCTCAAACCAGAAAGCTCCTAGAAGAAAATCTTTGTGATATGGAGTGAGCAAAGAATTCTTAAGACACAGAAAGCTAGAGACACAAAGTGGGGGGAAAAAATCCATAAATTGGACATCATCAAAATTAAAACTTCTGCTTGTCAAAGACGTTGTTAACACAGGGCACTATAATGAAAAAGAATATGAAGAGGAATATGTATGTGTATAACTGAATCACTATGCTGTACACCAGAAATGAACACAACATTGTAAATCGACTACAATTAAAAAAAAGGGGGGGAGGATATAGCTCAAGTGGTAGAGTGAATGCTTGGCGTGCAAGGGATCCTGGTTCTATCCCTAGTACCTCCTCTAAAAATAAATGTATAAATAAACCTAATTACCTCCCCCCGACAAAAAATTTTTTAAAAAATGATATTGTTAAGACAAAGAATGAACTTGTACCTGGAATATGTAAAGAATGCCGACAGGGAGAAAAACGACCCAATTTTAAAGAGGGAGAAGGGATAAAAGGTTAAGAATGGTCCACGAGCATATGAGAAAGTGTTCCACATCATTAGTCATCAGACAAAATGCAAATTAAAACCACAATGAACTACCCTGCCCTACACGCCCACTCAACTGGCTAAAATTAAATAGACTGACAATGGCAAATGATGGTAAGGATGTGAGGAAGTCAGAGCTCTCATAACATTGCCGATAGGGACATAAAATGGTACAAGCATCTGGCCAGAAGCTTGGTGGTTTCATATAAAGTTAAAC